>NC_142479.1:30975000-31278571 GCF_049115385.1 Moschus berezovskii
ACTAGATGCCTGGGGAGGGACTTTGGCCTGGGTTTCATTGTTAGCAAGAGCACTTGGGTAGCAGCATAGGAACCCAACGCTGTGACTCGACCACTGGGCCCAGGGCCCCTGGCTGGGAAGGATGTACTAAAAGACATTTTAGGATTTCTACAAGTCCACTTTTTCTTCTGGGGAACTGCTGTCCCTGGATCTAGCTGAACTGGGGTGATTATGTCATAAACCATGTGATCCTGAACCCTCTGGCCTTAACTCACATAATCATCTCAGGTCCAATGGTAACTAATTCATGGTCTGGTTGGTGGCCTGACTTGTGGCCTGGCTTGAATACATGAGCTGGGCCATCATACTCCTCTCTGGGGAGTTTAGGATGCTTATGGGGGGTGGAGGTAGGCATTCTGGCAAGTTACAAAGAAATAAGGTTGGGTGGCCCTAATGGGCCATGTACAAGCCTAAGGTATGAGACAATGGAAACAGTGACTAAGCAGAGGAAGTTGACCAAAAAAGAAAGTGGAAGAGGAATGGAGGCTTTATGGACACACCAAGGAAAGGGAAAGGGGTTGAGAAAGAGAAGGGGATGAGCACAGCCTGGGTTCCTGCTCTTCCTGTAACCTGTATTTAGTTTTCTTCCAGGTACAAATCTTTGAGTCTAGCAACCAACAGACCCTTGACTAGAAGAGGAGTTGAGTTAATTGCTAATAATTGAAACCTGAGAAATCCAAGGCTATCATTCTTCTATTAGTGTTGGCTCTTCCCAGATGGTGCTAGTGGTGAAGAACCTGCCTGACAATGCAGGAGACATATGAGTGTGGGTTCAGTCCCTGGGTCGGGAACCCCTAGAAGAGGGCATGGCAACCCACTCCAGTATTCTTGCCTGGAGAATCCCAAGGCCAGAGGAGCCTGGCAGGCTACAGTCCATGGGGTTGTACTGAGTCAGACACAACTGAAGTGACTTAGCATGCACAGAAACTAGAAAGAATGAAACAAGTCAACTTTGGTGGGAAGAGATTGACCTCTGAGGACTGATGTCTAGGGTTTGAGAACTCAGTTTAGTTCTCATGTGTCGGCTAGAGATTGCAACAATGTGTCTTATTTTCCCCTTACTTGGTTTGTCTCTGTTTATCAAAACTGGAGGAAAATGTTCAAAATTTCAACAGAAATCTCAGATTAGGGATATTGCCGGCCAAGTACTTGTTTTGAGCTTGGATTATCCAAGTCAAATTTGCTAATAAGGCCTTAATTTGATCATGTTAGAGGAGATTAATTAGGGAGATTTAAAATAATACTTTTGTAGCAGTCTTGGCTTGAACCTGTGTCCCTCACTGGGCTTTTTACACACGTGTGACCTGACTATAGGAGTGGGGTAGTGCAAGTAGGGGCTCTGAAGGAGTTGGTTCTTCGGACTCCATTTGCATAGAGTTATTGCAGAAGGAGCATGAACTCTGTTGTGCCAGTGGAGGAGGATTTTTGAAGGTAGTGTTGATCTGAGTGCTAGGGAGAACAGGGCTTCAAAGATGGTGAAAGAGCTGTCATCCCTAAGACATCTGAAACATTAGGGCACAAACCTAATTGTTTTGATGTCTGGGTGACATTGAAACATGACAAAAAACAGAAAATAGTTTGCTCCACTTCAGCGGCAGAGCCTCACGCGGGCCTCTGGGCACTGAGGAGAGCAGTGTGGCTCAGACACCCCGAGCCTGCTGGGTGATATACCTTTTGTCTTAATCTACCTTTCGTTTTAAGTTGGCTCTTATGTGTCATGGGACCTTGCTTTGTTCAGAGTCTACATATTTAAACACTTGCCCAACACTTGTTCAAGTTTTTCAGCTCCTAATGTCATGCATATCCCAAATCTCTGCTTGTCTACTCATGTCCAACAGGACTTCCTGTAGCGATCTCTTACCTGGTCTTCCTGCTGCCATTTTTGCTCGCCTAACTTCTGTGCAGAAAATACTTAAAGATCTGGGAATACCAGACCAACTCACCTGCCTTCTGAGAAACCTGTATGCAGGTTAAGAAGCAAAGGTTAGAACCAGACATGGAACAACAGACTGGTTCAAAATTGGGAAAGGAGTACCTCAAGGCTGTATATTGTCACCCTGTTTATTTAACTTATATGCAGAGTACATCATGAGAAACACTGGGCTGGAAGAAGCACAAGCTGAAATAAAAATTACTGGGAGAAATATCAATAACCTCAGATATGCAGATGACACCACCCTTATGGCAGAAAGTGAAGAAGAACTAAAGAGCCTCTTGATGAAAGTGAAAGAGGAGAGTGAAAAAGCCGGTTAAAACTCAACATTCAAAAAACGAAGATCATGGCATCCAGTCCCATCACCTCCTGGCAAATAGATGGGGAAGCAATGGAAACAGTGACAGGCTTTATTTTCTTGGGCTCCAAATTCTCTGCAGATGATGACGGCAGCCATGAAATTAAAAGATGCTTATTCCTTGGAAGAAAAGCTGTGACAAATCTAGACAGCATATTAAAAAGCAGAGACATTACTTTGCTAACAAAGGCCCATATAGTCAAATCTATGGTTTTTCCAATAGTCATGTATGGATATAAGGGTTGGACCATAAAGAAAGCTGAGTGCCGAAGAATTGACTCTTCTGAACTGTGGTGTTGGAGAAGACTCTTGAGTCCCTTGGACTGCAAGGAGATCAAACCAGTCCATTCTAAAGGAAATCAGTCCTGAATATTCACTGGAAGGACTGATGCTGAAGCTGAAACTCCAATACTTTTGACTACCTGGTGCGAAGAGCTGACTCATTAGAAAAGACCCTGATGCTGGGAAAGATTGAAGGCAGGAGGAGAAGGGGACGACAGAGGATGAGATGGTTAGATGGCATCACCGACTCAATGGACATGAGTTTGAGCAAGCTCAGGGAGATGGTGAAGGACAGGGAAGCCTGGTGTGCTGTAGTCCATGGGGTCACAAAGAGTCAGACACGACTAAGTGACTGAACAACAACAACATTCTGTGTTCAGCAGAATAGTCGGTGGGAACTTTTACAAATGGAAACCTCCTCTTAATATTCCAATGTCCTCCCGTCATCCTTAGCAAAGACCAGACCCCTCCCCTGCGTGGTCCGGCCCCTCCCCATCAGATGTCCCCTGCGTCTGCTCTCCTGCTGGTTTCACTCCACCCCTGTGGATTTTCTCAAACACTTTGAGCTCCTCCAAGCATTTGTGGAAATGGGTCCAGCTGCCGGGGCTCCTCCTTCTGTCCACTTACATGCTGTCTTCATTGCTAAGCCTCTCCTGATCCCTCTGTCTAAAATGGCTATCTCTCTGCTGAAGCCACTTTCTATCACCTCTTCATGTTTGTGTTTTCATCGACTGTGTCGCTAGAATGTCCATGTGTCTGTTTCTTCTTTATTTATTGCCTTACTCCCTCTAGTACAATGAAAGCTTCATGTCAGCAGAGCCCTCACCTACTTTATCCACTGCTGTAATGCCAACACCTGGAATAGTTCTGGGGACACAGGAAGGGCTCAATAAAAAGTCATGGAAAGCACAAGTGAACTCCTTCCTATGTCCAATTGCACACTGACTATTTAGATTGCAGGCCTACACTTGCTCCTCTGGCTGTGGAGGTGCCCCTTTTATACCTGTATATACTTGCTTCTGGGGGTTTCCCTGGTGGCTCAGAGGTTAAAGCATCTGTCTGCAATGCGGGCGACCTGGGTTCAATCCCTGGGTCGGGAAGATCCCCAGGAGAAGGAAATGGCAACCCACTCCAGTATTCTTGCCTGGAGAATCCCATGGATGGAGGAGCCTCATGGGCTACAGTCCACGGGGTTGCAAAGAGTCGGACATGACTGAACGACTTCACTTTCACTTTCATACTTGGTTCTGGCAATTCTGATAAACTACTCAGATCAAGCCTCATGCCTGGTATTTTCTCCAGTCCCAGAAGAGGAAAGTTAATGGAAGGTTGATTTGGTACATTTAGATTTTGTTGATAAAAATGATAACCTCCTATTCCATGGGTTTCCCTGGTAGCTCAGTTGGTAAAGAATCTGCCTGCAGTGCAGGAGACCTGGGTTCAATCCTTGGGTTGGAAAAATCCCCTGAAGAAGGGAATGGCAACCTACTCCAGTATTCTTGCTTGGAAAATTCTAAGGACAGAGGAGCCTGGCAGGCTACAGTCATGGGGCCACAAGAGACATGACTTAGTGACTAAACGACCACCACCACCACCTATTCCACACCCATTTGACTGCAGAGAAATCCTGTCTACCAGCACTTGGCTCTGTCTTGCACCTCTCCACGTGTTGACTTTGTTTTCTACAGTAACAGGCCTGTTTGCTGGCAGCACCTGGGCCTCAATCCGAGGAGGTCACTGCCGGCCCGGTGCTGCTTCTCTCTCCTAAGCTGCCATCTGAAAACTCCTGGGGGAGATCTAACCTGACCTGTGTCATGTGTCCACCCTGCACCAGCCAGCTGCACAGGGAGACTCCATCTCACAACCCACCACTCGGGTCTGCTCCTGGGTCTCGGGGCTGTTTTTGCAGAATGGGGATTGTTGTAAACTGGGAATCTATTCCAATCGGTGTCTCTCACAGGGGCCCTCCAGCCTGGGCAGATAGGTCTCAGAGTGGATGACTGACGTAGATTGAGCCAGTAAGAATTCCTCTCTTAAAAGTTTGAAATATAAATTAGTGTAGAATAAATCAACTTTGCTGAGGCATATTGTTGTTTAGCTGCTAAGTCGTATTCGACTCTTTGAGACCCCACAGCTTGTAGCCCACCAGGCTCCTCTGTCCACAGGATTTTCCCAGGCAAGAATACTGGAATGGGTTGCCATTTCCTTCTCCAGGGGATCTTCTCAACTGAGGGACTTAACCCATGTCTCCTGCACTGCAGGTGGATTCTTCACCTCTGTGGTACCAAGGAAGCCCTTTGGGGAGGCTTAATTTACATATAATAAAACACACCCAATGTAAATTCAATGAGTTTTGAGAAACGTACACATCCATGAAATTATCACCATAATCAACAAATAGACTGTTTTAATCACCTCCCAAGTCCCCTCATGCCCCTTTGTAATCAATTCCTTCACATCATACCTAGGCAAACACTCAAATCTGTTTTCTGCCACTATAACCGAGTTGGGTAATTTCTAGAATTTTGTATAAATGGAATCACACTGAATGTATTCCTCTGGGTCTGGCGTTTATCATTTGGCACCAGGCCTGAGAGATATCTGCATGCCGGTGCATCTGTCAGTAATCTGTAGAACACCTAGTTTAGTTACAAAGTCACAACAGAGAAGAACGAAGCCAAGATACCAAGGGAAGAAGTGATGGATGGCCACAGGGTCTAGAAGGGCTGGAGAGTAACCTCCGAGCCTGGTTCTAAAAACAAACTTTAAAAACCACCACCACTGACCAGGAAAGTACAGTACTATCTCATTTATCAAAACAAAGGGGTGGAAAACCAATCCCATACATGAGTGTGTTTGTCTAGGCTAAGGCTGGAAAGATACATACACAGGGGTTAATTGTGGTTATCTCTGGGTGGTAGGATTATGGGTCTTTAAAAATATTATTTTTGCTTATCTAAGTTTAAAATGTTCTATAATCAACAAAGGTTATTTTTACTTTAAGGGGAAAAAAAGTATCTTTATTTTCAAATGGGCAGCTTTGGAAATCAGGCTGGGAAGCTTCTCAAATGTCTGACATTTTTAAATGATGGGAACTGTTCCTAGTTACATTTCAAACCTCTGATGTGGCAGTTACAGCTCTGCGGCTGTTGTTTAAAAGCAAACTTCTCAAATAAGATCATTTCTGACTAATTATGCGCTAAACTCAGTTTTGTGAAGGCCCTCTTAAGTCATCTCAAATTCTAACTGTTCTATTTGCGGGCTAAAACCTTAACCCAGCTATCCCTGTGATCCTTAAGCCTGTGGTCAAGTGGAAAGGACTGTACTTCCCATCATTCTTAGGATGTGGGCCAGAAAATTCACTTGGGGTGGTTGTGAAAATGCAGATTCTTGATCTGCACCCTGGACATACTGACCCACAGTCTTCGGGAGTAGAGTTCAAACAGTGACTTTTAACAACTTTTAACAATAGCCACTCAGGCTACTGTGAGACACACTCAAGTATGAGAGTCAGGGTGTTCATTTCTGACCAAATAAGCCTAATATCTCCCCTTACATAGGCGTCCTAGGACCTCCATATCTAACTAGCTGATCTTCACCTCAGCTCTGCCTCTGCTCCCAGGACCAGTCCTATCCTCAGGCAGAAGAGAACAGAACTGGAATGATTCTGTTTTGTTTAAAATAACTGTGTCCTTTGCTTTGGGGGGATATTTACTTTCCCTTGGGAATCCGAGTACCACCACCCCTACCCCCGAAATCTTGGGCCTTCATGGTATTCTTGCTGTCTGGGCACCTCTTAAAGTCTAACTTGGTTGGCTGCCTGCCTTCACAGGCATCCTGTTATGTCCTACCCTGGGGTTCCATGGTTTTGTGTTGCCTGTCACCTGGGAGACCCTGCTAATTTGATGACTGCCCTCCAGACTGACCCTTCTCTATTTGTGCTCCTATCTGGATCTTCTCCCTCCTCTCTATCCATCCACTCCTACTGCTGGTCTTTGTTCTGTGCTGGTGACTGGGTTTATTTCTAGATGCAAGTCCCATTCTGCTCACTGGATCCCCAAAGATGATGTGAGGAGATTGGCTATAGTAACTTAGGTTTCTCTTGGGCTTATTCCTCTAAATTCAACAATGGAGGTTGAACGCACTGAGCCTTCTTGAGTCTCAGCAGAGCTGTTTCTAATTAGTATCAGAGAATTTTCTGTGCTGCTTTATCTGTACTTACCTTGTCTTCATTTAATTTTTAAGTGTTGATGATTATACTCACTGAATTTATCCTCAAGGACAGAAACAGTCAGTGGTACACTAATGATCTATTACTATAATGTCTATATCACATTTAAAATGCAAATGGTGGTGGTGTTTTTTAAAGTCAGCTTCATCAAAGTTCTCTACTTCAGAATCAATAGCCTCTTTGAAGTCATAGAAATACTTAAAAATAGTTAAAACTCAAATTCAGAATTTTGATTACTTGAAAAGCTTGATCAATTTCCAACTTGCCTAAATAGAGTTACCAAGATAAGAATTTAGGGTTTGGGGACTTCCTGGTGGACCGGTGGCTAAGACTCCCTGCTCCCAATTCAGGAGGCCTGTGTTTGATCCTTAGTTAGGGAACTAGACCCCACAAGCTGCAATTAAGAGTTTCTGTGCTGCAACTAAACATTCTGCATGCTGCAACAAAGGCCCTGCATGCTGCAACTAAGACCTGGCAGAGTCAAATGTATATGTATATTAATTTAGGGCTTTTCTTACAGAAATACAGTTCAGTTCAGTTCAGCTCAGTCGCTCAGTCATGTCCGACTCTCTGTGACCCCATGAATCACAGCACGCCAGGCCTCCCTGTCCATCACCAACTCCCAGAGTTCACTCAAACTCATGTCCACAGAGTCGGTGATGCCATCCAGCCATCTCATTCTCCGTCGTCCCCTTCTCCTCCCGCCCCCAACCTTTCCCAGCATCAGAATCTTTTCCAGTGAGTTAACTCGTTGCATGAGGTGGCCAAAGTATTGGAGTTTCAGCTTTAGCATCAGTCCCTTTGTGAACACCCAGGATTGATCTCCTTTAGAATGGACTGGTTGGATCTCCTTGCGGTACAAGGGACTCTCAAGAGTCTTCTCCAGCACCACAGTTCAAAAGCATCAATTCTTCAGCGATCAGCTTTCTTCATAGTCCAACTCTCACATCCATACATGACCACGGGAAAAACCATAGCCTTGACTAGACGGACCTTTGGCAAAGTAATGTCTCTGCTTTTTAATATATTATCAAGGTTGGTCATAACTTTCCTTCCAAGGAGTAAGCGTCTTCTAATTTCATGACTGCAATCAGTATCTGCAGTGATTTTGGAGCCCAAAAAAATAAAGTCTGACACTGTTTCCACTGTTTTTCCATCTATTTCCCATGAAGTGATGGGACCAGATGCCATGATCTTTGTTTTCTGAACGTTGAGCTTCAAGCCAACCTTTCCACTCTCCTCTTTCACTTTCATCAAGAGGCTTTTGAGTTCCTCTTCACTTTCTGCCATAAGGGTAGTGTCATCAGCATATCTGAGATTATTGATATTTCTCCCAGCAATCTTGATTCCAGCTTGTGCTTCTTCCAGCCCAGTGTTGATGATGCTGTGAAAGTACTGCACTCAATATGCCAGCAAATTTGGAAAACTCAGCAGTGGCCACAGGACTGGAAAAGGTCAGTCTTCATTCCCATCCCAAAGAAAGGCAATGCCAAAGAATGCTCAAACTACCACACAATTGCTCTCATCTCACACGCTAGTAAAGTGATGCTCAAAATTCTCCAAGCCAGGCTTCAGCAATATGTGAACTGTGAACTCCCAGATGTTCAAGCAGGTTTTAGAAAAGGCAGAGGCACCAGAGATCAAATTGCCAACATCCGCTGGATCATGGAGAAAGCAAGAGAGTTCCAGAAGAGCATCTATTTCTGCTTCATTGACTATGCCAAAGCCTTTGACTGTGTGGATCACAATAAACTGTGGAAAATTCTGAAAGAGATGGGAATCCCAGACCACCTGACCTGCCTCTTGAGAAACCTGTATGCAGGTCAGGAAGCAACAGTTAGAACTGTACATGGAACAACAGAAATACAGTGTGCTCTAATTACTAATACTGGAGAGTCATTAGAAAATCTGTAGTTCTGAAGTACAGAAGATTGTGTTTTTCCAAGATGACCACACAAAATCTCCCACCTCAGGTACTCCTCTCCCCTCAAGTAGCATTCTTGAATTCTCCTCCCCTTAAAATTGGTCTGGTCTTCATGACTTCTTGAACTGTAGAATCTGGCAGAAGTGACATTCTGGGACTTTCAAGGACAGGTCATAAGAAGCTTTGCACTTTCACCCAGGTCTCTTGAAATGCTTGCTCTGGTGCAAGTCAGCCACCAAGTAAGAAAGCCAATGTTCCTGAAACAGCCATGTTGTGAGGAAGCCCTATCTAGGCACATGGAGGGAGACAACCATGCTACCCAGCCCCTATCTGCTCCAGCCTTCCCAGCCTGGATACTAAACATGTGACTAAAGTCACCATCTTGAGCATGAGTTAACAGAATCTAGGCATACTTCAAACAGTTCTTTCTGTTTGTTGTTCTGGCTAGTCAGAGGTTGTATCACCGGCAACTGTGGCCCTAAGGAGAGTCCTGAGTATCAGAATGGCAAGTGTTTTCAGTTTAGGTGTTTTGATGTTTCCTGCCCCTTCAAGAGTTTCTATGCTGTGGGATTCCTGGCTGACTTGGCAGCAATTGTTCCCACCATCCATGGCTGGTTGGCAGGGAGTTTCAGATGCTGATGAACCTAATGGACTAGAAAATGCTAGCCAGTTTTTTGCAGCATAAATCCACCCTTTTCTTGGCTCTCCTGGGATTCTTCTCTGCTTTACCATCAGCCATATGGAATTCCGCTGAAGTTCAAACCAGAAAGCTGAGAAAGGGTTTGGTTGCACACAGGAGAGATCACATTGCACTGAGAAGATTTCTGATACTCTCACTGAGGTCACGGGGAAACTCTCCTACAAAGTTCAGCTAAGCTAGGGCCACTCCTGAAGGCCAGCCTTTAGAAGCATTTCTTTCAGCCCAGCTGGTTTTAACCATTGAGGCTACAGCTCAAGGATTCACTGAAATGGAAGTGTAGTTGCTCGGTCATGTCCGACTCTTTTAGGACCCCATGGACTATAGTTAGCCAGGCTCCTCTGTCCACGGGATTTTTTCAGACAAGAGTACTGAAGTGGGTTGCCATTCCCTTCTCCAGGGGATCTTCCCAACCCAGAGATTGAACCCAGGTCTCCTGAATTGCAGGCAGATTTTTTTACTATCTGAGCCACCAGAGAAGCCCAAGCATTCACTAAGGCCACACAATGAACAAAAATATGTACTTCCTAATTCCGGAATAACTACAGAGGGACCACCTGAAGTTTCTAGGCCCATTGGTCTAACACAGACAACTTTGCAAAATAACACAGCTAACTTTGCTGTTGGTTGAGGAGGTTGGGCTGTTAGATATTGCAGGGGAAAGGGTGTTGGGATCCCTGTAAATATCTTCATCCTCTTGTATTTCTTTAGTCACAGTCTTCGGGAACTTTTTGAGGCAGTAGATGGAGTTAGCTGGTGTAGAAAGGATTAGCTCAGAGTTATTTTTGCCTTTAGTGGTAAAGAATCTGCCTGCCAATGCAGGAGATGCTGGTTTGATCCCTGGGTTGGGAAGATCCCCTGGAGAAGGAAATGGCACCCCACTCCAGTATTCTTGCCTGGGAAATCCCATGAACAGAGGAGTCTGGCAGGCTACAGTCCATGGGATCACAAAGGAGTTGGACACGACTTAGCGACTAAACAACACTTTTTGCCTCAGGGCAGGCTATTGTTGAAAGACCATCCACACCCACTCAATGCTGTGCCAGGGCAGCAGAGAACACACAAAAAAGCTCTTATTAAACTTTGTTCCTAGCTCCCACCAGTGTTTACTGGGAAGATTGTGGCAACAGAGGCAGTTTCTAGCCAGCGGTTTCTTGGCTTGGGGATTCAGAAAAAATAATTTGCTTGGAAAAATAATGCAATAATGGAGGAGAAAAAAAAGGGGGTCTCTTCTTCCCATATGCCTCAGGGCGACTAAGCTCACTCACCACAATGAAGACCCAGTGCAAGAAGAAAAGGGCAAGGGGATCTCTCCTTACCTAATTCACTTAAAATTGACACCCAACTCTGCTCCCCTTTGTGGCTACACCTTGCTCTGTACGTTGAAATTTTTGTTCATTACGACAAGGGAGTGCAAGTGAGTGAGAACATTGGTGGGGTCCTCTCGGTTTTCCAAGCCTTCATCTACAAAGCCCCTAAAGACAGCACCACATTTTAAAGGTGCCAGTGCAAATATTTAAACATATTTACACAGCATGTTCCCCTTGAGAAGTACATCTCGCATTTGAGAAGTCAGCTCAGTAAGCCTAAAGCTTCAGAGCAGAGAAATGTCGTTTGTACCATGGTGTAAAGAGGACTGCTTCTGTCAAAGCAATTGAGTGATACCACAAATTTAAAAGGAGACAGTTTGCTGGTTCCCTGCACCCTGGATCAAAATCGCAAACAGAGCTGGTTTCATGAGCACAGTGAAACAATGGAGAAACCTGGAGAAAGCGCTCGCTACTCTTTTGCCTTTCTAGTTTTTCAAAGTAGGGATGAATGAAAATTCTGGCTGTGGTAGAATCTGTAGGTTCTCAGTGAGGCCTTCCCTATTCTTCCTCCCTCCCCTAAAGCCCAGCTACAGGAGACTATCATTTCGTCTTTCATTGTCTGTAGAAAGCAGGGTAGGGTGGCTAGCCTCGGAGGACAGCTCTGGGCATTAATCCCCAAGGTGACCTTAACATCTTCCCATTGAGACTCCACCCACAAACTGCTCTGATCTTTGAGGACCTGGATGTCATGGAGAGACATGCTAAGCTTCTGGAGGATACTTGTAATATTATATTTCAGTATTTGTGGGATATTCACAAATTTTATTGGTATTATGTTTTCTAGCTCACAATGAAATCATAGCTACCTTTGCTATTTAATAATACAACTAACTTGCTTATTAAATTTGGCTTTTAAAAATTCATATGCACTCTGAGGGCTTCCCAGGTGGCCCAGTAGCAAAAAAATCCACCTGCCAATGTAGGAGATGCAGGAGACGTGGGTTCAATCCCTGGGTAGGTAAGATCTCCTGAAGTAGGAAACAGTAACCCGCTAAACTATTCTTGCCTGAACAATTTCATGGATAGAGGAAGAAGCCTGGCAGGCTACAGTCCATGGGGTCACAAAGAGTCGGACACAGCTGAACACATGCACATGGATGTATGCACTCTTTGAGGCACTGGAAATTGAAAAAAGTCACAGAAACTCTTCTAATTTTCAACCACTTTTAGCAAAACAAATAGGGGCACATACAGTGCCTTTGGAAGGTGAGTTTATTATTGATAAACCTGTGGGTCTATAGAAGTTTTTGCAGTGAACGGTCCTTGTAAGTCCATAAGGTGTATAGTGCATTGATAAATGAAGACACTGCTTCTTGTGACAATCTTGCTGAAACGAGAACACCTATATAGTGAAGAAATAGTGAAAGAAATCTTCACCACTACCACCCCAACCAACCAAAGATGAACACCCAATGACAGTAATTGTAAACAGTAGGAGCACTCTCAGAGACGTGAGGTCTGCAGGATGGTCAAGGCATAGAATGACAAAGCAATGCCGCAGCACAGAGAGATGAACCCACTGAGAAACTGAGACACATAGCTCAGCTCGGCCAGAGCCCCTCAAAGACCCAGAGGGCAAGAAAAACGGGGCAGATGTAAGGATGCAGAGAAAAGGTCTGTGACGGGGATCTGATGATTCTGTCTGCTCACAGGAGAAATACTTAAAAATAATTTTGGGTGCTTCCAAGTGGCTCCGGAGAAGGCAATGGCAAGCCACTCCAGTACTATTGCCTAGAAAATCCCATGGATGGAGGAGCCTGGTAGGCTGCAGTCCGTGGGGTCGCTAAGGGTTGGACACGACTGAGCGACTTCACTTTCACTTTTCACTTTCACACATTGGAGAAGGAAATGGCAACCCACTCCAGTGTTCTTGCCTGGAGAATCCCAGGGACGGGGGAGCCTGGTGGGCTTCCGTCTATGGGGTCGCACAGAGTCGGACACGACTGAAGTGACTTAGCAGCAGCAGCAGCAAGTGACTCAGCTGCAAAGAAGCTGCCTGCTAATGCAGGAGATGTGGGTTTGATTCCTGGGTCTGGAAGATCCCCTGGAGAAGGAAATGCAACTTACTCTGATATTCTTGCCTGGGAAATCCCATGAACAGAGGAGCCTGGTGGGCTTCAGCTCATGGGATCATAGAAGAGTTGGGCACAACTTAGCAACTAAACAGCAACAACAATACAGACTAACAAAAACAGCAACAAACCTCTGCCTTTGTGACAGAATCACTGTTTTCCTTTAAGTTATCCAATTTTTATACAAAGTATTGGACTGGGAGAATGCCATAAGTTAGGTTGATTTTCTTTATACAGTTTACAGTTTCGCTTGCTTTTTGTGTTTGATATGGTCAACTTTTACTAAGTTCATTTTTATAAACAGAGTATTTCCAATGGATTTTTCTTTAGAGGAGATTTTTAATGACTATCTTTTGTTTCCTAACTTTTGTTGACATGGAGAAGGCTGGGGAGAAAAAGATACAGTGGTTTTGGTTTGGAGGCGCTTTTTTGGTTCTGTTTTTTATATCCCATGTCATACAACAGAAAGAATGAAGAACTTCATCTATGAATGGCTTAGGAGAAAAAAGGGAGACCTAAACTTAATTTATAATTAAAAAATTTAAATATATATTATATTAAAATATATATAGTCCTTCCTTTTATATGACTTTCCCGGAAGGAAAAAAAGTAAGTTATACTAAATAGAAATGGCTTGTTCATCTAAAATCGTTAACTTTCTTGGCTTCATCATGGCACTTTTTTTATAATTAAAAAAATGTTTTTTAAAAAAAATTTTGGCTGCACTGGATCTTTGTTGCTGCATGGGGTTTTCTCTAGTTGTGGTGAGCAAGGGTTACTCTCCAGTTTCAGTACATGAGTGCTTTTCTTAATACTCAAAATTCAATGGTTCCAGCATTACCTACCCTCTATTGAATGCCATGGCTTGTTCTCACTGTTAAACAGTGTAAATAGCAGTTCTTAGATTCCACTGTGATGATAAGAGAGAAACTTAAGTCTACCTACTTAAAAAAAAAAAAAAAAGTAAAACCAAAATTCACCTAAATGCCAAAAGGTAGGAAAATAAATCAGATTACTACAGATATGATTCATTTGGAGGCCTTTCGTTTCTTTTAATAAGAAGCTGATTGAAAATGAAAAGGTTCTGAATCCAAAGCCTAGCTCTGCTACATTTTATCAAAAATTTGTGGAATACAATTTCAGAAACCTCAGCTTATCCAGCAGTTATCTTTATTTGGGCAGTAGAAAGGAGATGGGCAAATATCCCTGATGATGCACCTCTAGATAACTTCTAAAAATTAAATACCACTATTCTTCTTTTTCTCCCTCTTACAAGTCATTTTTCCCAGAGTACACATGGCCCTAGGATTGTTAGATGATTTTTCCGTTGTTCTCTTGGTAAGGGGCAGGATACATACTTGAATCCTGAACTATTTACTTATTATGATAGTAATAATTACTCAAAATTCTCTCCCTATGTGTTTCTGGATAGGGTGAACCACAAAAGTCATTCTTACATAGATTTGGGGTTTGGAAGCAAAAAAGTAGCCACTTCGTAGCTCACATTGTTGCTTATCCGCTGGCTGACCTTGTTGGCATGGACAGTGGCTGGACATACAACCGCTCCACCTTCCCCTGAACCACCCTCCAGCTTTTGTAGTTCCTGAGCTAGATACATACTGAGGGGACAGCTTTTCCTTGATCTATACCATCGAGGTCAGAGGCAGTGGGACCTTACGTGGTTTCAGGCTGTCCTCCTGGGGTTTTAGCTCAAGCTTGTAGGTTCCAGGTTGTACTTGGTTTTCCTTACTTTATATCTGTTTTTAAAAAGACTTATTATTTTATTTTTGGCTGTGCTAAGTCTTTGCTGCTGCATGTGGGCTTTCTCTATTTGCCACGAGCAGGGGCTAATCTTCCTTGCCATGCTTCTCATTGCCATGGCTTCTCTTGTTGCAGAGCATGGGCTCTAGGCACGCAGGCTTCAGTAGCTACAGCATGTGGGCTCAGTAGTTGTGGGCTCAAGAACACAAGCTAACTAGTTGTGCCATATAGGCTTAGCTGCTCCAAGGCGTGTAGAATCCTCCCAGATCAGGGATCGAACCTGTGTGTCCTGCATTGGCAAGCAGATTCTTATCCATTGTACCACCAGGGAAATCCTCCTTACTTTATATCTACTTCCTCTTCCAAGCTGCCTTCCCTAAAGTCTTCAAGCCCCGGGACTAGGCGTGACAGCTTTACAGAGACTCCTTAAGCTACACAATTGTAAGATTCTATATGATGCATATAGAATACACATATACACACACAGCTCCTAGGGGTTCTGCTTCTGTGGGTTCTGAATCTGTGATTGAATCCCGGATGATTGTATTATATACACTGATTTTTATAGTTGGGTAAATGCATTATTTTGGGGGATTTGTGCAAAAAAAACTTTATCATTCAGAATACTGTATTGTAGCTTGGTTTGTACATTTTGTACTTGGAAGACTAATCAATTAAACTCAAAACCTGAATTTTGAAGTAATCATAAATTTGATCAAATAAACAGCTTGCTTACCTCTTTAAGCTTTTCACACTTTCCTGCTGCTGCTGCTGC
Organism: Moschus berezovskii; assembly: GCF_049115385.1. Lineage (NCBI taxonomy): Eukaryota > Metazoa > Chordata > Mammalia > Artiodactyla > Moschidae > Moschus > Moschus berezovskii. Next base: position 30,990,443 of record NC_142479.1, read on the forward strand.
TAAGTCACTTCAGTTGTGTCCGACTCTGTGTGACCCCATAGATGGAAGCCCACCAGGCTCCCCCGTCCCTGGGATTCTCCAGGCAAGAACACTGGAGTGGGTTGCCATTTCCTTCTCCAACGTGTGAAAGTAAAAAGTGAAAGTGAAGTCGCTCAGTTGTGTCCGACCCTTAGCGACCCCATGGACTACAGCCTACCAGGCTCCTCCATCCATGGGATTTTCTAGGCAATAGTACTGGAGTGGCTTGCCATTGCCTTCTCCGTCACACTTTCCTAGATTATAAAAATTGCTCTGGGACAAAATAAAGAGATGATATACACATTCTTCTTAGAAATAAAGGAGTAAACATCAGAAGAGATCAATTTAACCAGATGAGTGGTTGCCTCTGGGTGGCCGGAAATGATGATGAGTGGGAGCCAAGGCCATCAAGGAGATGGTGCTTTTGGTAGAAGTCTTTTTAGCATCATTTGACTCCCTAAAATAGTTGCATGAAGCATTTTGATAAAAATAAACTCTGATTATAAGAAAGTTTTAATAAAAATCCAAGTCCCTGCCATCTATTTGTAATAAGGCAGGCAAGAGGAAAGGAAATAGGAAAGGTTATCATTTGAGTTGGACAACAGAGTTCAATTCTGGAGAGATTCCAATACAAGTTGAAAGGAAGGTCAAATCTGGGGAAGAATATGAAACAATAAGATTTCAAGGGATAAGAGAATGAGCTCTTCCTTCTTTAAGAGTCCTTTGCTACAGAAAGAAAATCTTGGCAACAAATTTTTCCTACCCAGCTCTCTGCCTTCTCTTTTCTGTATCTTCTGAACTGAATGAATGGAAACAAGAAATTATTGAAACAAGATAACACAGTGAAGCATCTCCTTCCAGAGCCATGTTTCATGGACTTGAGGAGCCCTAAGTTCTGGGACTGGTACAGTGATGGCCATAAACAATAATTTTCATTTAAGAAAAACTTCTGATTCCTCTCATGACTTGATTATATTTTAACCCCAATCATTTCCTTTTCATGACTCAAGTCCTTGGATTTCAACTTCTTGCCAATCCTTCTGCTTCCTCAATTTGGCCTTTCCTACTTAGCAATTATTATTTCCCACCTAAGTCCATATATAGAAACATAATTTAGAAATATCAGGACAAATTTAAGTCAAGGCATTGGTGAGAAAAGTTAGATAGTAAACCCTTTTACAATACCTTCCCCCAAAGGAGTAAATGCAAGAGAGGTTTTACAAAAGAGAAAATAAGATAAGGTTGGGAGGAAAACAACAAGAAAGACATAAGGAAAATTTCAGGGAAAATGATTCTACTTCGGCAGAAGAAAAACAAATTGTGTATTCAGCAGCTTTATTGGTCCTATTTCAAAGAAATAAAATACTAGGTATTATATTACTAATTCACTTATATCTGTTTTATAACTGCCTGCTCCTCCATCATTCAGAGTCTCTTCCTGAAATCATTTGGTAATTCCAGATGCATAAATTCCTAAGGAGTTCAGTGAAGCCTGAGAGCTGAACAAAAATATTACATTACTAGCCTGCTTTTATACATAGTTTTTCCATCTAGAGGCATAAAGCATTTCACACATACTTTCTCTTTTAGTCAGCAGGCATTTCTAAGGCTGAAACAGAGGCTGCATATCCTAAGTCGTGTGAATTATCAGCATGAGAGACTCAAACTCCAGACTTCCAGTTTCAGACTTTTTGCACTGAACTTTGCCACTTCTCCAGACCCAGATGATGTACTTTCCAGACTATGGTTCCTTCTGATTGATGACTGGCCATCTTCCTGATTTCTAATTCCCCAAGGGATTCCCTCCTAGAGACCTTTTTTAAAGTCAGTTTCATTCTGTTATCAACTCCTTTGGGCACAAATCCTCCATTTTTTTTAAGGTCAATTTCATTCTGTTATCAACTCCTTTGGGCACAAATCCTCCACTAGTTACAAATTCAGTTAATGGCTGGAACTTCTCCTCAAAGAGAAGAAACTTTGATTTCATGGTCACATTTGCAGGTTCTTTCCTTTGATGGAAATTGTCTGCACCTGAAGACAAGCTCCTTTCTCAGACTGCTGCTGCTGCTAAGTCACTTCAGTCGTGTCCGACTCTGTGTGACCCCATAGACGGAAGCCCACCAGGCTCCCCCGTCCCTGGGATTCTCCAGGCAAGAACACTGGAGTGGGTTGCCATTTCCTTCTCCAATGTGTGAAAGTGAAAAGTGAAAGTGAAGTCGCTCAGTTGTGTCCGACCCTGAGTGACCCCACGGACTGCAGCCCACCAGGCTCCTCCATCCATGGGATTTTCTAGGCAAGAGTACTGGAGTGGCTTGCCATTGCCTTCTCCGTTTCTCAGACTACATACACTCAATTCCTTTTCACCTTCCTCAAGTTTTAATTCCTTTTAAGAGAGGTTTGTTTGAAATCACTTTGGGTTTGAAATCACTTTTTTTTTTTTTTCCGCAAGAGGACAAATCAAGAGCTTGGCAAACAATGAGAGGTTTTATTTCTTGGCTTAGTCAGTGACTCAAGGACTTTCACTATTCCTTGCTCTGCTATGTTGAATACACTTTCTCTGTGCTTTCAAATTGCCTGTCAATAAAACTGAAATCACTCCAGTGAAAATTACTAGTTTAAAGCACTGATATCAGAGGGTGTCCCAACTTCTTAAACACCATTTACCACCCACAATCTTTACATTTATTGACAGAAAAAGAAAATTATGAAATTTGTATGTATGTGTGTGTAGCAGGCTGTGTTGGGGGTGAAATAAATGATAAATGAATTATCCAAAATCAATGATGTCATCAGACAAGCCATTGAGCAGGATGTGTCCCATGCTAGCTCCTCATGTGATATGGGTCCATTACCTTTGGGTCATGTTTCAATAAATAAATAACTCTGCAAGATGGAGGAACCTTTATATCCCCATTTGAAGTTATTCCTCAGATACTTTACAGAACTTGTGCATTAAAATATATGATCCATGGACCACGGAGATGGTGGCACCATGGCTTAGGCAGTGTGAGCACTGTAGGGCAGGGCATCCATAGGGGTTGAAGGAGAAAGTGTTTATGAAGGACCTGCTGAAATGGGAAAAGAAGATGATGATATTCTCCAGGCCAGCAGGCTGTCCAAAAGGAGCAAAAAGGAGCATGAAGTCTCTGTCTTCTACTCGGCTAAGGGCACTGCCAACTCAAGGGATGGGAGAAGACACTGGGATACATGCAGGAGCTGCTACAGGCAGAGGAACCAGGCTAAGGAGCTGCAGAGAGGAGAAAACTGTCTCTGCCCTTCCCCCCTTGTCCTCTCCTGTGCCCCCATTCCCTGCCATCTTTTTCTCTCCCCTCACACTCTGCTCCTCATTCCAAGTCCTTTTGAATTCCTGTTTCTGTTTTGTTTTGTTTGTTTTTGTTTGTACCTCAAGTCACGTAGGATCTTAGTTTACCAACCAGGGGTGGAACCCACCCCGCAAAACACACCCTCCCACCCCCGCATCAGAAGCTCAGAGTCTTAATCTCTGGACCATCAGAGAAGTGCCTGAGCTCCTGGTTATTGAGATGTCTGCCTCATTTTAGGACCCTTCAATCTCCCTCTTAACGGCCTCCCTCTAAGCCGGTTCCTCTCAGCCTACACTTGCCTCCCCACCCCTCAGCAAAGGCATTCCTGGTGAGGTTTAGGAGATAGCCAAGTCAATGTATAAATTATCTCTTATATGGATTATTTCTACATATGAAAAAAATTAATCTGGTTTATGTTGATTCTTAGCAGCATTTAATTTTGAAATTTCAATTTTTTAAACCAATTTCTCAAATTTTGCCATTGCTCTAATAATGTTACAACATGATGCAAAATGGGCCTCCCTGGTGGCTCAGACACCTGCAATGTGGGAGACCAGCGTTTGATCCCTGGGTCAGAAAGATCCCCTGGAGGAGGGCATGGCGACCCACTCCAGTATTCTTGCCAGGAGAATCCCATGGACAGAGGAGCCTGGTGGGCTGCAGCCCATGGGGTCACAAAGAGTCAGACACAACTGAGTGACTAAGCACACATGATGCAAAATAAAGATAAGGGTCAAATGGTACTTATGCAGGGAAGAGAGATGGAGTTAGGGGGCTACTACAGGAGTCCACTTGTGTTCCTAGAGGAGGTAGTGAGAAAACTAAGGAAGCCCATGAATGGACAAAGCAAACAGGGCTGATAATGGCTCAGGATCCTTTAATCTTTTGAATAGTACGACATTTCAAACCAGTGGCACAATAAGCCTAGAACCCAGGTCTCTGAATGTATAATTCCATGGTGTCAGAGAAGCACATGAGTCAGAAGGGGAGTTTATGGGCTGGCTCTGCCTCTAACCAGTATGTGAATTTACAGAATTACTTAGTCTCTTTGAAATTGTGAAATGGGATATGAGCACTGGGAGGATTAAATCAGCTAACTTGGCAAGGGCCAGACTCAGTTTAAATGCTAGCCTCTGCCCCACCCTCCTCAACTCTTTGCTTGACAGCTGGAGCAAACCATAAGGATTGCACAACTCCTAGGTTCCCAGATCACATCAAGGGGAGGAAGCAGGCCAAATCCTTATCAGGAATTTACTTCAGTTCCGTTCAGTTGCTCAGTCGTGTCCGACTCTTTGCAACCCCATGAATCGCAGCACCCCAGGCCTCCCTGTCCATCACCAACTCCTGGAGTTCACTCAAACTTATGTGCATCGAATCAGTGATGCCATCCAGCCATCTCATCCTCTGAAGTCCCCTTCTCCTCCTGTCCCCAATCCCTCCCAGCATCAGGGTCTTTTCCAATGAGTCAACTCTTCACATGAGGTGGCCAAAGTATTGGAGTTTCAGCCTCAGTATCAGTCCTTCCAATGAACACCCAGGACTGATCTCCTTTAGAATGGACTGGTTGGATTTCCTTGCATTCCAAGGGACTCTCAAGAGTCTTCTCCAGCACCACAGTTCAAAAACATCAATTCTTCGGCGATCAGCTTTCTTCACAGTCCAACTCTCATATCCATATATGACCACTGGAAAAACCATAGCCTTGATTAGACAGACCTTTGTTGGCAAAGTAATGTCTGCTTTTTAATATGCTGTCTAGGTTGGTCATAACTTTCCTTCCAAGGAGTAAGCATCTTTTAATTTCATGGCTGCAATCAGCATCTGCAGTGATTTTGGAGCCCCCCCAAAAAAAGTCTGACATTGCTTCCATTGTTTCCCCATCTATTTCCCATGAAGTGATGGGACCAGATGCCATGATCTTTGTTTTCTGAATGTTGAGTTTTAAGCCAACTTTTTCACTCTCCTCTTTCACTTTCATCAAGAGGCTTTTTAGTTCCTCTTCACTGTCTGCCATAAGGGTGGTGTCATCTGCATACCTGAGGTTATTGATATTTCTCCTGGAAATCTTGATTCCAGCTTGTGCTTCTTCCAGCCCAGTGTTTCTCATGATGCACTCTGCATAGAAGTTAAATAAGCAGGGTGACAATATACAGCCTTGATGTACTCCTTTTCCTATTTGGAACCAGTCTGTTGTGCCATGTCCAGTTCTAACTGTTGCTTCCTGACCTGCATATAGGTTTCTCAAGAGGCAGGTCAGGTGGTCTGGTATTCCCATCTCTTTCAGAATTTTCCACAGTTTATTGTGATCCACACAGTCAAAGGCTTTGGCATAGTCAGTAAAGCAGAAATAGATGTTTCTCTGGAACTCTTGCTTTTTCGGTGATCCAGCAGAATCATCGAAATTAAATTCCTTAAATCAGGAACTTTCAGTTCAGTTCAGTTCATTTCAGTCGCTCAGTCGTGTCCGACTCTCCGCGACCCCATGAATCACAGCACACCAGGCCTCCCTGTCCATCACCAACTCCCGGAGTTCACTTAGCTTATTTGCCCCAGGCTCCCTCAAGCTTATCGCTGTGCAGGAATAATTCTCTAAACCTCTCTGGAACTCAGTTCATTCCTCTTGTGGATGGTGAAAAGAACTATCTATGCCCTTAAGACACAGGTTAGATAAGAGCCAATCAATGTTTATAAATTACAGTGTAACCCAAGAATGAAAGCACAGGGTCAAAATGCATTTTCAATACATGCCATTATATAGGTCAGGGCAGTGTTGCCCAGAATATGGAGTATGAGTTGCCGGTGGCATACAAAACATTTTTCAACTGCCACATAAGTGACAAAAAATATGTAGCAAGAAAGCAATTTCCTTTCAATTGCCTTTAATTACAGCAAGAAATGATTCTCATTTGGGGTCTCTAACACTTGCGTTTCTCTCTTTAAAAAGAGAGTAAACCTCAGGAGTATGCTTTCAGCAAGAGGAGAAATTAAGCAGAATTTAGAAATACAGCCAAAGTTTTAATGTTTATATTTGTCTTCTGATACAGCAAACAACATTGATTTTCCATTTATGATAATAGCCACATTTTTTTCTTAAGAGTAAATAGAAGTTTTAAAACACATTACATATTAATTTTAAAAATAACTTCATTCAAATAAAAATATTAAGTAAATACTAACACAAATGGTAAGTGGATTTGGACAAATTGGAAAGGTAGTTTCAAACAGCTTTGGGAAACACTGGCCTCTTGCATGGGGAATCCAGGGACCTAGATTCTAGTCCTGCATCTGGCAGTAACCTACTGTGCGACTTCAGTGAAGCTGAGCCTCAGCATCTTCATCTGGAACTAACAGGGCTTGCTCACATGGTCTCTAAGGATCCCTCCTGCTCTAATATCCTAGTATTTGAAGCAGATGATTAGAATGTTTTCTATCTTTGCTTAAGAATCAATTGCTCTTACATATATAACTGAATCACTTTGCTGTTCAAATGAAACTAACACAACATTGTAAACCAACTATACTACAATATTGGAGAAAGAAATGGCAACCCACGCCAGTATTCTTGCCTGGAGAATTCCATGGACAGAAGGGCCTGTCAGGCTACAGTCCATGGGGTCACAAAGGGTCCAACACAACTGAGTGACACAGCACATACTCCAACATAAAATAAATTTCTTTTAAATGTCAAAAAATTATTTTTTTAAAAAAGCAAAAACAACCAATTGCTCTGTCTTCTTACTTTATTTTCTCTCCAAATCCCCCTTCAGGCATATGATATCTAATTCAAATGAAATGTGGATCTCCATTTTATTAACACTCACAAACTGAACTAATGCACATGATCCAAAAATGCAAAAAAAAAAAAAATGAAGAAATTCTTCATAATGGAAAGAATAAAATTCTTTGCAATGGAAAGAAATTCTTTGCAATGGATTTTGAGGGAGATGACATTTGTTCTGGTCCTCAACTTCACCACTTACTGATAATGTGATCTTAGGTGACCTTAAGGTCCCTTTGAAAGTGTGTTAGTTGCTCAGTCATGCCTGACTCTTTGCAACCCCATGGACTCTAGCCCACCAGGCTCCTCTGTCTATGGGATTTCCCAGGCAAGAATACTGCAGTGGGTTGCCATTCCCTTTTCCGAGGGATCTTCCCAAACCAGGGATCAAACCCCAGTCTCCTGCACTGCCGGTGGATTCTTTACTGTCTGAACCAAATTAGCCATAAAATTCTATGAAATTCAAGTGAGTCTATACAAAGGAAATAGATCAGCTGAGAATTCACTTCCTTTCCTTTCTAATTGAGATATTTAACATTCCATAATAATATTTTAATATAGACTCAAATTTGAAAGGAAAGAAGATAAACATTTTTAAAAAGACATAGCTTCTGTCTTCTGTTAATGAGTGACACTCTGAAGGGAGATGGAATGTATACAAATAATTATGCTATGCTGAAAGAACTAGGGTGCAATATGAAAAGTGCCCGACTCCTCATGAGCAGAGTGTGCCCCATCTTCATTCTTATTACTAACTAGTTGTATGAATGTGAGAAACTCATTTGTACAATAGAATATTGTTTCATCACCTATAAAATAACGTTACATTGTATGATCTCTAAGGTCTCTTGCGGCTATGAGTCTGAAAATGATTTTATGCTTCAGAGAAATTAAATGCTAATCTCAAAGACTCCTAATTATAGATTGGAGATGATTTCTTCAATATAGTTATTTTTGCAGGTAAAATTAACAAACAAAGTCACACAATCTTTTTTTTTAATTGGCTTCAATCACAATTGCCTCAGTCTTTGAACTCTCCTACTAGCCAAACTTTTGAATTTGATTTCTTTTGATTTTTGTAAAGACAGTAATAATAACACTTGCTTTCTAAATTTACCTCAGATACTCTAGTGGGAAATTAGATGAAAGATTCAATTCCATTCAGCAAACATCTATTGAATATTAATTGCGTGCAAAATCCTAAAATGACACCAAGATAAAGAAAGGTCATAGCCCTCAAGGAATCTAAAGCCAAGCAGATAAAGTGAAGCATTATCATTATACCGAGAGAATTCATTTCAAAGAAAGGGAAAAAACAAACTCAGACAGTAAAACAGTATGGAAGATAAAAATGAACTTAAAAAGAAACGAGGGCTTCCGGGCAGTTCAATGGTAAACAATCCACCTGCCAACACTGTAAACACGGGTTCCATCCCTGGGTCAGGAAGATCCCACAGGCCTCAGAACAGCTAAGCCTGTGTACCAGAGCTATTGAACCTGTGCTCTAGAGCCTGTGCTCTGCAACAAGAGAATTCACCACGAGAAAGCCATGCACCACTAGAGAGGAGCCCCTGCTCTCTGCAACTGCAGAAGAGCCGAGAACAGTGAAGATTCAGCACAGTTAATAAATTTAAAAAATTATTTTTAGAAAAAGGAAAGAAGGAAATTATATGCAGAAGGGTTGAAAATCAGTCAGAAATTCTTCAGCCTAAAAGAAACGATGACCCATATGTTAGCAAGTAATGTTATCAATTGTTAAGATTTTGCTTTCAAATCCATTCCATCAGGGCAAGGCTGACTCGGCCAGCAGCTCAAGTATAGACGGTTTACGTTTTGTCCTCAGGACTCTCTGAGGAGAAAGATTCAAATTCCAGCCAATGCTGGCACCCTCCACAAGAAGGAGAAAGAAACAATTGACTTAAAAAAACTGTCTCGGGGACTTCCCCAGTCTTAATCCATGGTTAAGACTTCTAATGTAGGGGCATAGGTTTGATCCCTGGTGGGGGAACTAAGATTCCATATGTTGTGTGACACAACCCCCCTCAAAAAAAGTTGTCCCAAAATCAGGCAACTGGAGCCAAGAGTACAGAAGCATTTCCCAAACAAAGAAGAGAGGGGAAGACAAGAGAAACTCTTGCCTTTTCATGCGTCCGTTCCGTTCCGTCGCTCAGTCGTGTCCGACTCTATGCGACCCCGTGGATTGTACCTCCTTATAATCTCTAGTAAATGGTCACAGGCAGGGACATTTAAAAAAATGAAAATGCAAAGTTCTATCAGGAAGATAAAAATGAATAATATGAGGAGAATCTGCATCACAGCATGGAATATTCCATTTTATACTGATTTCTCCTAAAGGTCCAGGACTGAGCTAACGGACAGTGTGTGAGTGCCCAGAGTCTGGGGGTATGGAGAGGAGGGGTATGGGGGTGGGTCAACTTGAAACTGTTTACCTCAGATTGGGACTTGAACCCATGTGACTGGGACTCAAACCCAGCCAAAACCCACGGTACCTGGTTTCAGGACCTCATGAAGTTCAGGTTCTTGATGTCTCATCACAGAAAGAAATCAGTGAGAGACAAAGTGATAGGTAAGAAGAGGATTTATTCAGATCCAGAGACAGGGATACTCCACAAACAGAGTGTGGGTCATCCCAGAAGGCAGGTGTGGCCTTGAAATGTGGCTTGGTTAGCTTTTATGAGCTGGGTAGTTTCATGGGCTAATGAGTGGGAAGGGCTGGAGATTTCTAGGAGCTGGGCCACTTTTTGGTCTCTTGATGGTGCCTTGGAGCTGTCATGGCACCTCTGGGTGTGTCACGTAGCTTGCGGAGAGAAGATCAAGGGCTAGAATTTCACTCCTTGGCCACCTTGGGCCCATTTGATTCTAACTGGTTTATGCTGTGTCCTTGGGCTACGACCTTCTCTCAAAAGTTGTGCCCTGCCCCTTTCCCTTCTGTTACAAGCTCAGCAACAAGCTCTGAGAATCCTACAGAACACTGGGACCTCTGCTTATCTTTTCGGATATATTAATAATATGATAATTTCCCATAAACTGCTCTGAGAATTCTGGCTCAGAAATAGACGAGAAACATCTAGACTGGCTACACCATTTTCCACACTTTGAGCCATTCTGAGTATGGATGTAAACTAAGATCAAATCATACATCTTTGAATACCTGATACTAACATTCCGCTCATACCACAGTCATACACCCCACACCCCACCCCCCCAAAAAAGTAAAAGCAGGAAGAACAGTGAAAAATTAAGACAGCAGGGTAAAGTGTAGCATTTCTAGATATTTCATCTCCAGCAAGACTACCACAGCCAAAAAGGGTTGCCTCCAGACTTTTCCTCTGGGCTCTATTATTTTTTCCTGTATGTTCTACAATTATCTAGGTATCTTTTACTATTTATTAGTGCCCATGTTTATGTGTATAAATTATGCTTCTCCAGCTAAAATTTGAGTAAAGTCCATACTCTTCCAATCCAGGATCCCAGACTTCACAATCTCAAGATCTGAAACTCCTGCTCTCACACCCAAGCACTGAATAACTTTGGATGAAGTCTTAGGCTTAGCCTGGGGGATTTGTGGCAACAATAATACAAAAGTCCCAAAAGCAAAACAAACAGGCACACAAGCAGGTCTCCTATTGCATAAACAATGAGGCTGTTCTTAACTTTTTTGTTTGTTTGGTTTTGGTCAAAGGAGTCAAAAGACGGTGGCAATTTTTTTCATCTTTGAGATTTAACCATGTTAGGGAACAATAAAAAATACTAGGGAACAATAAAATATTTGGTGTTTTGGATATTGATTTGTTGTTTTGTTTTTCTGGTAGTGATAGGCATCAAACTTCTGTTGTACAATTATCAGTGTTGTTGTTTTTTGCTTTTTTTAAAGTCATGTTTGTTATTTTAAGTTAATATTGTTTCCCTTTAGTTATAGGAAGGGGACACTTATTTTCTACTCCCATCAAGGTATACATTCAGAAATAAGATCCTGCAAGAAACCTTCCTAATTTAAAGCTAATTTAGATGTTTGTAACTTCAGAGACCTGTGTAGACACATAGCTTAACAGCAACCCACCTGAAATGATAGCTTTTGGTAAGTATGGATTTTCCCATAACAGGTCACAATTTTGAATTGGACACATTCATGATATCAAGGGAAATATACCTACAATATCCATATAAGTAATGAAAGACTAATTGCAGAATCAGCCCACCCTTCTGCACTATCAAGTATTACACATTCTGAAAGAGGAAAGGAAAAAAAAACTCACTTCCAAATGAAGTTAAAACTACCTACAGTGATGTGGAGAAAAAAATTTTAATCTACATAAGAAAATATTATTTTATCATAAGAAGAGAAAAACACAAGATGCAAATTTTATATTGTAGTCTAGTCCAAAATTCTAATTCTTTACATAGAAAATGGTTACTCTCCTTGAACAAAAGAATGTAATAATTTTGCTTCCCCTCTCTTATGCTTACAGATTTCCCTGTAATACAAGAAAATGGTGTAGAAAAACACACCCTCGAGAGAGACAGCTACATGAAAATGCCAGACTGTTCAATATAACATTTTGCTGAGATGTACAAAAATGGAATAAGAGAGGATGTAAACTTTTAAAAGATTATATTTCAAGATAGTAAATGTTGGTTCAAAAATTTCAAAAGAAATGATATCCACATAAAAAATTATAACTAAATCAGCCTTAGTTGATAACCACTCAGCAGTAATGTTTTCTAAGTAACTCAAGAATGAGATTCATTCTTTTTAGTGATGGATCAGCTTTGTTTTGGAAATCAATGCTTTCCAGAACTATTCTTTATGATTTTGATTATACGCATTCTTGATGTTGTTTTTTATGGTTCTTTGAGAATTCCTTATTTTCTAAGAGATTTTGATCTTTCAATTTTGCAATCAGTTGGGATTACTACGTAAACAAATAGTATCTAACATTTATGTTATACTTAGTATCTGACACTTTGTTGCCAGACCCTGTTCTCAGTTCAGTTCAGTTCAGTCGCTCAGTCGTGTCCGACTCTCCGCGACCCCATGAATCACAGCACGCCAGGCCTCCCTGTCCATCACCAACTCCCGGAGTACACTCAAACTCATGTCCACAGAGTCGGTGATGCCATCCAGCCATCTCATTCTCCGTCGTCTTTTTAATTCAATAATTCAATTCATAATTTAATGATTCAATTATCTAAACTGTGAAGTTGGTAATATTATTATTTCCATTTTATAGATGAGAAGATTGAGGCATAGGAAGATTAACTAATTTGCCCAAGGACACACAGCTAGTAAACCTTTAAAAGACTAGGAGGAAATGCATCAAGGTATTGATGGCGATTTCAGAGGGTTGTGGAGTTATAAAGAGTGGTTAAGAGAGTCGGCACAAACATCTCTTGAATCAAGACACTGGCAGCTGTTTAAAAACAGAGAAGACAGACTCCAGAACAGTTTAAGAGAAAATACTGGCAGGGCTTGTGGAATGGCCGGAGTCTAAAAACACTCCAGCTTCTGGCTTAGGTGACTGGTTGGACGCGTTCACTAGGATAGGGAATACAAAAGATGAAACAATTTTGGGAAAGAAGACTCTAGGTTCAGAGTCCACAGAACCATTAAAGTGCAAATATGTCTTCCGAAAACCGGAACCAACTTGGCTCACTGTCACTTGCATCATCCCTGCTGTGGGAATATTTAGCTGCCTCCCCGAGGCCTAGGCCTTGGGTGAAGGAGGAGCTGCCCCTGGGCAGATTCGGTGGGGTCTGCCTTGGCCAGTGGCCACGGCGCTACTGACTGCCAGCCTCGCTGCAGCCCGAGGAAGGCCCGGCCGTAGGGAGCAGGCAGGACAAAGGCTGCCCGGGAGGGCTCCCGCTGGGGCGGGACGCCATCGTGCCCGTGTCTCCTTGGTCCTCAAGTCGGGTCACCTCGGCCCTTCCAAAAACTTCTGGCTCACGTCAGAACGCTGGCGGCCGGACGAGTGGTGCATCGCGATGTTCCTTGTCTTCTCATTGTTTTCACCCGTGAAACCTCCAGTTCCCCAGCGCACGAAGGCCGGGGAGGTGGCCAAACCGAGTTGAAAGCTGAAATGTCTTTTTTGTTCCTTACAGTACAGTCAGTTTAAATTTCACGCAATCTTTAAGCTGTGGACTAATATGTATTATACAATTCTCGGTTTGCCTTTTCAAAGGTGCTTCAACTTATAAATATCATGCTGGGACCCGGGCCAGGAAATCCAGACCGTGTTAAACGCACAGTGCGTACGTTCCGGCCTAACTTTTGGGGCCTCGGCTGCTGCAGCGAGCGGCCCCTCCCGCGCCGCCGCCCCCGCGCTCTTCCTGAGGCCGGTCGGGTCCCCAGGACAACGCCCGCGCTCACCCGGAGGGAGGGCGGGGCGCGGCGCCGAGGCCGTCACGTCCCGAACGTCGAGGGGCGGGGCATGGCGCTGTGACGTCACGAGCCCCGCCCCCGGCTTCCAGATATCCCCGCGCCGCCCGCCATTTTGTCTCCAGTGTCTCGTTTGCTCTCGGCGGCGTGGAGGGAAGTGTCTTCCTTCGTAGGCGGGAGGAAGGGACCAGCACCTATTGTTTGTGTTTGACTCGGTAGTTCGGTCAGAGGCCTCCCAGAGCTTTCCCGGGGCAGTCGGCAGGAGCCTCCGCGACCGTCCCGCCCCTCCCCTGTGTCCCCGGGACCGGGAGGGACCCTGCCCGCGTCACGCCCCTCGGCGCTCGCCTTCAGCTTCTCTGTCGTTGCGTCCGCATCGCGCCCCCGGAATCAGACGGTATCCCATAGATGGCCAGCTTTCCCCCGAGGGTCAACGAGAAAGAGATCGGTGAGGAATGGGACGGTGGGTGAGGGGTGCTGGCGAGCGCGCGGGGGCGGCGGAGAGGCAGGGGCTCCCCGGAGGAGGGTGAGTCTGAGGAAGAACGGTGAGCCGGGCTCGAGCCCCGGAGCGAAGAGGAAGGAAGCTACCCTGCGGGTGGGTGTCGCCGAGGGTGAACGGGATCCGAACTGAAGCGGCGCCTACTGCGCGCTCGGCAAGGAGGACCAGAGGCCGAGAGCTGCAGGGGTCGCGTGGCGGGGCGGACATGTTCCCCCCACCCTAGTTTTTTTCACCGGCGGTCTCAGCAGCGCCGTTCTCCTGGATTTCTCTTGGTTAAGGGGCTGGGGCGTCGAGTGGGCAGGGGAGGGCTGGGCAAAGATCCAGGGCTCTTAAAAAGTTTCCGATAAAGAAAAGCATACTTGTCTGTTCTGAGCTATTATTAAAGGGTGGGTCTTCGTGTATACGAACAACTATAAAGAAGAATGCAGCTATCAGCCTGAAAAAAAAAAAACGTTTTAAAAAATGGTATGGTGTTCAGAAAGGCAGCAGGCTCAGGGGAGGAGACTGAGTTATCTTTCATATACGGAGAAGCAGGGTGGTTGGGTGGAGTGAACGGAGAAGAGCTGATTTACAGAAGAGTGAACTCTTGAAAAGGCTGTCTAGAAACTGGCTTAGTGGCCAAGCTGAAGACAGGCCAGTAGATGTCCTGCGTTAGGACTTACCCCAATGACTCACTTGAAAGCACCTTACATTATCTAAATCCTCTCTTAAGGTAAAATATCTTGAAGTGGAATCACTTTAAGGGGAGTTGAGGGTTGCCTGTTTAGTAAACATTGAACTTATCCTATTATATACGTTATTTAAATATATGCAGTTTGCGGAATTCCCTGGCGGTCCAGTGGCTAGGACAGGGCGCTTTCACTGCGAGTCCTGGGTTCGATTCCTGGTCGGGAACTAAAGATCCCGCAAGCCCCGCAGGGCATATATTACATATATGTATGTCTGTATATATGTAATATATAATCATAATACATTTATCTACAGATACACAGTTTTTACTTTAAAAAATGAAATAGATTTAGCATCTCCCCACCACTGTGTGTTAAATGAAAATTGGAGGTAGCTACTGAGCAGAGAGCGTTTGCATTTCCTCGTTGTTCAACTCAATTGGTGCCTTTAATGAATATTTGGAGGAGGTTTTCTAGAGAAAGGGAGAAGCTAAAGTAGCCAAAAGGCCCTCTATCCTGTATGTGGGTGAAGTTTTATATCTAGAGACAGCTATCTTAGAATTCTGGTCTTTTGTTCTCTTACGAATAAGGTTAGGAGGGGACTTTACCCCTGGTTTTAATAACTATTTTAAACATACAGAGAAGATAATTCGTGTCCAGTTGTTAAACTGGAATATAGAACTCAGAAGTTCTTATTCTCAGTCCAGTGGTTTTTTTTTTTCCCTACTAACTGAGGATGAATGATTTGCCTTTCTTATATCTGTATTTTACTTCATCTTGAATCATTTTGAAAACTTTCCAATCCTCTCTTCTATGGATTGGACAGAGCTTCTTAGCATACCAGCATGAGGTGGAACCACCCACTAAGAAGCCTTTTTTTTTTATTATTTTTTGCATGTTTAAGTCGCAGTGTTATTTCTTGGTTATAGTGTAAAGTTACTTACTAAATGCCAAATATCTAAAATAACTTTTGCCTTTTGTAAGCTTTTTTTTAAGTCTGGGTTTTTGTTTCTTTTTTAAAAATATCACTTGGATACAAAGTTAAAACCTCTGTAGCTTTGTCTCTATCAGTAAGGACCTCTGTTGCTGGTTTCTCAAATAAGTACTGAAAGAGGAGGCAAGATTCTATGATTGATGAAAGAAGTCTATATGACAGGCAGTTACTGCCTAGAGCTACAGCTCTCTTTCACAAGGCTGTGCCGCAGATCCTCCCTTTATGGTTATGAAATTGCAGGGAGGAATGTGAAGAAGGAGCTGAATCTGGTTTGCTTGGTTGAGCAGTGACTCAGATGATGTGTATAGTGTTGTATCTTATGGCCAGGTTCCCGTGGCAGGCAGCCTTTCCCTTATACAAGGTTGTTAAATCGTAGTATCTTAGGATACTAACATTCAGCAGTTGCAGGTCATACATAAAAGTTCAAGTAATTTTTTTCCTTCATTATAAAGTTTGTGCTAGTGTATAATATTGTACCAGTAAGTATTTAAGTTATTTGGTTAAATACAGCAATCATTTTATATGTCTTGTTAATAAGCAAAGAAACACAAAGTAATTATTAACTAAATACTTATAATGGTATAGTGTATTTATTTGGCAGTGTTTGTTGAGGGTGGCCCTATTTCTTAAAAAAAAAGGGTATAGATTGAAAATATTTTCAGTTTTCAAGAGTAGATTAGCTTATTATTTCGTGGTCTTTGCTGTCTAAACCAGTTGTTTTAATTAATTTATTATCACCCTTTATGTATGAGGAGTTTTGTGATTGTGGCCAAAGTTAAAGAAGGAAAATACAGAGTGATCCTAAAATGCCTATTTTTTAAAAAATGAGTCTTTTGTAGGAAAGTTAGTCCTGCTTATGTTTGCTAAAGGAGAAATGAGTTCTTGTCTAACTTACCAGATGTTTTTGAAGTTGGCTGCAAGGGCCAGACCTCTATTTTTTGAGACAGGTGTTAATATAAGTACATTCATCCAGTTTAATCAGAGGCTTTCTCTTTTTAAGAAAATGGTTGCATTTTTTTCAGTTGAATTTTAGAACTTGCGTCCCTTATTTGTGAACTTTGATTTTTTTTTCTCCTAAAATTTGTGGATTCTAAAAGATAGATGTGGTTAAAGAGAAACCAACCCCCCCCCTTTAATAAAAATAGGTGGAGATTGCAGATTGAGGGGCCAGGCACATAAATGAAATAATGATATAAGACTGTGGGCTTGAAGGCATGGAGGGGGACATGAAGCAGTAAGCCTTTTCTAAAATCATTTGTGTGTGTGTTGTCTGACTGCTGCACAGCTTTTGGGATCTTAATCCCTGACCAGGGATTGAACCCTGGCCATGGCAGTGAAAGCCCAGAATCTTAACCACTAAGCTACGAGGGAATGCTGTCATTTGTATGCTTAAAACATCATTCTGCAGGCATCAAGAGTGTCACTGGTTTGTGAACTGTATATTAAAGTCATGTTCCTGCCAGTCAAATTGTTGCTGTTTTGATACAAGTGGGGCAGGGATATTGTGGGGGGGGGGTGAGGGGTGGGGTGGAGATATGCTTTGATTAAATCACACCTTGAATAATGTGTTTAGTTGAAAAGGTTCCACTGTTTTAAGGGCCATTATTAACTGGAATTTATCCAGAACAGTATGAAAGTGAAGGTAGAGAATGGACTTGAAACAATGCAATCTAAGGGATGATTGAAAACTCACCAGATTTTATCATGGTGAAAAGATTTAGTTACTGATGTCATGGCTGTCTTCAATATATGAATGTCATGTGAGCGCAGGATCTCTTAGATCAGACACAAGACCGAGTGGGTGGAGTGGCAAGAAGGAAGATTTTGAGTCATTAAAAGGAAATATTCTGATAATCTCAGCTATGCCAGAATAGGTGCATATTTATATTTATGAATATCACAGGAAAACAGGTTTCAGTTTTGTTTTGCTTTTTAAACCATATCTCGTTTAATGTGGCAAAGAATTGGGTGAGGAAATATTTGTATCACTTAAGAATGGGAATTTATACATGTGCTTTCATATTTGTTCAATAAATATTTGCTGAGCCCCTGTCACTTGCCAGACGCTACACTCCCCGTTGGCACACGGCATACATTGAGGCTGGATGTGCCACTGAATGAGTGCGTGTTGGGGGTTTGCGTAAGTGTATCTGCTCTTGTAGTAAGAGTATCAGTGGCTCTCATTTGAATTGCAATACGTCGACTACTTTGTTGGAAAGTTTAAGCCCAAAACATAAAAACAGATTACAGAGTTGACCACAAAGCAAACCACAAAATAGGTAACAGGGAAACTAAACTGAAGGTAACTTATAATTGAAAAGGGAGAGTAGCAAAATTTGAAATCAAGACAGACCCAAGACAGCAGTGGTGATAGACTTAGGAGGATCCTTTCCCAGAATTGAGGAAGTGGAAGCCACATTTGCATGTGCACAAAAATAAAAATACATGAAATTGTTCCACTTTTTTGTCCTTAACAACCAAAAGAATTGCTTCCATTTGGGGATCAGTTTGGTGGCCCATTAGGAAGATGCTTGAGGGACCACTATTTGAAAATCACAAATATAATGCATTTTATTTTATTTTTTGTTTGGCTATGCCACTTGTCATGTGAGCTCTTAGTTCCCCAACCAGGGGAACCTCCCCCTGCAGTGGAAGTGCGGAGTGCTAGCCACTATATCACCAGTGAAATCCCTATAATGCATTTTAAAGTACAGGTTGGGGACGCTGGACTTTTTGTTCGGAGGATTTTTCGATTTTTGTGACCTGAAAAAGATGAGAATATTCTTGTCTGACTAGACCATTAATTTAATAGTGTTTCCTTTGAGTATCCTTTTAGTAGTGATATAATACTATACTTTATAGTGGATTATGGTTTTTGAAAGCTGCTGTTTGGAGAAGATACTTTTCCTGTAGAGCAACTTTGGTTTCTTGCATTTTAAATGTTAGTAATTTGAAGAAAACATAAGGCAGGGGCTTCCCTGGTAGTCCAGGGGCTAAAACTGTGCTCCCAAAGCAGCGGGCCCAGGTTCAAACTGGGAACTAGATTCCGCGTGTCTCAACAAATGTGGGAGATCTCACATGCTACAACTAAGATCTGGCACAGCATAAGGCTGTGGTGAAAGTCAGGACTTCAGTAATTGCTATCCCTGAGAGATCATTACATTATTTTTATTTGACCAGTTTTTATTTTTCCTTAATTGAAACTTTCTTTAAAAATTCTTGATTTGGGAAATTTTAGGAAAATCACTTCTCCAGAACTTATAAAAATGTTTATTATCATCAAGGGGTCTTCACGCAGCCTATCCCTCTTCAAAGGGTAGAATGCAGAACTTGGTGCATTAAAAAAGGGGAAAAGTCAGTGGAGTTGAGTGAATGCCAAAGTAATATGGATACAGTCTCAAATTCATTGTTGTTATATGCAATGTCTTGTATTTTTTCTTTTTTCTTTTAGTGAGATCACGTACTATAGGTGAACTTTTAGCTCCAGCAGCCCCTTTTGACAAGAAATGTGGTCGTGAAAATTGGACTGTTGCTTTTGCCCCAGATGGTTCATACTTTGCCTGGTCACAAGGACATCGCACAGTAAAGCTTGTTCCGTGGTCCCAGTGCCTTAAGAACTTGTAAGACTCTTCTTTTTTGTATTTTGTATCTATCTGTAGAATTTTATTTTTTATGTGGATTAATATACTTATTTTGATTTCTTTTGAAGACTGTTTTAAATATGTTTTGGTCATAAGCTGAATATATTTGTTAGAAAATCTGTGGAAAGAATTGTCTAGCCTTAATTATATATTACAGAATATTTTCTCAGATAGTTTGGTGTTTTTCTTTTCCATATACTAAAAGGCAGATTAATTGTGCCTTGATAGTGTAGTTTCTAAAATGTGTGTGAGCCACCAGGGACCCTGGTGGCTCAGGCAGTGGTAAAGAATCTGCGTGCAGTGCAGGAGACCTGAGTTCAATCTCTGGGTCGGAAAGATCCCCTGGAGAAGGGAATGGCAACCCACCCCAGTATTCTTGCCTGGAGAATCCCATGGACAGAGGACCCTAGCGGGCTATAGTCCATGGGGTCGCAAAGAGTCGGACATGACTGAGCAACTAGCACACGCACATAGTGTAGTTTCTAAAATGTGTGCCCTGAATTTAAAGTCTTTCCCTTCTTTTTGTGTCTAGTTCACTTTCATGGTTTTATTCATTAATGTCTTTATTACTTTATTACAACTGATTATTACGGCATTTAGACAGTTTTCTGGTGTCAGCTTCACAATATGTTCTCAGAGTTTTTTGTTTTCTGCTTGTTTATACTTTTGGGTTAATGAAAAGAGTCCTAATTAATATAGGGTTCTACATCAGTAAGGATATATTGAAACACATTTGAAATGACCAAATTACAAGTTGCTTTTTATTATTGAACTTTTTCTTAGACACTGAGGAGTTTAGTCTGAATTTATTTGGTCATGCCCACATAGCTAATAGCAGATTTTCCCTTTCCCATCTACAAGGATTCTATTGTTACTCAGTATTCGTGCCTGGAGAATCCCAGGGACGGGGGAGCCTGGTGGGCTGTCGTCTATGGGGTCGCACAGAGTCGGACACGACTGAAGTGACTTAGCAGCAGCAGCAGCATTACTATAATAATATGGAAGTTATTTTAGCAAACACTTATTATTTAGTATCCACAGGAGTCCAGAATAAATAATAACTAGATGTCAATCTGGCATTTTTTTCCCACCAGTCTCTTGCATGGCACCAAGAATATCACCAATTCAAGTAGTTTAAGATTATCAAGACAAAACAGTGATGGTGGTCAGAAAAATAAGCCCCGTGAACATATTATAGACTGTGGCGATATAGTCTGGAGTCTTGCTTTTGGATCGTCAGTTCCAGAGAAACAGAGTCGCTGTGTAAATATAGAATGGCATCGGTTCAGATTTGGACAAGATCAGCTACTCCTTGCCACAGGGTTAAACAATGGACGTATCAAAATATGGGATGTATATACAGGTATGAAGTCATAGTCTTGAAAGCAAGCTCTATTATTTTATAATGTAAGCATAGCTTCTAGAAGAATACGATTTGAGGATTTTAACTTACGGAGAAGCAAGAATTGGTCCTCTGAATCTGTCTTTATACATATATCTTTATTGGCCTAAATAGCATCTGCAGATTATAGTTTTAATTTAGGAAAATAGAGTTCATATTGCTTGATCACTCTTCAGAGAATATTACAGTAGGAAGGTCTTGCCTAAGGAACATTTAGTTATCACTTATAAACTAGTAATTTACTTTATGACTCAAATTGCAAGATGTTTTCTTATATACTTTTTCAATATATAATAGCTTAGAGGCATTCAAGGTAAATCTGGTTTTCAGCAATCATTATCTAGCCTCTGGAAGGCTTTAGTGACATTTTATCTAAAGTTTAACCAGGTAGGTTGAGAAGTTAAATTCTTTGGGCAGTTAAAAGTAAATATGTCCTGGAAATTCACTGGCAGTCCAGTAGTTAGGGCTTGGCGGGTGCTTCCCTGCAAGGGGCATGGGTTTGATCCCTGGTCTGGGAACTAAGATCTCACAACACAAGACATGCTTGTGGTGCACCCCCCCCAACAAAAAAAAGTAAATATGCCCTTCACTACCTATGTGTAGTTTCAGACTGATAGTCTGTATTCCAAAATTTAAAAGATTTTTAAAAATGAGCTTTAAAACAGTATGTATATTAGAATACAACAAGCAATATTAACACTGAGGGGATAAAGAGTCAGTAAATTTGATTGAATTCTGGGAAAAAGTTTAAAAGGTAAGCACATCACTTTTCATAGAAAAATAAAACTCATATAGTAGATGAATAAATACTTTTTTTCATTGAGATTATGTTTGAAAATTTAGGCTGTTACTATACAAGGATCTTTTTTTAAAAAAAAAATTATTTGGCTGCATGGGGTCTTAGTTGTGGCCTGCCATATCTTGTTCCCTGACCAGGGATCAGACCCAGGCCCTCTGCATTTGGAGTGTGGAATCTTAGCCACTGGGCCACCAGGGAAGTCCCACAAAGATTTTAAATGATGCAGATTTTCTTGTTATCAAGTTGACTTGGTCCAAGAGTTTGTTCACATTTCGGAAATTCCCTTTTAATTTTTCTAATTTAGGCTTTGGTATCTTTGAAATAATTCATTTTAAGACATTATAAATAGTGAATCTAAAGATAATAGTAAAAGCACACTAATAAATAAGTCATCTTACAAAGGAGGTACCCATATATTTCTATCCTTTCTTTTTTTAATGATGAGAAACCTAACTTTAAAATATGAAAGCTGGTAAAAATTATTAACATTGCCTCTTTCTGACCTTCCATTGCATTTAGGAAAACTCCTCCTTAACTTGGTAGATCATACTGAAGTGGTCAGAGATTTAACTTTTGCTCCAGATGGGAGCTTGATCCTGGTGTCAGCTTCAAGAGACAAAACTCTGAGAGTGTGGGACCTGAAAGATGATGGTATGTCTGTCTTTCTAGGCTGTGGAAAAGAATTAGTTTCTGGATATTATTACTGAGAGGTATGACAAACACTTGATGTTAAAAGTGACATGATCGTAGTTTCCTTTTCTCTGTTTAGTCCTCTGGCCCCTTTCCCTGTGCAGATCAAACAAAACTGTAAATGTGACCTGGAATAGGAGCCAGCAGTTACTCTAAGTAAATAATCTGATATTACTTGGAAACTAACTACACAGATCTGTATCAACTATTTAAGGACAAAATCTATATCAGTTTTAAGGTTTTATTTGAACTGGTCTGTGTTGGTTTATTTCCTTTATATTGGGGAAGGTTATCAACTTCCTATTTGCTTAGTGAAAATTTAAGAAGATCTTGATGTAATGAAAGATGCTCCTTAGTAATTAATAAAATGTAAATTCAAACGTGATTTATACACCAGAATTTATAATATATAAATACTAAACAACTTGGATAGGTTAAGTAAGAAATTATAAAAATAATAGATTTACCTTCCAATATAGTAAAAGGAATGTCAGTGTCAAGTTTTAGCTTTTTTGGAAACATTGGTAATTGTGGTGCTTTTACAAAGTTTTGGGGAATCTGCCTTGTTTGAGAGGACCTGAGATGAGCATTTCTTTCCCCTTCTTAACCTCCAGTGAAAGACTTTCACTAAAACCTTATATCAAGATCCACTGGTGCTCCACCAGCCTCAAGTTGGAAGTTGACAGGCTTGTCTAGACAAGTGTAGCTTAAATTGAGTGTAGTAGGAAACAAGTCCCTCAGATTTGGAGACTTGTTCTGACTTATGAGTGGTAACCAGTACCTGATAGAACAATACACTATTACCAAACTATGTGGCACCTCTTCTACATTTATCGATTCTCTAATTGCTTAGCTGTTAAGGGATCCCAAAAGTTTAAAAAAAAAGAAAGTCAGCTGACCTTTTCTTAAAGGGCCAGAGGGTGACTCTCTAGGCTTGTAGACCATACTGTCTCTTCAGTAGTTCCTCTACTCTGCTGCCACCACAATGGGCATGCTTGTGTTTCAGTAAAACTTAGTTGCAGAAATAAGCAACGGGTGTATATTGGCAACTCCTGTTATAGATCTGTAGTGTTATAGATCACTGCCCCTTAGAAGTTTGTGATTCTGCCATTTTTGAAATGCTCGTCATTTGAATTAGATTCCAGGGTTAACACAGATATTTTCTTTTTATTCAGGAAACATGATGAAAGTATTGCGGGGCCATCAGAACTGGGTGTATAGCTGTGCATTCTCTCCTGACTCTTCTATGCTGTGTTCAGTGGGAGCCAGTAAAGCAGTATGTGTCAAAGTTCCTATATATTTATTGTGAATTGGATTGTAATAATGTATGCAAAATCATTTTAAATCTGGTAACTTATTAAGTCTGTGCTCGGTGTCTTAAATATCTTAAATGTGTTATTTCATGATGGGGGAGAATTTGCATGAGGGAAATTAAATAAATATAGTTATTGATTATATTATAAAGTGAGAAATTGGGTTGCTTTAGTTAGAGATGATATTTGTAAAATATGGGGTATGGCAATTTTATTTTTTATAAGATCTAGGAAAGTATATATGCTGTAGAAGAGATCTAGTCCAAATGTTAAAGCATTCCCTTGCTAATTATTTTCTTCTCTGTTGTTCTATTTTTTTTTTTTTGGTCCAGTTTGCTGTTTAAAAAGTTTTGAGTCCCAGCTGGTCCTGGACATTTAACTGAAAAAAAAAGTAACTTAAAAATCTAATAGGAATAAAAATAACAGTCATGTATTTCCTAGAGTGAATTTCATCTAAATTTTATATGGTCCATCTTGCATAGCATACCTGTAGACAGATTAAGTATAAAGTGACTCTTAAGAGAGTTATCCTTATTGATGGACCCTCCTTTAGTCAGTTATCTACTAGCTCTGTGTTAGTATAGTTAAAGAGATCTTACTAGCTTCAGGTATTTATGAAAATGGTTTTGAAGTCCAAATAAATGTGATGATCACAGTAGACTTTGAATTAATGGGGTGGGAGTCTGGTTAAAGTGGATTTTATTTAGCCAAGAAGTGTGTTAAAATGATAGTTGCAAATGTTGACAGTTTAGGAAAAAAAATACTCAGTTCTTTAAAAATCATAAGAAGAGCAAAGCTAGATGTTGACATTGCTATTTTAGGCTGTGTGTTTTCCATATGCTTCTTGCTTTCCCTGTCACAGGTGGTGGCAGCAATATTGGTGTGATTGAGGTTATGCTGGCACCACTCGCACACAGGCGCACAATGGTGTTAGCTGGGCAGAAAGAGTGGCATCTCTGGCTACCGGGCTGGGGGCGACCTTTACCATAGGATGAAGTAACCTTGCATTCGGCTGCAAGGTGTACTGTACGTACACAGGTGCTGGTCGATGTCCACTTTCTGCTTTTCTTTCTTTCTTTTTTTCTTTTTAAAAATAATTAAAAATAATTCCTCCCGCAGTGAAACCAACTGACTCCTCCGATGTAATTGATCTTCCAGTCTGGTGGAATTGGGAGTCTTAACATGTGAAACCAATTTAGTGTAATGTAATTGGCTTTCAAATGGTTTCTCTGTGCTATTTTTTGGAATTCATTGTGATACTAGAGATACCTTAAGTCTTTGATCCAACTGAAAGTTAGTATTTATTTTCTTTGGAAATAATATATTGTGTCTGTGCAGAAAAAAAGTAGCAAAAAGGATTGCTTTACTCCAAGAGGAGGAGAGTTTATCTTATTAGGATTGTTACAAACCTCTAAGCTGATGTTTAATATAACAGACTGAAGTAAACATTAGAATCCTGTTTAGAGCTATTCTGCACAGTCTAACTACTGATCTTTAGAATCTAAAACTATCTGTGAACTAGTACTAAAGTAACTTAAATGTTTTATACTTAAAATGACTAATGATTGTGGTCGGTTTGGGAAAAATAAGATTGGCAAATCTTGATTCACAGAAATGTTAATTGTATTATTTTTGTAAATTAGCGTTTTCATTTTGTAATGTGGTTTAACATCCTTGTTGTTTGCCAAAGAAATTTCATTTGGCTGTGAAAAATTCTCTTTGCTTGCAGTATCTGTTTCTCTTCCTAGGCTCACGTTGGTGACCCAAGCCTATTGTAAACAAGTGATTATCTCAAAGGGAGATGCCAATGGAGTAACAATTTGTTAACCTTATATTTTCTGTCTGTATATTTTTTAAAAATTGGGTAGTTTCTGGAAATTAAAAAAAGGGGTTTGTAGTACTTAACCCTGTTTATTTTTGTATATTTTAGTTAATTAGTTTCTGGAATAAATGGATTTCAGTATAATTTTGTGGTTAAGTTGCATTGCCTTTTTTGTGTTTAGGCTTATTTTTAAATTAACATTTAACAGAAACATTTGAAATAGAATTTGCATGTCTACCTTAATTAACTTAAAAACTGATTTTAATCTATGACACTGAGCATATTCTCTTAATTATTCATAATTTATAATGTTTAATTTAATACAATCTTAATTAAATTTAGCTGTTTTAGTTTAAGATTTGCCATTTTGTCCTCTGCATGTCTGAATGAAGCTATAACATGTGCCTTTTCTTGCAGGTTTTCCTTTGGAATATGGATAAGTACACCATGATACGAAAACTAGAGGGACATCACCATGATGTTGTAGCTTGTGACTTTTCTCCTGATGGAGCATTGCTGGCTACGGCATCTTATGATACTCGAGTGTATATCTGGGATCCACACACTGGAGCCATTCTGATGGAATTTGGGTGGGTACAATATGCATTATTTCAGTCTGCAATTCTTCTCTACTATCAGTGTAGTTTAAGACGTTCCAGCGATGATCAGAATCATTAACATGTGACATCTAAACTTACAGTCTACTGTAATTTGAAATTTGGGTATCATTTATGCCCTTTAATGATGCATTTAAATTCTACCAATATTTAGAGTTTTGTGTTGGGGAACCGTAAACTTAGTCTTAAGAGTCTTAAACCACTCTAAAAAGGAGATTAGTAACTAGGTTTAATTACTTCGTTTAAAGTGGGTAGATCAACTCTGCTCCATCTTCTCAATTGTGTTCATGAAGGCCACTCTATAAACTATTCAAAGACTGATGTACAAGGTAGTTTTGTTCCTGGAGGTGACTCTCACTTGCCGTAAAAACATGTCTTTTACTTCAGGCACCTGTTTCCCCCACCCACTCCAATATTTGCTGGAGGAGCAAATGACCGATGGGTACGATCTGTATCATTTAGTCATGATGGACTGCACATTGCAAGCCTTGCTGATGATAAGTAAGTGTGTGAATTACAGCTTGACATATTTATTATTGTCTTTTAAAGATTTCGTTTCATTCTTCTACTTAATAAAAAACATTCTTAAGGATGAAAAAATCTTTCTACAGTTTGCGTTTTAATGACTTTTTATCTTGACAAGATTTTGGGAGATGTTGGTGTGTCTTAAGAATATTGGCCTGAGTAGTATTTGTGTAAACTGAAGATGATGAGTGCCTTTTCCTGTGTTCTTTATTAACTAGTTCAGGCAAACTAGGTGCATTTTTAATTAGATTTTTAGCTCAGCTGACAGGTTTTTTTTGTTTTTTCTTTTTTTTAAGTAATATCTTATAAAGGTTGAAATGAGGACATTTTTAAAGTGAAATAAATGGTAAAAACAGTCACTAGTACCTGCTGAAATTGAGACTGTAAGGATGAAATGTCATGTGTCTGAAATGTGCTGCTTTTGGTAAGAATCAGAAACTAGATGCAGGCATTCCATTTTCCCATACTTTTATCAATGTGCCTGGATATAGCACTAAGCAGTTTGGTAACATCTATTTAGAAAGTGACTCGTTACGATCTTTCTAGAATGTTAAGAAACATGGGGAGAGTTATTTGTCAATAATCATTCTTTTCCTTTTTGTTTAGGTAGGTTCTGACTTAGCACAGAGTGGCATTTCTTTCTGAATTTTAAAAGTTGCTTTTACCTTAAATTTCCAACTAGATAATAATTGGACAATTTATTTCCTTTCTAGAATGGTGAGGTTCTGGAGAATTGATGAGGATTATCCTGTGCAAGTTGCACCTTTGAGCAATGGTCTTTGCTGTGCCTTTTCTACTGATGGCAGTGTTTTAGCTGCTGGGTAAGTGATTTTTCTCTTAAGAGGCAGTTTAAGTTGGCTTTAGTCAAAGCAGCCTGTATCTTACTCAGTAAATTCCGTAAGGGCTCTTTATAATAGTATTGCAGGTCTCCTTAATCAGGTTTTAATGTGCAATTTGTGGCTCTGACTCACAGCCTTGGTGGTAATTGTTTGAACCATGGGATGAAATACATGGATTTGTGTGACTGAGCCTGTAATTTTTGTTTCTGTTTAGGACACATGATGGAAGTGTGTATTTTTGGGCAACTCCAAGGCAAGTCCCTAGCCTTCAACATTTATGTCGCATGTCAATCCGGAGAGTGATGCCCACCCAAGAAGTCCAGGAGCTGCCGGTTCCTTCCAAAATTTTAGAGTTTCTCTCCTACCGTGTTTAGAGGACGCTGCCTTCCCTAGTATTAGGGACTGAATACACTTTACACAAACCTCAAACTTTACTGACTTCAAGGTTTAGGAGATTTATTTAATTTGATACATTCTTGTATTTCATTTTGATCAGTTGAGCTTTTAAAATATTATTTATAGACCTTAGAAATATTTCTGAACATATCAAATGTAAATTTTTTTTTTTCTAAAATTTAACTGTGAAAACATATACATACATGTATATATTTAGATATAAGCTGCTATGTGTTGAATGGACCCTTTTGCTTTTCTATTTCTTAGTTTCAGCATGTATATGTTGCTTCAGTAGAGCCGCAATATATATCTTTGCTGTAAAGTGGAAGTAATTTTGTATTATTCTGTAACACTGAGTTAGCTGGTAAATACTAACTTAAGAAAGCTGAACTGCTTTATACAAAATGTGTATTTGGTTGGGGGGTGGTCAGAGAACTGACCTGCAAGTAAAACACAGCTTCTGTCTAGGGAAGGATTTTGTTTTTGTTAGGAGTGGCATCTGAGAGGTAAAGTTTGAATGGGACATTATTAAATTAAAAATAGGATATAACCAGGAAAAAGGCGTGTCTTTTTTTTTTCCCCTGTTGCTGCGGGCCTCAATTTTGGAAAGCAGCTTGCTATTTTAACCCCTGTGGTATAAATAAAGTACTATAAATTTTAGTCAATTTGAAAAATCCATCTACTGTATTATTGCTAAATATTTTGTTGTTTGTACTAAGGGACAATTAAGACTGTGGTGGGGATTTGTTTTTTGTTTATTTTATACACATATCCTATGTTTCTGCAGAGGATAATACTGGTGACTTGCCAAAGAGAAGCAATACAGTATATCTGCTTTTGCCTTCTGTTATTTATCTTACCTGCAGATATTAAGCATGTATGCGTTATGTAAAATATATATTTTTGTTGAGTTTTCTAATTAAAGACTTAAAAAGAGAAAAACTATTGTAAATGTTTCTTAAATATGTTGGAAGCACCAACCACAAGCAAATTTAACAAGAGTAATGAAGAAATTGCACAAGTATAGAGCACTCATTTTAGTCGCTCAGTTGTGCCCAACTCTTTGTGACCCCATGGACTGCAGCACGCCAGGCTTTCCTGTCCATCACCAACTCGTGGAGTTCACTCAAACTCTTGTCCAGTGAGTCGGTGATGCCATCCAACCATCTTCATCCTCTGTTGTCCCCTTGTCCTCCCGCCTTCAATCTTTCCCAGCATCAGGGTCTTTTCCAGTAAGTCAGCTCTTTGCATCAGGTGGTCAAAGTACTGGAGTTTCAGCTTCAACATCAGTCCTTCCAATAAACACCCAGGACTGATCTCCTTTAGGATGGACTGGTTGGATCTCCTTGCAGTCCAAGGGACTCTCAGTAGTCTTCTCCAACACCACAGTACAAAAGCATCAATTCTTCGGCGATCAGCTTTCTTCACAGTCCAACTCTCACATCCATACATGACCACTGGAAAAACCATAGTTTTGACTAGACAGACCTTTGTTGGTAAAGTAATGTCTCTCCTTTTTAATATGCTGTCTAGGTTGGTCATAGCTTTTCTTCCAAGGGGCAAGTGTCTTAATTTCATGGCTGCAGTCACCATCTGCAGTGATTTTGGAGCCCAAAAAAGTTTCAGTTGCTTCCCCATCTATTTCCCATGAAGTGATGGGACCAGATGCCATGATCTTAGTTTTCTGAATGTTGAGTTTTAAGCCAACTTTTTCACTCCCTTTAATAGGGTGCTACTTGAGAACTAATGCTTCATGAATGCAGCCAGTTTTACTTGGTTTGTTCTTGGAGAACCATTGTAGAAATATTTACTTTAAGATAATTACTGAGCAATAGAAAATTATAATCTTTTAGGGGAACTAACGGGCTTAAAAAGCAGAGACGTTACTTTGCCAACAAAGGTTCGTCTAGTCAAGGCTATGGTTTTTGCAGTGGTCATGTATGGATGTGACAGTTGGACTGTGAAGAAAGCTGAGTGCCGAAGAATTGATGCTTTTGAACTGTGGTGCTGGAGAAGACTCTTGAGAGTCCCTTGGACTGCAAGGAGATCCAACCAGTCCATTCTAAAGGAGATCAATCCTGGGTGTTCATTGGAAGGACTGATGCTAAAGCTGAAACTGCAATACTTTGGCCACCTCATGCGACGAGTTGACTCACTGGAAAAGACTGATGCTGGGAAAGGTTGGGGGTGGGAGGAGAAGGGGACGACAGAGCATGAGATGGCTGGATGGCATCACCGACTCTGTGGACATGAGTTTGAGTGAACTCCGGGAGTTGGTGATGGACAGGGAGGCCTGGTGTGCTGTGATTCATGGGGTCGCGGAGAGTTGGACACGACTGAGCGACTGAACTGAACGGAACTGAATGGGCTTCCGTGGTGGCTCAGACAGTAGAGAATCTACCTGCAACTCTGTGGACCCACATTTGATTCCTGGATGGGGAAGATCCCCTGGAGAAGGGAACGGCTACCCATTCCAGTAATTTTGCCTGGAGAATTCCTTGGATAAAGGAGCCTGGCAGGCTACAGTCCATGGGGTTGCAAAGAGTCAGACACAACTGAACAACTAACTTACAGCGGTGCTAATAGGCTTATCTTTAAACCTCTTGTGATTTTTTTTGTTTCCATTTTGCTTCATAAAACCTCTGCTTTATCAAGTAATAAGACACCATTACCCTTCATACCACTTAATTATTTACTTTCCAACCAGCACATCGAATTACGTAAAAATAGCATTTTGGGACAATAAATTTTCGGAGAAAGCCAGAATTGCTTGCCAGCTCCTCATGAAAACCATGCTGCTGCTGCTGCTGCTAAGTCACTTCAGTCGTGTCCGACTCTGTGCGACCCCATAGACGGAAGCCCACCAGGCTTCCCCCGTCCCTGGAATTCTCCCGGCAAGAACACTGGTTGCCATTTCCTTCTCCAATGTGTGAAAGTGAAAAGTGGAAGTGAACTCGGTCAGTCATGTCCGACCCTTAGCGCCCCCACGGACTGCAGCCTACCAGGCTCCTCCATCCATGGGATTTTCTAGGCAAGTGTACTGGAGTGGTTTGCCAGTGCCTTCTCCGCAGATTCTAGCTACATGAGTTTAAAATGGT
Organism: Moschus berezovskii; assembly: GCF_049115385.1. NCBI lineage: Eukaryota > Metazoa > Chordata > Mammalia > Artiodactyla > Moschidae > Moschus > Moschus berezovskii. Next base: position 31,021,259 of record NC_142479.1, read on the forward strand.
TACTGCTGCTTTCTTTCATGTCATTTGGAGAACTGGCAAGAGAGCCTTTACGTTCAGATAACATTTCCTGTTTTAGGACCCTGTTAAGGGTGCATGTGGACATAGGAAAATGCCTCTCACCCTCAGTAGGCAATCTATTTTCTCACAACTTCAAATGACTTTAAAACCTGTAACTTGATCTGAGGTTGGCAAATCTTAAGTTGATGATCCTTGAAATCACCTGCCTGCTTGCATTTGAGGTAAAGTTGGATTCAACTGGTTTGTACTGCCTTCAGGGCAGCAAGACCAAAAAAGGCCAAACTGCAAATACAGCATGCTTCTGGGTTGAGGCAGCGTCTGATGGGTGCAGAGGACTTGGCTGTCAGCCAGCCCGCATAGGGAGAAGGAAATACAAAGCATGAGAAGTAAAACATTGTCTCACAAGCCAGAAAACGTAGAGACAGTCCAGTCTCCAGGTCAATTAAAATGAAGGTTTGTCGGCAATAAACATTTTGCCCAAGTAATTCTGACCAGGTTCTGTCCTAAGAAAATGCATTTAACTATAGAATGCAGGAGACCGAGGTTCGATTCCTGGGTCAGGAAGATCCCCTGGAGAATGGAATGGTAACCCACTCCAGTATTCTTGCCTGGAAAATCCCATGGACAGAGGAGCCTGGTGGGCTACAGTCCATGGGGTCATAAGAGTTGGACGTGACTTAGCCATCACCATAGAATGTTTAGATGATAAAACACAAGCATGTACAGTAGAGTAATACATGGGTTTACTATAGATAAAGTATCAGTTACACTGGGTTTTGTTTTAAAATCCTTTCCCCTGAGAAGTGAGAGCTATTGGTAGTGAACAGCAAAGTGCAGTCAAGAAAAATGGCGGTCATAACCATGGCTTACATTCATGGTAACAAGTTTGGGAGGTATGAAGATCAGTTTGCAATCTCAATGTGCTCTTTCCTCTGTGAAACTTGCCTTTAGCCAAAAGCAAAATAAATGAGGTATAAAATGACCTACTTGTTTTACGGATGTTTAGGTAGCTTTGTGTGGTTGTGATATGGCATTCTTAAAGGTTTAACAGTTGAGAAATCAGAAAAAAATAAAGATTGAATCAGGTTAGGATTGGAGAAGGAGAAAGATTTAATTCAATTTTTATGAACTTTTCTCTTAGAGAGATGACAGAAATCTAGGAACTTTTTTCCACCAGTAATACCGCAGAGAAGTTGCTCTTCTGGTCTCAAAGTAAACCTAAGCTTTGTTTAGCAAAATCTGTAATACAGTGATGATGGTGATTTTTGTTGCTGTTTTAAATAAGGCTGAAGCACCAATGGCTATTTTTAAAAATTGTTGCCCAGAAACAAAGTGTGGACCATAGAAATCAAGTGTGGGTCAGGAATAAGCTGAATGACCTGCAGTAAAGACAGATGAAGTAGCAACTCCAGTATTGAGTTTCCCAATTGTTAAAAATGCAATGTTCTTATGGAAAAAGGAACGTTAAAAGATACCAGAGAAAGATACAAAATAGAACCAGGAACGAGGCTAGTATAACGTAGACACCATAAAGACATGCTTTTGCGCTAGGTGAGCACACAGGTACCCATTTCTTTGTAATCCTCAACCATCTCCCCACTTCTAAGACCCTCTAAAATGATTTCACAGGAATTACATAGGTTTCAAGTTGTCTCTTCAATGATACTAGTTGAATTTAAAAACAGGAACTGTGGGGTCAACTGTGTTGTAAGAGTCTGCAGCCCCCAATCTGAAATTGTTCCCACCACCCCCTATTTTATGACTTAAACCTGTTTTACTCAATTTCATGACATGTCCAAATCTTGTAGATATGTGAGTTTATGACCTAGATGGTCTCTCCTTGGTGGTCTCAGACAAGCTGCCTCAGCCCAAAGTGGTCTTGCCCCTTCCTTGACTTCCATCATCTTAATTTCCACACCATTTGCTTGGCCTTTTAAACATGCCCTGTTGCTGGTTACTTCTCCTTAGGGGCTGGTGCCCCATTTAGAAGGCAAATGCTTCACACTTGGGAGGGCCTCTCAACTTTCTCCCACAGGGCTTTGCCCCTGGTAGGCATTTGGGTCACACTGGCAGGTTGTTGGTGCCATGGAAAGGAGAGACCAACCCATGATCAGCAGGCATGGAAGTACCCCAGGGCTGGGGAGTTGGGATGAGAGCCATATTGCCAGTCCATCCAGCATGTGCTGGGTGGAGAAAGCAGTTCCCTCAGACTGGGACATGATGCTCAACACCTGTGAGGACCCAGAAGTCTAGGTTTGGCCACATTTGGTCTCAGATCAGGAGAATGTTCATATGGTAAGTTGGCCCAGTTTCTCACCCCACAGAAGGCCAGCTGCCCAGAGGACTTCACAGAAGTTCTGGCTGAGGCTGCATCTCAAGAAGGACTTGGGGGATTGCTAGCTTGACTGCTTAACAGCAGGTAACTTAAAAAATGGTGTACGAGTGCCTCCTTTCCATGAGTGGTGTTTCACTAATATTTCATATCTGCACAGTGTCGGGTATGTGGTAGGCAGCATTCAACATGTGTTACTATCATTTGTTGAGCGTTGGCCGTGTGCTCATTGCTATTCCTGGAGCTTCCCAATGACTCTGAAGTAGTATTATCCTTACTTTACATCTGTGGAGGTTCAGAGAGACTAACTCAGTATAGGTCATGTAGCTAAGAAATGACATCAAGGATTTAAATTCCAGTTACTCTGTCTCCAGAGCCCTGTTTCTCTATAAAATTGGGCACTAGACTTTAAGGAAGGCTCAGTCAAACTTAGACTCCTTAGTCCCTGCCTGCGCTGCCAACCTCCTGGGGTTAGTCCCAACACACTCCTTTTTCCCCTGGATCATGGAGAAAAAAAAAAAAAAAACTAGAAGGAAACAGTCCAAATAAAATTTGGCAATTGAAACCCACGCAGACAAGAAAATGATTGTTGAGCCCTGTGCTTTAACCCACAACCTGGGGAAATTACACTGGACATTGGTTAGTTCTAACCCCACACTGTTCTTCTTAGAAATTTATCTCAAACAAATCATTTTTATTGCCCATCAGGACAATCCAACTCAGGCTGAAGCAGGAAGCAGCAAAGCAGTCATAAAAAGTGAGGAAGTCAGTTGACCTTAAAGCCACAGCCCTTAAAGATCAACACCAGGTCAGTTTACAAATTGCCACCTCCGGGGGAAACCTGAGCCCCGTGCACCAGCTGTATGGACAAGGTTAGACGTGCTTGCCGGGGACTGACTTAGAGGAAATACCAACCACCAGGACCACCGGGATGGCACTGGGCCACGTGGACGAGTTATCTTGGTCAACTGATACAGATGCCATCGAAGGAGCAGGGACAGTTCACAATCAGGGAGGGCCTGAGTCGGGAATACAGGATCAGATCCTTCTCACCATTCATGGATTGAAAGCTATACTTTTAAGCCTCAACATCTGACATCTCTGAAATTGGGATGCATTTTCGAAATCGATCTTTAAGTTTCTTTAAGTGGTACACGCTGATGGTATAGATTATAATTGGTGGCATCTAGGATTTGATGAAATATAAGTCAGTGTTATTTACATGCAAGTTCCAGGTGATAATGTCGGGAGTAGAGGACACCAGAAACAGGTGGTAAACAAAGTGAGACTCCACAAGGCAAGTGAAGGCGGATCCATTAGCCCTTCCTGGAAAATGGCTTGACAATGAAATTCATCCACAAAAACTTTATTAAAATCACAAAATAGCTAACATTTATAGACATTTACTATGATCCAGGCACTGTCCTAAGTGCTTAACCTATATAATCTAATCCTTGCAACAACCCAATGAAGAGGATATTCTTACCCCCATTTTATAAATGAAGAAACAAGCACAGATGGGGATAACTAACTGTCCCCAAAGCTACCTGATTGTAAATGGTGGTGTCAGGTTTCAAACCCTTGAAGCCTTTCTGACTCCAAGCCCCTGAAAAAAACACAACACTCAATGTGCAAATTGAGCATGAAGTTTAACTTCGAGCTTCCTGTCAGGCAGAACAAAATAGGATCTAAAAGTAAGTAAATCCTCAATAAACATGAGTCTACACATGTACTTTTAAAGTAATGTTTTCATACCATCATTGTTTGGAAAGAGTCTCATGATTTCTTTAAGCCAAGCTGTATGGAAAAGTACAAAGATGACAAAAACTGCATATTATTCCTTGTCTCAGAAAAGACACAGAAGATCCCGTGCCCGATATCTCATTTTGTGATTGAGGGGTGGGAGGGCAAGGGTAGACAGAGATGTGGAACATCCATCTGGCTTTTTTGTAGAAAGTGGGTCACTTTGACCTGTTTTCTAGACACTAATTACTGAAAGGCCAGTGACACATCCTCAGACAAGGCCAAAACAGAATTTGATGATATACCTATAAGATCATAAGCTTCAGAATCAAGAAATAACTCAGTTTAAAATCTTTGCTCTAACTTCTTCATAGTTGTGTGATCTTGGGCAAGTCTCCTGACCTTTCTGAACTTCCTCTTACTCGTGAAATTACACATCATCCTAGTACCTAATGCCCAGGGTTATCAGGATTAATATGAAAGCAAGCTCCCAAAGCCTATTGAGGGAGGCCTAGCCTAAGACAGGGAGCTGTCATTATGCCTAGAAATCTGCAGTGGTAAAGAGTCCACCTGCCAATGCAGGAGACGCAGGTTCAACCCCTGAAGGAGGAAATGGCAACCTACTCCAGTATTCTTGCCTAAGAAATTCCATGGACAGGAGAGCCTAGTGGGGTTGCAGAGTCAGACACAACTGAGCATGCTCGCAAGCTTTATGCTTAAATGAGTCCATAGCAGCAAGGACCATGGGTGTTTTTGATTATCCCCTTCCCCAAGGCAAATGTGAGGCAAATTGGATAATTTTTTTTTTTTTTTTTAGTGAGCCATTGTTTTTAGCATTTTTTTTTCCTTAAAGAAATGCCAAAGGCCTTAAAACAGCCACACCCTACACAGGGCCTCATGTGAACAGTCAGATGATCAGGGTGGGCTGGGACAAGAGGATGGGAAGCAGAACTTGGTTGCCTGCTCCCAAGACACAAGCCCTAGAGCCCAAGGAGGAGCCTCCTTCCACTGGAGGGGAAGGCAGAGAGTCGGGGGGTTGGGGGGGAGGGCACTGGGGAGGCTGTAGCCCCAGGTGGCAGAGGGTTTTGCTGGAACCAGCAGTCAGGCTGTGGGTACAGACTGTCTGAGGATACTGTTTAGCTGCCCTTGGGTGTGAACTGGTCAGGGCACAGAATCATCCTCTTTGGCCTGATTCCTGCCTCTGCCCAGGCAGTAGCTGTCCTACCCTGCCTTCCTCAGCATCCTGCGCCTCCCTCTATTCCTACACCTGATTTTCATGTATTCGTTCATTTATTCACTCAGCGTATCTCGAGCACTTGCCATATTCCAGACCCTGATGGTACAGGGAATACCAAGACAGTTCCTGACCTCCGAGAAAACCAGTGTTGAAAGCAGATGAAAACAAACCTGCAAAACTAAACGGCACAGAGGGGAAAAAAACAACCTCATAATTGCTATAATTGGTCACAGGCTGGATCATTATTCATGGCCTTATTTGCTGAGTTTATCACTGCAAGTGTTAGGTAGTTAGAATAGGAAAAAGGAGTCCAAAATAGCAGTGGCTAAAAGACAAAGAAAGGAAAAAGCCTGTGAAAATAAAGGAAGGTCCAAGGACTGGAGTGAGAACCTCAGGTGAAACAAACAGCCCTCCTGGCTGGCCCAATTTACATAGGGCAGGCTCAGGGGGAGAAGAAAAAACACATAAAAAGAGGAGCCAAAATTGAGCATCTCACCTGTTTTGGGTCATCCTGCCCTCATGCCTCGAGGATGTATTTTCCTTTGCTTGCCAAATAAAACTGAACTGTAACAGAGCTATAACACTGGTTGGTCCGTCATTTCAAATTTTTGCTGCGGTGAGAAAGAACCGAGGAAATTACACACTTCCCCGACAGAAACAACAGAGTTGGCTGACAGCAGAGCCTGTAGCCAAACTGCCAGGGTGAGCATCCCAGCTCTTTACTAACTGTGGGACCTTGGGAGGAACTAAGCTTCTCTGTGCCTCTGTAACTAATAGTAGTTACAGAGAAGATCAGTAATTACTATCATGGGAATAAGTGAAGTCACTCAGTCATGTCTGACTCTTTGCGACCCCAAGGACTGTAGCCCACCAGGCTCCTCCATCCATGGAATTTTCTAGGCATGAGTACTGGAGTGGGTTGCCGTTTCCTACTCCAGGGGATCTGCCCAACCCACGGAACGAACCTGGGTCTCCCGCATTGTAGGCAGACGCTTTACTGAGCCACCAGGGAATCATGGGGATAATAGTAGTTAAATCCTCATAGGGTTGTCACGAGGATTAAAGGACTTAAGACTGGGTCTGACATATAGCACAGTGGAAGTGTTTAATCAGTTTTCTTTAAGATGCAGCAAGTTCTTCATATAATGATGGGGTTCTACACCCACCCCACCGAAGCTCACAGCAAGTGTGTCCCATGGCCCTCATCAGAAAATGGATGGTGGCTCATTGGTAAAGAATCTACCTGCCAATGCAGGAGACACAGGTTTGATCCCTGATCCAGTAAGATCCCACATGCCTTGGGGGAACTAAGCCCCTGAGCCACAACTACTGAGCCCATGCACTGAAACTACTGAAGCCTGCATGCCTAGAGTCTGTGCTCTGCAATAAGAAAAGCCACCACAGTGAGAATCCCGTGCACCACAGCTAGAGAGTAGCCCCACTCACCACAACTAGAGAAAGCTGGTGTATAGCAACGAAGACCCAGCACGGCCAAAAATAAATAAATATTTTTTGTTTTAATTAAAAAAAGAGAAGAAAATGGATGAACTATGTTGACCCAACCAGTCCATTCTAAAGGAGATCAATCCTGGGTGTTCATTGGAAGGACTTATGCTAAAGCTGAAACTGTACTACTTTGGCCACCTCATGCGACGAGTTGACTCACTGGAAAAGAGTCTGATGCTAGGAGGGATTGGGGGTGGGAGGAGAAGGGGACGGCAGAGAATGAGATTGCTGGATGGCATCACCGACTCGATGGACATGAGTTTGAGTGAACTCCGGGAGTTGGTGACGGACAGGGAGGCCTGGTGTGCTGTGATTCATGGGGTTGCAAAGAGTTGGACACGAATGAGCGACTGAACTGAACTGAACTGAACTGAACTGAACTGAATGTTGACCCTAAGAGTTACTTGTGGAATTTTCCTGCCAGGCCCCTTCCCTGGACCTTCTGAGTTGGAACCACAACCCAGGGGTCGATAAAAAACATGTTGCCTGCCTTATTAGTAAACGAAGGATGCTGCAGCCACCAAGCCGTCACATTACAGCCAGCCGGACAGTGACCCCAGAGGAGACTCAGGATGGAAACCCGACAGAACAGGATAGGAATTCAGGATAGATGCCTGCCAACCCAGCCATCAGCTGCTGCAGTCACCCTCAGCGGTGCAGCCTGAGGAGACTCAGGAAGAGACAGCACTGGATACTGGGCCCAGAAAGCTAAGATGCTAGCAAAGGAATGATTTCTGTGACTCTTGCATCTTCCCATATATAGGAAAGTGCTAAATTCCTTAACTTGAGTTTACTTTGACTGAAGTGAAGTCAAGTCGCTCAGTTGTGTCCGACTCTTTGCAACTCCGTAGACTATAGCCTACCAGGCTGCTTCATCCATGAGATTCTTCTGGCAAGAATACTGGGGTTTCCCTGGTGTTCCAGTGGTTAAGAATCCACCTACCAGGAAATACAGATTTGGTTCCTGGTCTGGGAAGATTCCACATGCTGTGGGGCAACTACGCCCATTCACCAGGACTAGTGAAGCCTGGGCACCTAGAGCCCATGCTCTGTAACAAAAGAAGCACTGCACCGAGAGGCCCACACACCACAAGGAAAAGTAGTCCCTACTGGCCGCAACTAGAGAAAAGCCTGTGCAGAGCAGTGAAGAGCCTGTGCACCACATCAAAAAGACCCCATGCAGCAAAAAAACAAAAAAACTGATTTTTTTTTTTTTTTGAAGTGCTGGGTACCTGGTTTTTGTTGCAAAAGCTCCTATATATTCTGGCTTCTTCTTTACCTCTTCAGAGTGGTCCCTCAGCACCATCTGAGAGTTCTGTCTCCTGGGCTTGAAGTCCTCAGAATGTCCACCAAATAAGACAGAACTGTCAGCTTTTAGGAGGCTTCCCCAGTGGCTCATTGGTAAAGAATCTGCCTGCAGTGCAGGAGCCACAGGAGATGTGGGTTTGAGCCCTGGATTGGGAAGAACCCCAGGAGGAGGGCAGGGCAACCCACTCCAGTATTCTTGCCTGGAGAATCCCATGCACAGAGGAGCCTGGTGGGCTACAGCCCATAAGGTCGCAAAGAAACAGACATGACCTAAGTGACTTAGCATACACAGATGTCAGCTTTTAGCCTGTGCATCTTTTTTCAGTCAACACAGGCCACACAGAAGTATGTTCCCAGTTGAAAAACCATTGATTTGGTTCAATTCCCTTAATCTGACTGAAAGCAATCAACTCAATCAAGACAAGGTGAAGTTGGCAGCAAAGCCCAAACAGGAAAGTGAGGAGCTGTTCCCTTTCACTCCCTTTGTTGGAACCATGGCCCAGCGGTCCTCACAGCAAATGGGACCCTAAAAATGGTGGGGCTTTGGGGGAGAGTGCCAGAAACCAGGGAGGATTCTGGGAAACCACAGAGGATCCTGGGAACTCAGGGAGGATGCTGGGAAACCACCTGAGGACAGTGCTTCTATCCTTCCCGTGGCCTCTCTACCTGGCTGCCTCTCCCAGTTCAGAGCACACTCTTTGGCCCTCTTCTGCAATGCACACCTCTCCAGGCTCTTTCCTTAGGAAGCAGAAGTGCATGCTTGTAGACAGAACAAGGCTCGATTCAGTAGCCTTTCAGTGGCTGAAGGATGGAAGGGAGATATCAAGGGGTCGGCGAGTCTTTGATAGTACAGACTTTCCTTGACTTACAATGAAGTTACCTTACGATATTATAAATTGAAAATACCCTAAGTACAAAATACATTTAATGGACCTAATCTATCAATACCATGGCTGATCCTAGTGCACCTTGAAAGAAAAGTGAAAGTGTTAGTCGCTCAGTCATGTCTGACTCTTTGTGACCTCATGGACTATAGCCCACCAGGCTCCTCTGTCCATGGGATTCTCCAGGCAAGAATACTGGAGTGGGTCACCATACTCTTCTCCAAGGGATCCTTCTGACCCAGGGCTTGAACCCAGGTCTCTTGCATTGCAGGCAGATTCTTTACTGTCTGAGCCACCACAGTAGTGCTCCTTAAACATACTGTAAACACATTAGCCTACAGTTGGGCAAAATCAGCTAACACACAGCCTGTTTTATAATGAAGTGTTGAATATCTCATGTAATTTATTGAGAACTATACTGAAAGTGAACTGCTCGTCCGGGTCCAGAAGAGTTCTAAGTGTATCTGTCGTTTATTTTTGTGATCCTGTGGCTAACCAGGGCTGTGGCTGTCCTGCCCAACATCACAAGAGAGTATCAGACATATGGCTAGCCTGGGAAAGGTAAAAATTCTAAGTATGGTTTCTACTGAATTTGTATTGCTTTCAACTTATCATGACATCAAAAACTCCTAAGTGGAACCATATAAGCCAGAGACTGTATTTGTGGGCACGGCTGGGGACTTTGACCAGGAGGGGAGGCAGGGCCAATAGCCTGTTCATCTCTCAATCCAATTTTTTGATTCAGGAAGAGTCAGACATTTTGAAGAAGGTTCTAGATGCAATGCTAAGTTTGAAGCATGAGTCAGCATTCACCAGGTTGGGTGGGAGGGGTGGTAAACGTGTAGAAGTGTGAAGCAGCTTCTAGGCATTTTAGGGAACATGAAGTAGTAAAAGTCCAGCAGTGCAGTGACAGTGTTAGTTCTGCTTATCAGCTATGTGACAGCAGAGGAAGAAGTACCAGAGAGGGCAAGGCAAGAGGCAGGGAGAATAGAGAGGAGCTGATGACATCATTAACATTTTTTTTCCCACTTTGCTGCACAGAATTAATTACATTATCACTTATAGTCATCACATGATATTTCAGAATGTTTTGGCTTATTCAGTGATAATAATAAAACAGGCAATATTCACCACAATTCACCAGGACTGGGTGTTATTTTGTCCAAAAAAGGTTTGGTACCTAGGGTGTTCATAGACAGCTGCTTCCTCCCAAGGTCCACATTCCCAACACAGTCCCTGAACGAAGGGGAAAACCCTTGAAAGGCAGAGAAGTGTTAAGCTGTGGAGAGGACAGGACCCATACAGACTGGTAAAGTCAGCCAGAGTCATGGGGGTTTCGCCTTTAGGCTGGAAATGTTACTCTCTTTCTGTTATCTAATATAAAAAGGTTTCCTTGAGGCAATAATGGGATTTCAAGAGCAAGAGGTACAGGCAGAGAACATATAACCTTGAGTAAAAATGTGTAAGTGAAAAAAGAAAGGTGATGGACAGAGGTCACAATCTCCCCATAACATTTCACTGAGAGAAAATATTCTCCACCATTTAACGTCACCAACCTCACTCCCTCCACATCCTCCTGCATCCGTCTCACTGTTTGTGATTGTTTCTGCTTCTGTCTAGTGGGCAGACTGTAAATCTAGACCTAAGGGCAGGGACATTTTCCCATCTGGTTTCTGGGAGTAAACAGTGACACCCAGTGTGTGGCTCAAGGGACCCCAGAAGGCTCTGTGGACTAGTCTAAACACCCCGCCTCTGTTCCCCACCACCATCGAGGATGCTGGTTGCTAACTCCCGTGGTATAGTCATTCCGAGGGAGAAGACTCACCTGCATTCAATTTTATTAGGGAGTGGGATGGGGAAGAGGGAGGCAGGACTCTTTGAAGTTGGGTTGCGGCAGGTTCTTGGGAGCAGAGTACTGGGGAGAAAGTGGACCTGGGTTCACGTCCGCTACTTCTCTTTTCTCACCCCCAGTGGCCCAGAGGTAAACGGGCACAGGGGCTCCATGAAACCCTCTGTGTGACTGACCCACACAGGTCACGTGAAGCCACCTGATGGGACTCCAGACTGTGTATTAAGACAATAAGTAGACACACTCCCAGGAGAGCCCTGTGGCAATGGGGATGGCTTGATGCATTTGGAGACAAACTGATTACCTTTGTCTCTGCCTTAAAATGAGGGAAAAGGAACTACATTACCAAAACTAGGAAGCAGGGCCACTAGCCTGCAAAAGGAAGGCTTTGCAAGTGCCTGGTGGTCCCCTACAGAGGGACAATTGTCAGTTCTGATGACCAGAGGGTGGTGGAGGTGTTTGATGGCAAATAAAGAATCTAGGGGGAAGTTTCCCTGGTGGCTCAGATGGTAAAGAATCTGCATGCAAAGTGGGAGACCTGGGTGTGGTCCCCGGGTCGGGAAAATCCTCTGGAGAAGGGAATGGCTACCCACTCCAGTACTCTTGCCTGGAGAGTCCCAAGGACAGAAGAACCTGGTGGGCTACAGTCCATGGGGTCCCAAAGAGTTGGACATGACTGAGCGACTAACACTTTCACTTTTTTTCACTTTGAGGTGTGCCTGAAGGACCCCAGGGTCTGTGCACAAGGTCAGAAGCTTTAGACTGGGCTGGTTCCTGACTGGGGATGAGGGGCAGGCCAGGGAGCTGGGGAGCAGGTGGCGAGGTCGGGACCCCAGAAGGCTGACTGTGTGCCCTGAGCCTGTCAGTCCTGTGCCATCACAAGATGGTAGAGAGAGTAGCAGGAGCATGTGTTCCTTTGCTCTCACAGTTCCACTTTTAGAAAGTTATTCCCTGGAGATGTACCTGCAGTGAACCATGGATGTGTACTGTAAAGGTAAAGCCAGGAGGCCTCTTGTCTGTCCAAGAGGGCAGGGCTAACCCTCTGTGGGATGTCAGGAAACTTTACAAGAAGGAGACCAAACTGCAGGATGAGAACAGAGCAAGTTCTAGCATGGTATGCTCAATTTATATTAGTAGTTGAAAAAGCTTGGAAGGATTTACACCAAGCTATTATTAATACCAGTGAGATGTGAATTAGGGGAGAACTGGACTTTCATTCTGATTCTAGTTTATATAATTCTGTCTTGTTTGGCCATTTTACACCAAGCTTTAGCTTTTTAATTGTTGAGGCTATCTATTTATTTCTTTAAAAAATATATTTAGAAATTAATTTTTATTGGCATACAGTTGTCTTTTTAAAAAGTTAATTTTTGATTGGAGTCTAGTTGCTTCTCTATTTTTCTTTTTAAAGATTTATTTAGTTATTTAATATTTTGGCTGCAGTGGGTCTTCATTGTTGCTCTTGGGCTTTCTCTAGTTGTGGCAAGCAGGGGCTACTCTCTCGTGGAGCACAGGCTCCAGCGTGTGAGGGTTCAATAATTGCTGCACACTGGCTTAGTTCCATGGCATGTGGGATCTTCCCAGATCAGGGATTGAACTGGTATCTCTTGCATTGCAAGGTGGATTCTTAATCAATGGACCACCATGGAAGCCCCTTATCATTACTTTTTTTTTTAGCTACTCTGCACAGCATGTGGGATCTTAAATTCCCTGACCAGGGATGGAACCTATTCCCCTTGCATTAGAATCATGGAGTCTTAACCACTTCCAGGGAAGCCCCTACAGCAAACATTTTTAAAAAGTCAATTTAGGGAATTTCCTGGTGGTCCAGTAGTTAGGACTCCACGCTTTCACTGCTGAGGGCCCAGGTTCAATCTCTGATGGGGGAACTAAGATCCCATAAGCCACATGGCTTGGCCTCAAGATAGCATTTAAAAGTTGCTAAAGACAAATTTCTGCCTTCAGTTCTGTGAACAAGTCATTTCAGCAAAGGCACAGAGCACCTACCCGCTTCCCCCTTTATTCTGTCCACATTCCCTAAGGTGGGGATCGTGAGGGGATGGGGAGCATATGAGGGAATGGAGGGCGTGAGGGGCCTGGGGGCTGAACTGCTCTGCACTCTGCCGTGTTTCTTGGCACATAATCTAGCCCTTCTGAGCCTCACTGCATTCACCTATAATGCAAGCTCAGATGCTCTGATCTTTGATGCTCTGGGGCCCCAGGGACGTAGAAGTTGCAGCAGTCCAACTCCATGGTCAGGGCAGCGTGGCTTCAGAGTTAGACCCAGGCTCAAGGTAGGGGAAAGAGACAGGAAGGAGACAAGGAAACAGAAGTGAGGACGAGCTCCCTTTTCTTTTGGACTCAGCCTGTGGGTACAGGAGGTCTTCATGTCACTTAGATCCAGGGCTTCCCGCCCCGATGCTGACCGCACCTTCTCCAAGGCCGGGTGTGTGTGTGTGTGTGTGTGTGTGTCTGTGTCTGTGTCTGTGTGTGTGTGTGTGTTGGGGGACGGGATCACCTTCTGGAGCAGTCAGAGGTGGACCCCAAAGGAATCCAATGCCAGGGTGAGGTGTCCCAAATTGGGCAGCAGAACTTGAGATGTAAAGGGAGACCAGTGATTTGGGGACCCACCAGGGCAAGTCCAGACTCTGGAGTCCGAAATCACACGTTCTGAACTCCTACTGCCAGGGCTTTAGAAGTTCCCTGGAAGCTGCCGGTGACTGCCTCCTGACCCACCTGGCAGTTGAGGGACTCCTCAGATATCTGTCACATGAGTGAGCCAGGAAGGAAATAGAGATAGATGCCCTTCCCATTCACGCCCTGCCCCGGGCCACCGCTGCTCAGCAGCAAACTAGGCCACCGGCCTGACCCACTTTCCCCGTGTGCCAGCCGAGCCCGAGGAGCCCTGGACGAGGCCAGAGCAGGCGTCCAGGGTGACTCCCAGGCGCCGCCCCGCGGCCCCGCGGCCCTCCTCTGCAGTTCCTTGGATCGGTCTGACTTTGGCCTCGGCCACGACTCTTGTGACTCATCTCCGGGAGGAGAGAGAAGAAAGGGGCCTTTGTGGTCCCCGCGCTGGCCCGAGGCTGGCGCGTCCTGGGGCAGCACCGCCCCCCGGTGGCCGCGGCGCCCCGGGGTGCTGGCCCAGCTGCGGCCCTGCTGGCCTTGCGATCCGGTCCGTCCAGCGATCCGGAGCCGGCCCGCCCCGGTGCAGAGGGAGGGGCTGCGTTCTGGGTGAAGCCTCTACAAAGGGTGGAATTGTTCGTCCAGCGCCCGGGGGAGAAGGCAAGCTCGGCCTTCAGGGACCCCGCCCCGGGGAGCCCTTTCACAGAGCGGGGCGGGGGCCACGGCCCTTCTCTAGTGAAAGCCTGGCTTGGCTTCCTGCTTTCCGCATCCCCGAGACCACGTGTCTGCTGTATTTTAAAAATAGATGCGAACATCTGCCGTTTCCCTTTTGTGAGTGGTCTATTCATATCTCTTGTCCATATTTTTTTTTCCATTTTCTATTTTTTTTCTCTTAACTGATTTTTAGATATTTTCCTTCATGTTGAGTCTGTCATGTGCTGCAAATATTTTCCTAAGCTTAGAATTTACCTCAATTTTGGTTTTGGTGATTTTTGACACATACACCCGTTACATTTTTATGTTCTCTGACTTTTTGATGTTTTGCTTTATTCTCTCCCCCATTGCTTTCTGCTTATAGGACTGTTTCCATCTGAGTTTCAAAGGGTCCCCTAATTTTCTTCTAGATCTCGATTTTTTTTTTTTCCCTTCTCCTTCCCACCCTCCTCTTTCCCCCCTTCTGCTCCTCCTCCTCCTTTTAAATCCTGGAATTTAGTTTTTAGATCCTGGAATTTCTTTTGATATAAAGTGTGAAGAAAAGGGGCTTTCCAGGTGGTGATAGTGGTAAAGAACTTGCCTGCCAATTCCGGAGTCGATCCCTGGGTTGCCAAGATGCCCTGGAGGAGGGTGTGGCAACCGACTCCAGGATTCTTGCCTGGAGAATCTCATGGACAGAGGAGCCTGGCAGGTTATGATCCATAGAGTCACAAAGAATTGGACAGTACTGAAGCGACTTAACAAGCATGTGAAGTAAAGATGTAAGCTTATTTTTTCCCCCCAAATAGCTAACTTCCAAAATAACATTATTCAGCCTTTCTCCTTTGGTAGAGTATTTCCTCACTGATTTGAAATACCACCTCAATTATAAACTAAATGCTTGGGCTTGTTTCTGGCCAAGCAGAAACAAGTCAAACGGAATAGACTTCTTCAAAAAAAGAAGTCAAAGGGAATAGACTTCTTAAAAAAAGGAAAAAAAAAAAAGCATTAGACCACTGCGCATGAATTTAGGGCATATTCACATTAAGTTCCAGCTAAAAATGCAGTCTTGAGTGACGCATCTGTGAATGAAAACTGGGTGGGAAATATTTCATTTAAAAGGATAAGACCATTCTGGGGAATTCCCCGGTGGTCCAGTGGTTAGGACTCTGTGCTTTCACTGCCAAGGGTGCACCCAAATTAAAAAAAATAAACGTATAAGGACATTTTAAATTCTTTTTTTTTTTTCAGAAGAGAAAAGCACTTAACATTTAATGAATTTCCTAGCATGTGGCTTCAAGCCACCAGGACACAAGCCCCACCTACACCCTTAATCTCCTCAGCTCTTCTGCTGAAGGATTTGGCCTTCACAATGACAGGCTGCTTTGGGAGCTTTCCTTTCCCAAGAATTTTGTAGTAACCTGATCGCACCACATCAATGATAGGAGCAGCTCCTTCTTGTTATTGGCAGCATTTACTCGTGTCTGCTCACTAACCAAGGTCCACACTTTATCAAGGTTGACAGTCGGGCAGAAACTCTGGTTCCTCTTTAAGTGGTAATGCTTCATACCAACTTTCCCAAAGTATCCTGGTGATATTTGTCGAAGTTGATCCTGTGATGATGCATGCCACCAGCATTACCTCGGCCTCCAGGGTGTTTCCAGTGTTTGCCGATGCGGCCGTGGCTGTGGCTCACGTGGCCCCTAAGTTTCCGGGTCTTCCTTAGTCTGGATGGCATGTCGGCGGCCTAGACGAAAGAGGCCGTTTTAAATTCTTATAATGCAAAATGCCAAGCCTCCCTCCAGAAGTGCTAGATTAATTTATCTTCTGGATAAGAAGAGTGTGAGAATGCTCTTACTATCCTCATGCTAAGGATGAGAATTGTTTGTAAAAATAGATCCTAATTTCAAAGACAAAAAATACCACTTCATTGTTCTGTCTTAATCTGCAGTTATTTGGTGCTGGGGAACCCCTTTCAGCAGGACCACCTGGGCAGGGGTGGCAACTGCCCTATTTCCTCATCTGAGGCTCGCCTGAGATCTGCCTTTGCCACCTCTCTCTTCTCCTTATGGCTAATGTGACCATGATTTTTTTTTAATTGAAGTGAAATTCACCTAGCATTAAATTAACCATTTAAGTGAACAAACCATTGGCATTTATTAATAGTACATTCACAACGTTGTGCAACTATCACCTCTATCTAATTCTAAAACATTGACGTCACCCCCAAAGCAGACCCAGAGCAATTAAGCAATCAGTGTCCATTTCTCTCTCCCCATAACCTGGCAACCACAAATATGCCTTCTGTCTCTATGGATTTAACTATTCCAGATATTTTATATAAATGGAATCATACATTATGTGACCCTTTTGAATATTAATTGTTTTTGGCTGTGCTGGGTTTTCGTTGCTGCATGGGCCTTCTCTGGTTGCGGAGCACGGGCTTCTCACTGTGGTGGTTTTTCTTGCTGCAGAGCTCTAGAATGCACAGTCTTCAGCAATTGTGGCACACAGGCTTAGCTGACCCTCAGCATGTGGCATCTCCCCAGACCAGGGGTCGAACCCACATCCACTGCATTGTCAGGCGGGTTCTTAACCACTGGACCACTTATGTGACTTTTTGTGTGTCTGGCTTTTTTGTCTTAGCAAAGTATTTTCGAGTCTCACCCATATTGTTGTAGCATGTATCAGTACCTTTTATGGCTGAATAATATTCCATTGTGTGGCTATGCCACAATTTGCTTATCCATTCCTCCCCTGATGGGCTTTTAGGTTGCCTCCACTTTTTTTTAGCTATTGTGGATAGTGCTATGAATATTAGTATGATTTTTTGAAGTAATAACTGGGTAGCAATGTGACAAAGCAGGTTTTCTAATCTGTGAATTTTTTTCATATGAAAATTTCATGGTATTGTAAAACCAAATCACATTTTGACATATACTTCATGATACCAATGAAAAGTGCCTATAAAGAGTAGAGGGGAGAATGCACATTTGTTTACCACAGATGTGTCAAGCTTAATTGATGGTAGCAGAAGGTGCCCTGCTTGTATCCCTTGGCCACCTGGATACAGATAGTAGCCTTAGGAAGGTAGCTTCCTGCATCTGTGCCTCAGGACGTGCAGCCTGCACAGGGGCAGCTCAGAAGTACCAAGGGGTTGCCAATATCCCAGGTGTGACCCTCAGCCAATGAGGAGCATCCTTACCCTCTGCTGAATCCTGACGCGTGTTCTGTGCAGCCCCTCAGAGGGTCCCGGTGGGAGTGACCCCAGCTGCCCCCAGTGGTCACTTGCTCATGTGTGCAGACTTCAGGGGCCTTCTGCCTCTGTTCCACTTCCCCTCCATCACTGCACGTTGGATTTCTGACTCCTTCCTTTGTTTCTTTTGTTTTATATTTACCTTGAACAAATTACTTAAACCCAGTGCCTTAGGGGCCCCATTTATAACACAGAGCTAGTCCTAAATGCCTGCCTCGATGAGCACCAAATGAACTAACATATGTGAAGTGTCTAGAAAAGTGCCTGGCACAGAACATGTGCTCAAAATATCAAACATAATAATAGAACCAGCATAGACTGTGAGAAATAAAACACACCTGGCTTCAGTTTCCTCATCTGAAACGTGGATTAAGATGCTTCTCTTGAAAGATGAGGGTGAGGAGTACGTGGAATGACATAATCTATGTTAAAAAAGCACAGGGCCTGGCCCCAGGTGAGGACCAGTCCTGGGCAGGCCAATCACTCTACCTTCATGGAGTGACTGTGCCACCATGAGTGACTTCCACCAAACAGGAGGGGCCCGTGCTGGGGTGCAGGCGAGACATTTCAGAGTCCCCGGTCACTTCCTCCTTTGTCTCTGGAGAATGGTGTGACCTCAGGTGGGTCATTGTCCCTGAGGCTTTGGTTTCTACCTTCCCCAAAAGAAGTGGTTGAATTTAGGGGATGGTCAAATGCTGTACTGGCTCTAAAGATCTAGGGAGAGTCCTGCCCTGGGATGGACAGACCCACAGATGCACAAACCCACAGACACACACACACACACACACACACACACACACACTGCAGAAAGGAAGCATCTGCTGGGCCACTTGAGTCACCTCCTGGAGTCTTAGGCCCCAAGCTCTGTTGCTCTTGAAAATCACCCAGAGTAGAATAATGAGTCCAGAAAACTTTTCCAGGCATTTTCACATGTGAAAGCTGTTTTCATCCTAGGCCCCTCCTCTCCTTTTGTCACTCTGCAAATGTATGTGGCTGCCTTGCCAAGTCTTGGGATCGGGCCACATCTCCCTGTTGAGGGCTAGGGTGAGGGGTTGGGGGAACCTGGGAAGGTTGGCCTGCACTTTCCTTCCTCTCTGCTCTCTTCCCAGCTGCTATAGGTATCTAAGAATCCCAGAGAAAGAAGTCAACAGCTCCCAACGTTTTACAGGGGTTATAAAACGAGGCTCCACCCTGAAGAGAAAGTCAAAGAAGGGAAGTAACCACAGAACAGATGGGGCCTGGGGACGGGGCAGCACTAGGTGCAGAGGCGCAGAGGCAAGTGGCGGGCGGGACTCAGAGAGCATGCGCAGAGGCTCAGCGCCAAGCTGCCAGTGGGGACGGAGAAAGCATGCGCAGCTCGTCCTACTCGGGGCTCCAGGCATCAGATCCACAGGCTGCGTCTTCTTTCAGCGCCCAGACTCCTGAGGGGGAGGGGGAGACACAGAACTTTCTTTGTTTTCTATAAACGTGCCTCATTTCGGAGCCCCTTTTCCATCAGGCTCATGGCGAAAAATGTCACTTCTTCCAGAAGTTATATCTTACTTCTGAGATCTTAGTGCAGTAATGTATAGCAGGAGGATGGTATTTTGGTTCTCATGAAACAATTCCCATATCACTTCTGACATAAGCACTTGCCCCATCCACAGGCCCCCATTCTTCAAGTCTGATGTTTTCCTTATACTTTGTCACAGCCAAAGGGTATCGCGAAACCATCTCCTCTCCTGCCCTGCCAGGCTTCTGCTGTCTCCCGGGGCGTCTGTCATTCTTCAGGCCAGGGGACCCTCCTCCTGGTTCTGGGCTCTCTCCCCACTGCTCTGGCCAAAGTGTCCCCTTTTAGCACCTCTGGAAATTAACTCAAGTCTCTTAAGACGTAGGCTCCTAAAAAAGATTTTTCGGTTGCTTCTGCTTCCCTCTTCTTCCTCTCTGCTCTACTTGGACCCACACAAACGGCTCAAATGTGGGAAAGGAAATGGAAATATACAGGGAGAAGAAAGAACACTGAATATCTCACATGCAATCACATACATAAGTACATACAGGAAAAACCATAAGCTTTTTAATTCTTAGTGCTTCTAAAGTCTTAACCAAGATCATACAAGAGCTAGAAATTTGCATGAGTCCAAAAATGGAACAATGTTATCTGTTGCTAGGGTGGTTAAGGCTGAAAGCAAGAACCATTTAATCTCACCACCATCTCCTGATATTATTCTCATTTTAAGTTTGAGGAAACTAAGGCTTAATGAAAATGTTAGTCATGTCCAACTCTTTGTGACCCCCATGGACTGTAGCCTGTCAGGCTTCTCTGTCCATGGAATTTTCCAGGCAAGAATACTGAAGTAGGTTGCCGTTTCCTCTTCTAGGGGAATCTTCCTGACCCAGGGATTGAACCCAGGTCACCTGCATTGCAGGTGGATTCTTTACCGCCTGAGCCACCAGGGAAGTCATGTGGGTAACTTATACGTGTCCTTCCAATGTGCATACCCAAATTACTTTGTGAAAAGCAGTGCACGAGTTGCGGGAACTAAATCCTAAACTTTGTTGTTGTTGGTATACAGACGAACTCTTTATTCAGACAGAACTTCCATGGGAAACCTGAAGGTGTATTTCTGTTCTGGTTGAAGGCGACTGGTCAGAGGGTTCTATGTACAGCCTTCTCCTCTCCCTCATCCCTGGAGGGCACTTCGGGGGCACTTCTGTGATATTCTAAGCTCAGCAGCCCTCTGGTCTGTATGGCCTCCAGGCCATCTCTACAGCCAGTCCCTCAGACCTGGATGGGGATATTTCTTGGTGCCCAGCCCAGTGGATTTCCTTGGAAGACATTGACTTTGTGGGACACGCAATTGAAACCTCCCACTTGATTCTTTCCTTGAGGCTGCTGGGCCCTGGAGCCTGGACACCAGGTCGGGGCCAGATCCCTGGGCTTCCGAGAGAATTTGGAGGCTGGCCCACCCCCTGCTGCCCAGTCACACCACTGCGTCCACTGCAGTCAGCCAAGGCTGGATGGGGCCAATTGCTTTAAATAAATGTTAATCCTGCTCAGGGCTAGATTGACAGGGCCTCTGGGAAGGGCCACAAGGAACAGAGCTACAATTTGTCCCCCGAGGCAGTTTTTTCTTTCTTTTTGGCAACTCTTTTCATTGAGGCCATTGCTATTCCATCTCTTTTTATTCATAAAATGAATGTTTCCAGAAACATTATAGGCCTTGGGTTTCCGTAGCTGGTCATCTCATCTGTTCACTCACCGAATAAACATTAGGTGAGCCCTGACAGAGTACCAGCTGCTGTGTTCAGGACCAGGGATGCAAAGGTAAGGGAGATGCATCTCACAGGTCACAGGTCACAGTCACAGTTCATGCCTCTGTGCTTTTCTAGCCCTGGGAAACTGTAGTGGACATTTGCTGGCTTTTGGCCACTCAGCATTCATTTCCCCTAACAGCTCTCTGGTTTCCTTTCCCATGACCTGCCCCCCACGAGCACAGCCTTGCTGAGACAATGAATCAGGGAAGCTTGCCCTCCCCTTCTGAAAATCAAAAAGGTGGCTGGAGGTTTTCTCAGACACAATTCTTCCTCTTTCTGCCCTAATGAGACCAAAACCTAGAGACACGACACAAGGTCTGCAAGTCAGACCCCTTCCAGGACTTTGAAACAAAGTTGGGAGCAACAGGTTCTTCATTCGAGCAGCATAACCTCTGCCGAGGAACTTGTACTTCCTGAACTTTTTCAACGCCTAGTTCTCCAGCCTTTCTATGGATTCTGGGCTTCTTCCAAGTTTCCTTTCCTTTTTTTAAAAAAATTTATTTTGGGCTGCACAGGGTCTTTGATGAGGCTCATTGGCTTTTCTTTCCCATCTGTCTGTCATCTATTTGAGTCTTAGTTGCAGCATGAGGGATCTTCCTTGCATCATCTGAGAATCTTTTGTTGTGGCTCATAGACTCCTAGTTGCAGCTGCTGCTGCTGCTAAGTCACTGCAGTCATGTCTGACTCTGTGCGACCCCATAGATGGCAGCCCACCAGGCTCCTCTGTCCCTGGGATTCTCCAGGCAAGAACACTGGAGTGGGTTGCCATTTCCTTCTCCAATGCATGAAAGTGAAAAGTGAAAGTGAAGTCGCTCAGTTGTGTCCGACTCTTCGAGACCCAATGGACTGCAGCCCACCAGGCTCCTCCGTCCATGGGATTTTCCAGGCAAGAGTACTGGAGTGGGTTGCCATTTCCTGCTCTGCCTAGTTGCAGCACACGGGCTTAGTTGCTCCATGGCATGTGGGATCTTAATTCCCCCACCAGGGATAAAACCTGTGTCCTCTGCATTGAAGGCAGATTCTTAACCAGTGGACCACCACAGGAGTCC
Organism: Moschus berezovskii; assembly: GCF_049115385.1. NCBI lineage: Eukaryota > Metazoa > Chordata > Mammalia > Artiodactyla > Moschidae > Moschus > Moschus berezovskii. The sequence goes on from NC_142479.1 coordinate 31,043,053, forward strand.
CTTCTTTTTTTTCAGATTGCTAGACTTGGTTTCTGTTGCTTGCAATCAGAAGAACCCTGACCAACATCCCGGGTGCCAGCTATTATTTCACTTGCATCTAACTTACCACATCCATTGGCAAGCAACTGTTCTGGGTCAGAGGTTGTGGATACATCGACCTGAAGGAAGACAGACAAACAAACTGCAAGTGTTTAAACTATGAGCAGGGTCCTGCAAGCTCAGGGAACAAGGGAGGAAGAGGCCAGCTCCACCTGATGGTAGCAGGAAGCCAAGAAGGCAGGTCATCCAAACAGAGTTCCCTCTTTTGCCCTCTCCCTCCTCCCCTTCCTCAAGCTTCTCAGCACAGCAGTTGGAGGGATCTTTTACAAATCAGATCAAGTCACTGCTGGACTCAAACCCTCCAGGGGCTCCCTGTTGCACTCAGAGCACAAGCCAAGCCCTACAGTGGCCTACAGGCCCTTTGTAACCTGGTTCCCCAGCGAAGGACTGTGTCCTGTGCAGTGGGACGGGGCCTCAAGGGCAGGCTCTCTCCAACTAGAAGGAAAGAGGTTGCCACAGAGATTGTTACTTCTATATTTTAATTACGGTAAAATACATAGAACCTAAAATTTATCAACCTTTTTAAAGTGTGCAGTTCAGTGGCACTAAGTCCATTCATATTGTTATGCAGATATCACCAGTATTCATCCACTGAACTCTTGAACTTGTAAAATGGTAACTCTACACCCATTAAACAATAACTCCCCATTCCCTTCTGCCCCACACTGTCCCTGGCAATTCTTCTCAGTTCAGTTCAGTCGCTCAGTCGTGTCCGACTCTCCGCGACCCCATGAATCACAGCATGCCAGGCCTCCCTGTCCATCACCAACTCCCGGAGTACACTCAAACTCATGTCCACAGAGTCGGTGATGCCATCCAGCCATCTCATTCTCTGTCGTCCCCTTCTCCTCCCGCCCCCAACCTTTCCCAGCATCAGAGTCTTTTCCAGTGAGTCAACTCGTCTCATGAGGTGGCCAAAGTATTGGAGTTTCAGCTTTAGCATCAGTCCCTCCAATGAACATCCAGGATTGATCTCATTTAGAATGGACTGGTTGGATCTCCTTGCAGTATAAGGGACTCTCAAGAGTCTTCTCCAACACCACAGTTCAAAAGCATCGATTCTTCGGCGATCAGCTTTCTTCACAGTCCAACTCTCACATCCATACATGACCACGGGAAAAACCATTGCCTTGACTAGACGGACCTTGGTCGGCAAAGTAATGTCTCTGCTTTTTAATATACTATCTAGGTTGGTCATAACTTTCCTTCCAAGGAGCAAGCGTCTTTTAATTTCATGGCTGCAATCAGCATCTGCAGTGATTTTGGAGCCCAAAAAAACAAAGTCTGACACTGTTTCCACTGTTTTTCCATCTATTTCCCATGAAGTGATGGGACCAGATGCCATGATCTTTGTTTTCTGAATGTTGAGCTTCAAGCCAACCTTTTCACTCTCCTCTTTCACTTTCATCAAGAGGCTTTTGAGTTCCTCTTCACTTTCTGCCATAAGGGTAGTGTCATCTGCGTATCTGAGGTTATTGATATTTCTCCCAGCAATCTTGATTCCAGCTTGTGCTTCTTCCAGCCCAGCGTTCCTCATGATGTACTCTGCATATAAGTTAAATAAGCAAGGTGACAATATACAACCTTGACGTACACCTTTTCCTATTTGGAACCAGTCTGTTGTGCCATGACCGGTTCTAACTGTTGCTTCCTGAGAATTTTAGACTACTCTAGGAATCTCATATGGAGAAGGAAATGGCAACCCACTCCAGTATTCTTGCCTGGAGAATCCCAGGGATGGCGGAACCTGGTGGGCTGCTGTCTGTGGGGCTGCACAGAGTCAGCCATGACTGAAGTGACTTAGCAGCAGCAGGCACCTCATATATTTGTCCTTTGGTGACTTATTTCACTTAGCATAATGTCATCAAGTTTCACCCATGTTGTAGCACACATCAGAATTTCCTTCCTTTTAAAGGCTGAATAATATTCCACTGTATGTATATGCCACATTTGCTATCCATTCACCTGTTGATGGGCTTCCCAGGTGGTTCAGTGGTACAGAATCCGCCTGCCAATGCAGGAACCGCAGGGCATGTGGGTTGGATCCCTGGATTGGTAAGATCCCCTGGAAGAGGAAAGGGCAACTGACACCAATATTTTGCCTGGAAAATTCCATGGACAGAGGAGCCTGGTGGGCTACAGTCCATGGGGTCACAAAGAGTCAGACACAACTGAACACATAGGCAGGCACACCTGTCGATAGACACTTGGCATCTTCCACCTTTTAGCTATTGTGAATAATGCTGCTATGAACATGGGGTTACAAGTATTTCTTCGAGTGTTTGCTTTCAAAACTTTCTGGTATACACCCAGAAAGCAGAATTGCTGGATCATATTCTTCATTTTGAGGAACTACCATACTGTTCTTTTTTTTCAAACTTTTAATTTTATATTGGAGTTTATAATTATATTATAATTTATAATATATTAATTTTATATAGCAGATTAACAATGCTGTGATATTTTCAGGTGTTTAGCAAAGGGATTCAGCCATACATATACATGTGTAAGTTCTCCCCTCAACTCCCTTCCCATCCAGGCTGCCAAATAACGTCGAGCAGAGTTCTGTGTGCTATACAGTAGCTCCTTGTTGGTTATTCATTTTAAATATAGCCGTGTGTACATGTCCATCCCAAACTCCCCAACTAATTCTTCCCCCCATCCTTCCCTACTGGCAATCATATTTTTGTTCTCTAAGTTTGTGAGTCTGTTTCTGTTTTGTAAATAATTCATTTGTATCATTTCTTTTTAGATTCCGCATATAAAGGATATCATATGGGAGCTTCACTGGTATGGCTCAGCTTCCACCTGCCAATGCAGGAGACAGGGGATCAATCCCTGGTCCAGGAAGATTCCACATGTCTCGGATCAACTAAGCCCGTGGGCCACAGCTACAGTCTATGCTCTAGGGCCCGGGAACCGCAACTACTGAGCCCATGTGCCCTGGGGCCCGTGCTCCGCAATGAGAAGCCCCTGTACCCCATTCTCTGCGACTAGAAAAAAGAAAGCCCTCACAGCAACATAGATCCAGCGCAGCCAAAGGGAAAAAAAGGATATCATACAGTATTTGTCTTTCTTTGTCTGCTGACGTCACTCAGTATGGCAATCTCTAGGTCCGTCCGTGTGGTGGCAAACACCACCGTATTGCTGTTGACAGCAGCCATACAATCAGTCGTACATTCCCACCAACAGTACGCAAGTTCCAGCTTCTCCACATCCTTTTCAGTGCTTTTTGTTTGTTTGTTTTTTGAGAATAGCCATCCTAATGGATGAAGTGGTACCTCATTGTGGTTTTGTCTTTCTTTAATTATTAGTGATGCAGAGCAACTTTTCTTGTGTTTATTGGCCATTCCTTTATCTTTGGGGAAATCTCTATTTAAGTCCTTCGCCCATTTTAAAATGGTGTGTGTTTTTTGGTTGTTGATTTTTAGGATATCTATATTCTGGATATCAACCCCTTATGACGTATAGAGTTTGCAAATATTTTCTTCTGTTCTGTGGGCTAGCTTTTCACTGTTACTTGAGCCCTTTGATGTACATACACCATGGGGAAGATTTTTTTTTAATTAATTTATTTTTGGCTGCACTGGGTCTTACTTGCTGCGTGCAGACTTTCTCGAGTTGCAGTGAACGGGGGTTACTCTCTAGCTGCAGTACTCGGACTTCTCATTGTCGTGGAGCAGGGGCTCTAGGACCGGTGGGCTCCAGTAGATGGGGTGCATGGGCTTAGTTGTCCCGTGGCATGTGAAATCTTCCCAGACCAGGGATCAAACCCATGTCCCCTGCATTGGCAGGCGGATTCTTAACCACTGGACCCCTAGGGATGTCCATGGAGAAGATTTTAAAGGAAGTCTGTCCGTTTGGGCAGCAGTGGAGGGAGAGGAAGGTGTTTCGGTCAGAGGAAACAGCCCGTATAACACGCAGAGGAAATAAACAGCAATAAGTAGTGGAGTCTTGCTAGAACATGTGTATAGGGAATAGGAAGTGGGGAGAGATGAGGTTGGAGGAATCACAGCACAATAGCCCAGCCAAGTGGCTTGGACTCTAGTCTAAGATGGGAGCTTCTCAAAGAGTAGTCCCAGGACCCCTGCCTCAGCATCACATGCTAGGAGTTAAAAATGCACCTTGTTGCCCTAGCTCTGACCCACTCTGGGGTGGGGACTGGGGATCTGGCTATTAACAAGCCCTGGGATTATTCGGACCGAAAGTCAAGTCTGAGCACTGTTCCAGGACCAATGAGGAGCCACGGAGGGTCTAGCAAGGCTGATGAAAAGATGACCTGGCCTGTTCTTCAGGGAGGGGCGCTCTGGGCATGGCTCTGCCCCCCGCTGTCCTCCAAACAACTCATGCTCACCCCACCTGGCTGCCTCCATCGGGCCTCTCCGGCTCCGAGCCATCCCCCCTCCCCGGTCGGCTGCTCCCTGCGGGGTCCAGGGTTGGGGTGTTGGAGGGGGCCCGAGCTGCTGCAGCCAAGCTCACATTCCTCTCACTTCCTGACATTGTCCTGGGTTCCTGTGGCTGCAGCTCCGCTCTCGCCCCGACCGCCCCAGTGCTCGGGGGAGCGATGAGTCATTTCCTTTCTTCCCGGTGACGTTATCCCAGTTGAGCGGGTCCCGCCTGCGGCCGGCCCCCTCCCCGCCCGCGTAGATCCGGGGCGCCGCACGGCGCTTTTCGGCCAGCAGGGGGCGCCCGAGCCCGCAGAGCGTCCCTCGGCTGCCGGGACCCACCCTGACCGGCCTGGACCGGGAAACTGGGACCTGCGGGAGGTGGGGCTGTGCGTTTACCAAGGCATCGCAGCCGGTCCTGGGAAGCCAGGGACTGGAAGCAAGCACTCTCGGCCCCCTAGGCGGGTGGTTTCCCCGCAGTTGTTGTCGTTCAGTCACTCAGTCTTGTCCGACTCTTTGCGACCCCATGGACTGCAGCACGCCAGGCTTACCTGCAGCATCACCATCTCCCTGGAGCGTGCTCTAACTCATGGAAGTTGAGTCGGTGATGTCATCCAACTATCTCGTCCTCTCTCTTTCTCCTGCCTCTCCTTCTTTCCCACAGACCCACAGGTGCTAATTTTACCCACTCCAACCCCATGCTGTTTCCCATGAAGAGTTTGCAGACAGTAATAGTTCCAAGATTCTGATCATTTGCAGGCCCTGAAACAGGGTCACCCCTGGAAGCAGCAGGAACTGAGGGCGGCTGGGGCTTCACTGGGAAGCATGTTGATCAGTGGTTTTATGACAGTGTGGTGGCCTCGTATTTCCTATGGATATGGAAGATTTGTCGTTGTTGTTTTTAAAGCAGTCATGCTCAGTCCTGACTGACTTTGTGATCCTCTGGACCGTAGCCCTCCAGGCTCCTCTGTCCATGGAATTTTCCAGGCAAGAATACTGGAGTGGGTTGCCATTTCTTACTCCAGGGGATGTTCCTCGCCTGTGGATCTTCCTGACCCGCGGATCAAACTTGAGTCTCTTGCGTCTCCTGCACTGGCAGGCAGATTCTTCACCACTAGGTAAAGTCAGCATTTTTAAAGAGGCTGGTTGAGTTTTGGGAAGCGTCCCTCCCAAGGTGGAGCACCTGTGGGACACCTGCAGGGCATTGCCAGAAAGTCTGCAGCAGCTGCTGGGGACAGAGCCATTAAAAGCCCATTCCTGTTGTGTGTGGCCCTATTTCTATCAGTGGACTGGTGGAGGCTAGTAGGGCCTGAGCTAACACAGCTAGTGGGGAGTGAGCTTGCTGTCCCTGCAAGTGTTCAAGCGGGCACTGGACTACCATCCTAGGGGGTGGCATAAGTAGGGGTTTACCTCAGGATGGGGGCTTTCCAGGTGGCTCTGTGGTAAAGAATCCATCTGCCAATGCAGGAGACATGAGTTAGATCCCTGGGTGGGGAAGAGCCTTTGGAGGAGGCAATGGCAACCTGCTCCAGTATTCTTACCCAGGAAAGCCCACGGATAGAGGAGCCTGGCAGGCTACAGTCCATGGGGTCCCAAAGAGTAGGACACGACTGAGCATGCACACAGGCACTGCACCCACGCTCACTTCAGGGTGCGAGTTCGGGCTAATGTGCCTCGCGGTTGTTGCTCTGAGGCACATACAGCGAAGCTAAGTGCATTACTGAGACCCCCATTCCTGGGTCTGCCACCACGATGGCTTGAGAGCACGGGCTCAGGGGAATGGAGTTTGCTCCCAAGCGTTCTGGGGACATGTCTTGGCTGGTCTGCACTTCCTCCTGAGAGGAAGCTCTGACCTAACCCCACCATCCTATGTGGAGGCTCAGCTGCCACCTCATGAGACAGTGGCTTGTAGTGGAGGAGTCAATGAGATCTGAGTTCATACCCCATATCTACCACTTCCTCAGCAAATCCTGTTGCTGCTCTGAACCTCCAGTTCTCCAGCTGTAAAAGGAGAATGAAGATATTTATTTAGAATTGTTGCAAGATGATGTGTGCCTGGTCCTGCACTTGTAAGAGCTTAGAGAGCATCCCTTCTCTCTGATTTGCTTTAGTTCAGGGGCCAGGCTGTGCCCTCCTGGGAAAAGACAACAATATTCTTGAAAAGGATGTTGAATATTGAAAGGTCGAATAGATGACTTTCATATAGGTAGGTACCTTTCACTTTTTCCTTCTGCATCTGAAAGCTCTTTAACAGTGAATGTCACTGGAACATAACTGTCCTTGGGCATCTCCCTTGACTTCTCCAATCCCAGTTTTTTCCCTTTTAATAAGAATACAGTGGGAAAGGGATTCTCAAACACCTGCTAGTAGGTCCTTTAGACATTCTTTGACATGGAAGAATTTTGTAAATCACCTCCTCTTTAGTTTTCCAAACTAGCTGAGTCTTTCTACTCTGGCAGCCTCCACCCCACATGGATTTCTAACTTGCCAGGAGTGGTAGGAGGATGTGGGTTTTGGCATCTCACAAAACTCAGAATCCTAGCTTCCTTATTTTCTTGCTTTGTGACATTGGGCAAGTCTCTGAGTCACAGTTTGCTAACCTCAGAATGAAGACAATAATGGCTGCTTTGTTGGGTTGCTGGGGAGTTAAATGGGAATGCCTATGCCAGGAGCTCACACTTATAGTAGGTATTTAATAAATGGTAATTAATATTTACATAAAGTGCTTAGAGTGCTGCCTGGCACACAGTTAAGTGCTATATAAATATTTACTAAATAGTTAAAAATGTAGAAATGTAGATAGATTAAAACAGACATATGTAAAGAGAGAGGTACATAAATAGATATAGAAATAGCAGACAGCAGAAACTGACACAATATTGTAAAGCAATTATTCTCCAATTGAAAAAAAAAAAAAGAAATAACCATTAGAGCAAACTTTTCCCTTCTATACTTCCCAGTCTTCTGAAAACTTTTCTGCCAACCTCCTCCCTTCCCAGTTCTGACCCCAACTTCCTCTGGCTACTCCAGTGAAATTCAAAGTTTGGATATATAAAGGAGAGTTCTTATTCCTAAAGAAGTTGAAGATACTGAAAGAGAGTTCCTTCTGGCTCAAACCACTCATCCACTTGTCATCATAGGAGACCCCTCTTTTATGACAATATCTTTCAAGACATTGATCACATAAACTCTTATTTATTTTCTCCCAACAGCCCCCAAAGAGGTAGTATGGATAAAGATTATTCACTGGATATTCCCCAAAGGAACCAGAGGGACATGAAGAGTAATGGCGATTTCCCTGTCCAGGCCCCAATCAGTTGGCCTTGAGCCATGGGGTCAAAATCATAGTAAACACACTATTTAATGGGTGGCCCACACAGGTTATCTAGTGTCGATAATCCTATTAAAGTGTGAAATTAAAAGATGCTTGCTCCTTGGAAGGAAAGTTATGACAAACCTAGACAGCATATTAAGAAGCAAAGACATCACTTTGGCAACAAGGGTACATTTAATCATAGCTTAAGGCAATGGCACCCCACTCCAGTACTCTTGCCTGGAATATCTCACGGACAGAGGAGCCTGGAAGGTTGCAGTCCATGGGGTCGCTGAGGGTCGGACACAACTGAGTGACTTCACTTTCACTTTTCACTTTCATGCATTGGAGAAGGAAATGGCAGCCCACTCCAGTGTTCTTGCCTGGAAAATCCCAGGGATGGGGGAGCCTGGTGGGCTGCTGTCTATGGGGTTGCACAGAGTCGGACACGACTGAAGTGACTTAGCAGCAGAAGCAGCAGCATGGTTTTTCCAGTAGTCATATATGGATGTGCGAATTGGACCATAAAGAAGGCTGAGCACTGAAAAATTGATGCTTTCAAACTGTGGTGATAGAGAAGGCTCTTGAGAATTGCTTGGACAGCAAGGAGATCAAATCAGTCAATCCTAAAGGAAATCAACTCTGAATATTCATTGGAAGGACTGATGCTGAAGCTGAAGCTCCAATACTTTCGCCACCTGATGAGAAGAACTGACTCATTGGAAAAGACCTGATGCTGGGAAAGACTGAAGGCAAAAGGAGAAGGGGTGGCAGAGGATGAAATAGATAGCATCACCACTCAATGGAGATGAATTTGACCAGACTCCAAGAGATAGAGAAGGACAGGGAAGCCTCATGTGCTGCAGTCCATGGGGTCACAAGAAGTTGGACATGACTTAGTGATTGAACACATACACCACTAAATTCCCGTTTTACAGCTGAGAAAACTGAGGTCAGATGGGTAAAGTGACTGAAGGTCATGTAGCCAGTCACTGCCAAGCAGGGATTCCAGACCTAGGTCTGAGGACTCCAAAGCCATTGCCACTAGACTTGGCGTCCTGACACTTTGCTGCAGGGATGGAGGAACAAGGCCTGGAGCTTCTGGGTGGAGCTCAAATCAGATACCAGGATAACAATATGAGCAAGGTCCACTTGGGCCCTTGCGCTCACCTTCCCCAAATCTGAATTCTGCTTGTGCTCTGCCTCTGAGCCCAGCAAGGCTTGATGGGCTGTGTCAGAGCAGCAGAACCACTTTCAGCTCTGTAAAGGGATTTGTTACAGCCTTTGATATTACATAGCCAATTGCATAAACAGTCTCTGTGAAGCTGCCATCTCTTGATCCTTGCTCGAGGTTAAGTCTGCAGGACAGTCGTTTGGGAAGGGAAGAAGGATGTAAAATGAGGGAGGGTGAGGATAAGCTGGAACCCTAGAGGATGGACTGAGACCCACATTAGTTTTTCTTGCTTCTGATCTTGGTGGTGGAGGTTTCCTGCAGGAAATGCTGACACTTTTTATGGAAGTGCTAAGCAGACACCATCGAGTTGGTGATGACTTAGCTATTGAACACACAAACACACCTCTGGCCCATGAGTCCCAGAAGCTGCAGGAGGATCCTAGGATGGCTGGACAGTGGCAGGCTGGGCAGCTGTCTTGCTCATCAGAGTCAGCCAACAAATAAGGGATAACTTGTGTAAGTTACAAAAGTGCCTGTCTTACCCTTCTGGTCATTTGAAAAAAAAAGATTTTTTGTATTAGTTATCTGCTGTGGTTGTGTGTTTTCTCAGTTGTATCTGACTCTTTGCGACTGCAGGGACAACCCACCAGGGTCCTCTGTCCATGGAATTTTTCAGGAAAGAATACTGGAGTGGCTTGCCATTTTCTCCTCCAGGGAATCTTCCTGACCCAGGGGTCAAACCCCTTTCTCTCACATCTCCTGCATTGGCAAGCAAATTCTTTACCACTAGCACCACCTGGGATGTAACAAATGACCCCCAAACTGAGCACATTAAAACAATCTAAGTTCATTATCTCACACAGGAATCTGGCACCAACTGGGTGGTTCTGCTTCAGGATCTCTCAAGAGGTTATAGTCAAGCTGTCCGCCCAAGCCTGCAGTCAACTGAAGGCTTGACTGGAGTTGGAGCACCCACTTCTGAGATGGGTCCTTCTCATGGCTGTGGGCGGAAGGCCTCGGTTCCTTGCCATGTGGACCTCTCCGTAGGAATACTGAATGTCATCCTACATGTCAGCTTATTTCCCCAGAGCAAGTGACCCAAGAGAAAGTAAAGCAGAAGCCATGATTTCTTTTATGCCCTAGTCTTGATCATCACAAGCCATCATTTCTGCCATCTCTTATTTATTAGTTCAGCTCCATTCTGTTTGAGAGGGGACTGTGTAAAAGCGTGAATCCCAGGAAGTCGGGACCACAAGGGCCATCTTGGAGGCTGGCTGCCATGAGGGGCATCAGGATGTTGCTGAAATCAAGAGGCCCTGGGGAGGTTCACCAGGGTGCCCTGCTTTCTCAACTGTCCGGAGAGCACTTTGAGTTCACAGACAGCCTCCTGCCTCCTGACTTCCTCCCCTAGTCCCCAGCACCGTGCTGCTTCAGCCTCTCCACTTGGAAATCCAAGAGGCGTCTCAGACCAACATGCCCAACACCAAATTTCTGGCCTTCCCCGAGACCGTCTTTTCTCATAGTTTTATCTGTCTCAGAAACGACAATGCCATCCTTTCAGTTTCTCGGCCCAAAATTTTGGAGTCATCGTCGCTCTCTGTTGCATTTGCCATGTCCAGTCCGTCAGCAAATCCTTTTAGCTCTACTTTCAGAATCAGTCTTGAGGGACTTCTCTGATGGTCCAGTGGCTAAGACTTGAAGTTCCCAATACAGGGGGCTCAGGTCCAATCCCTGGTTAGGGAACTGGCTCCCACACGCCAAAACTAAGGGTTTGCATGCCGCAGCTAAAGATCTGGCATGTTGCAACAAAGATGGAAGATGCTGAGTGTTACAACTGAGACCTGGCGTGTATATATATATACATATATACCTGGGACCCTACCAGCTCTCAGCACCTCTGCTGGGGCAGCCCTGATGGAGCCCTCTCTCCTGTCGTCTAGGTCACTGCAGTGGCCTCCTGACTGGTCCCTCCCACCCCCGCTCCTGCCCCATCGAGCCTGTCTCCACGCAGCAGCAGGTGAGATCGCATCCCTCCTCTGCACAGACCCCTGCAACGGCTCCCACTGACTCAGAACAAAAGCCCGTCTCCCTAGTACCCGCAAGGCCCTGCACCCTGTGGCCCCCAGGGCCCCCACCTCTGTGCGCTTGCCTGCCTCATCTCCCCCTCTGCCCCTTACCCCCCTGCTCCCGCCGTGCTGGCCGCCTCCACACGCAGGGCCCTCTCCACCTTTGCATCTCCGCTGCTCTTTCTGTCTGGAATGCTTCCCTCGGGAACCACCACGCTTATGTCCTCACGTCCTCGGTTTTATCTCAAAGGTCGCCTGCTCAGCTGGGACCTTCACCCCCTCCCCCTGTTAAACCCAGCATCCTCACACCTCCTGCACACCCTCCCTGTGTTCCCTGATTTTATTCCTCCTGCTGTATTCCCCGTCTCTTACCTAACTCACTCCCTGCATTTGTTCACTCTTTCCCTTCCAGAATGTAAGCACAACCAGGGATTATGGTCTGTTGTGTTCACTGTTGTAGCTTCAGAGCCAAGAGCAGCGGCTGGCAGGCTCTCGGAAAATACTTGTTGAATGTAAAGCAGATCCTCACGAGTCATTTTTGAAAGAATACAGAGAGCATGATAATGAATAAGGTACTTACTTGCCAGCTGTGTGACATCAAATGAGTCATCTCCCCTCTCTGAGCCTTGGACCAGACCCAGGCTCATTCTCAAGGACGTGGTTGTCTTTGAGTGGGCTTGGCGTTGTTTGGAGTTCTAGCTGCAATGGTTCTGCCTCTTGCTGTGGTGAGACCTTGGGCAGAAGCTGAGCCCCTCTGCCTCTCTGTTAAATAAGGATAATCCTAATAAACAGTCTAAGCTGTTGTTATAAAGATGACATGGGGCCTTCCCTGGTGGTCCAGTGGCTAAGACTCTGAGCTTCCAATGCAGAGTGCCCAGGTTCCATCCCTGGTCAGGGAACTAGATCCCTCATGCCTCCAGGAAGAGTCTGCCTGTTGCAACTAAAGATCACGAGTGCCGCGGCTAAGACTCAGTGCAGAAATATATATGAATAATAATGATAAAAACAATGATGCAGGCTTAGGGACCAGCCCGATATCTGGCACATAGTAGGTCTTTCCAGAGAGGAAGGTGCTCCGTCCCACAAATTCCAAAAGGCGTCCTGCCCTGGCCTTGAGACAACTGTGCATCCAAGTCTCTGGGCCTCTGGGATTTTCCAGAACCTGAATCATGATCTGTTGTTATGGTCAGTGTTTTTCCATAGTAAAAAGCCAGTCTCTCTGAGTTCTGCCCCTGAGAGTCAGGGAAAGTGACACACAGGCTCCTGGGGTGGCCGTGTCCACTGAGAGATGCTGTCATCAGACGAAGGACCCCAGAGGCTGCTTCACCTCATGTGACCGCATCACCCACAGACTAAATCACTCTTTATATCTAGAGATATCTTGGAGATGTTTGTCCAGAGGCTGCAAACAGGCAGCCACGCTTTGGATAGGATTCAGGGACCTGATTGTGCATTTGGCCTGCACCTCATTTTGAAAACAACAGAATTGGAGTGCCTGGACAGTTCAGGACAGTCCAGGTCCACAAACCCCACCACTGCTTACAGCCTCACACCCAGCCAGATGCACGTCTTTGCTTTGTTGTCCTGAAACCCTGAGCCGGCCACCTGTGTGCTTCGCAGGTGTGAATGCAGGAAGATGACTTCTTGGGAAATCCTCTCAGCCTCTTGCTACCACAATCATTGTGGATTCCTATCCAGTCAGCAGTTAAGATCACAGTGTGTGTGTGTGTGTGTGTGTGTGAGTCGCTCAGTCTTCTCTGACTCTTTGTGACCCCACGGATGACAGTTCACCAGGCTCCTCTGTCCATGGGAATCTCCAGGCAAGAACACTGGAGTGGGTTCCCATTCCCTCCTCCAGGGACTATTCCTGACCCAGGGATGGAACCTGAGTCTCTTACGCCTCCTGCATTGGCAGCTGGATTCTTTATCATTAGTGCCACCTGGGAAGCCTGCGAAGATCGCGGTAGCTTGTATCATCCAAAGCCATGACGTCATCCCCAGGCTCCTTCTCTGTGGTTCTTGACCTGACCCCCAGTTTTCACACTCACTTCCTGTTCACTCCCGGGTGAACAGAGGGGAGCCCAGCTGGCTTCTTCCTCTGCCAGGAGCATCCTCACTTTGCATCCTCCCGCTGTTGCCTGTATCACCTCCTTTTGAGAAGCCTCCCCTAACTGTCCCCCTGCCCTTCCCTGGTCCCCTGATCTGGCCATGTTGTTGCCTGGACAGTTGCCTGGTAAGGCCTCTTTCCCTCTACATTGTACTGATTTCTGTATGGATCTGCTTCCTTCATTGGACCGTGAGTTTGTTTATTTATTTGGCTTCCTCGGGTCTTAGTGGCAGCACGTGGGCTCTTCATTGCAGCGTGCGGGATGTTTCATTGCGGGGCACTTCTCTAGGTGCAGCACCAGCTCAGTAGTTGCAGCACACAGGCTTAGTTACTCTGCAGCATGTGGGATCTTAGTTTCCCAACCAGGGATCAAACCCACATTCTCTGCATTGCAGGATGGATTTTTTAACCACTGGACCACCAGGGAAGTCCCAGACTGTGAGTTTCTTGATGACCAGGGCTATAAATGACTTAGCTTCATGTACCAAGGGTGAAGCTGATGTGGTTATTAAATAAACGGGTCCTGATATTGAAATAAAAGAGTGAATTAATAAATGAAGGAAGGAGGGAAAGAAGGGAAAAAGGAAGAGACCTATTTGTTGGTTTGCCCTTCGCCTTCCACACATTTGCTTGGTGGGGTCCCTCCACTGTCTGCACCCACCCCTAACGCTGGACTACCAGGGAGTTCCCTTATGAACATTCTTGGATGTCTTGGGGAGCATGAGTGGACCTTCATGTTGGGTATCTACCTGGGTGTGGAGTAGCTGAGTTGTAGAGAAGGTGTGTGTTCTGTGCTAGTAGAGACTTGCTGCTTTCCAGAGGGGTGGTGACAACTTTCACAGCCACCAGCAAGGTTGTGGACTCCCAGTTGCTCCACAGTCTCACTGATGCTTGGCATTACCTGCCTTTCATGGGTGGATTATCTCCTTTTGACCACAGGCTCCATGTCACTGGTAGTCTGCTCCAGCTTTCTCAGTTTGGGATGGATTCTGGAGAGCCAGTTTCTTGGTCATCCACTCTCATCCTGCACTTGTGACCTATAATTCCTGTCCGCCCCTGAAGATCTATTCCAGGGCTCTCGGCTGTGTTCTGGGAATGCTTTCCGTGAGAGCTCTGGGATGGCAGCGCCCCAGAGTGTGTGAGCACCAGGGACAGAAAGGCACATGGGGTCTCCCTGGTGGTCTAGAGGTTGAGAATCTGCCTTCCGATGCAGGGGGTCTGGGTTTGATCCCTGGGCAGGAAGCTAAGATCCGGGATGCTGCAGGGCAGCTAAGACCAGGTGCTGCAACCATAGAACGTTTGTGCTGCAGTGAAGACCCAGCACAGCCAAAAAATGAAGGGAGAAAAAGAAAGATATACGGAAACTTTTCTTCAGATCCTGCATGGGTCTTTGCCATGGCCACAGCTTACTTTGTGGTCACCTATGAATCCTTCTCAGGTGTTATCATACTCAAAGCTTTGAGTGGACATCAAAATGATTAAATGTAAGAGACAAAATGATAACACTCTTAGAAGAAAACATGGGTAAATCATGACCATGGATTTGGCAATGGTTAGATATGACACCCAAAGCACAAGTAACCAAAGGAAAAAAGAGATAAACTGGACTTCATTAAGGTCAAAAGTTTTTGTGCTTCAATGGATACTTATAAGAGAGTGAAAGACCACCCATAGAGTGGGAGAAAATATTTGCAAATCATTTATCTGATAAGGGGCTTTTATCTAGAATATATAGACAATATTTAGAACTCACTAATAAAAAGATAAGTAACCCAATTAAACAATGGGAAACGGATCTAAAGAAACATTTCTCCAAGGAAACTATATAGAGAGCCAAGAGACACATAAAAAGATGCTCAACTTCATTAATCATCAGGGAAATGCAAATCAAAACTGTAATGAGATACCATTCCACACCCACTGGGACAGCTATAATGGAAAAGACAAATAATAACAAGTGTTAGTGAGAAATGGAGAAATCAGAACCCTAATATACTTCTAGTGGGAATGTAAAGTGGTGCAGCCATTTTGGGAGTCAACGTGCTAGTCTGTCAAAAAGTCGAACACAAAATTCCCATTTAATTCAGCAATTTCACTCCTAAGTATATACCCAAGAGAAATGTAAACATATGTACATACAGACACTTGTACACGACTGTTCATAGCAACATTATTCATAATAGCCAAGAGGTAGAAACCACTCAAATGTCCATCATTGAATGGATGACAATGTCCATCACTGCATGGGTGTCCATAGTGACTGGATAAGCAAAATGTGATCTGTCTACCCAACGAAAAACCTTCTGTCTATATGAAATACTGAAACATGCCACAGCATGGATGAATCTTGCAAACATTATGCTTTAAGTGAAAGAAACTGGTCACAAAAGAACACATATAATTCCATTTATACAAAATGTCCAGAAGAGGCAAATCTTAAGAGACAGGAAATAGAATAGTGGCTGTCTAGGGCTGTGGGAAATGGGAGGAATTGAGGAGGTACTAAAGGGTATTGAAACATCTGAAGGGGGACTTTCCTGGTGGTCCAGTGGCTAACCCTCCACACTCCTAAGTCAGGGGGACTGGGTTCCATCCCACATACTGCAATTAAGACCTGGTGCAGCCAAATAAAAAAATAAATAAATATTTTTTAAAAACACCCACATTTAGGGGATGATGTAAGCCCTCTTAAATTATGGTGACCATTGAACAATTCTATGAATATACTAAAAACCATTGAATTGTACATTTTGAAAGTGTTGTATATTATGGGAATTCAGTTCAGTCACTGTGTCTGACTCTTTGCGACCCTATGGAATTATGTGAATTATATCTTAATAAATCTGATACAAAAAATAATGAAAAAGTGATTTGAAACCTTTACTGTTGTCCCTTGAGAAAAGACTAACAGGGAAAGTGATGGGTTAAACGGCAGTCTTCTCATAAGATAGGTCCGCTTCCTAACGCCTGGCACCTGTGGATGTGATCTGATTTGGAAAAAGGGACTTTGTAGATGTAATGAAGCGTCTAAAGCTGAGACATCCTTAATTATCTGGGCGGGACCTAAATCCAAGACAAGTATCCTTAGGACAGACACACCGAGGAGAAACAGGGAGGGAGACGAGAAGGCCGTGAAGATGGAAGCAGAGATCGGGCGATGCAGCCGCCAGCCAAAGGACATCTGGAGCCACCAGAAGCTGGAAGAGGTGCGGCAGGATTCGCCCCTGAAGCCTCTAGAAGGAACGTAGCCCCCGCACTCCTTGATTTCAGTCTTCTGGTCTCTAACACTACAAGAGAATAGATTTCTGTTGTTTTGAGCCATCAAGCTTGTGGCAGTTTGTGATGACACCCCTGGGAAACTAATCTGGGGAATTATTGTGATAATGCAGTGGGGACTTTTTTTTAATTTAAGCTCTTAATTTTATATCAGAGTATAGTCAATTAATAATGTTGTGAGAGTTTCAGGTGCACGGCCGAGTGACTCAGCCAGACACACGCATGTATCCATTCTCCCCTAAACTCGGCTCCCATCCTGGCTGCCGCATGACACTGAGCAGAGTCCCCTATGCTATACAATAGGTCTTTGTTGGTTATCTATGTTAAATGTAGCAGTGTGAACACGTCCATCCCAGACTCCCTGACTATCCCTTCCCCTCTGGTAACCATAAGTTTGTTCCCTAAGTCTGTGAGTCCTTGTTTCTGCCTTGTAAAGAAGTTCATTTGCACTTCATCATTTCTTTTTAGGCTCTGCTTATGAGAGGCGTCACGCGGTATTTCTCTTCCTCTGTCTGACAGCAGCAGAACTTTTAAAAGCTTGTTTTCCTCAGGTTTCTTTCTCCTTCTCTCCTTCTGGGCATGTCTCTCTGCATCTCTCTTTCTGTTCTTGCGTGT
The DNA here is from genome assembly GCF_049115385.1 of Moschus berezovskii. Lineage (NCBI taxonomy): Eukaryota > Metazoa > Chordata > Mammalia > Artiodactyla > Moschidae > Moschus > Moschus berezovskii. Next base: position 31,060,088 of record NC_142479.1, read on the forward strand.
GTGTGTGTAGCTGTGGGCTGCCAGTCTCCCTCTTCCCAGCCTCAGCGCTTTCCGTGAAATCCCAGCGGGGAACACAGCAGTAAGTCCCCTGCTTACCCATGAAGCCCAGGAGGGATATGGGCTGAGTCAGCTCTCCTTGGCAGCGGGAGGAGCTGACGATTGTGAACGCCCATCCTTGCTCCCCTGTGCAGATTTTTCCCAGGGAACAGCCACATGGTTCTCCCAGCTGTCTTTTGACTCTTCCCTCTCCTCTTTCCCAACATCCTCTCCATCACTATTTTGCTCTCCAAACACCCGTGGAATCAGCCCACTCCTCTCCACCCCTTTGCTTCTCCCCGGGTTCAGGCCACTAGCATCTCCTCTGGACCATTGCCACACCCTGGGTGTACTGCCCCCTCAGCCCATCTGTGTCAGTCCATTCTGGCTGCTGTAACAAAATGCCAGAGGCTGAGTGCTTTGTAAACAACAGAAATTAATTTCTCGTAGCTTTGGCGGTTGGGAAGTCCAAAATCAAGGAGTTGGCAGATTCAGTGCCTGGTGAGGGTGTGCTTCCTGGCTCACGGAAGACCATATTCTGCATCCTCACATGGTATTAACAGAAGGGATGAGGGAGCTCTCTGCCTTTTATAAAGGCATCAATCCCATTGATGGGGCTTCTTTGGTGGCTCAGAGAATCCACCAGCCAAAGCAGGAGACACGAGTTTGATCCCTGGCTGGGGAAGATCCCCTGGAGAAGGAAATGGCAATCCACTCCAGTATTCTTGCCTGCGAAGTCCCATGGACAGAGGAGCCTGGTGGGCTATAGTCCATGGGGTCACCAAAGAGTTGGACACGACTGAGCAACTACACAACAACAAATCCCATTAATGAGGGCTCTGCCCTCATGAACTAATCACTTGGAAAAAGACCCCACCTTCCGATACCATCACATTGGAGGCTCAGTTCAGTTCAGTCTCTCAGTCATGTCTGACTCTTTGAGAGCCCATGGACAGCAGCACAGCAGGTTTCACCAACTCCTGGAGCCTGCTAAAACTCAAGTCCATCGAGTTGGTGATGCCATCCAACCATCTCATCCTCTGTTGTCCCCTTCTCCTCCTGCCTTCAATCTTTCCAAGCATCCGAGTATTTTCCAATGAGTTTGTTCTTTGCATCAGGTGGCCAAATTATTGAAGCTTCGCTTCAGCATTAGCCCCTCCAATGAATAGTCAGGATTGATTTCTTTTAGGATTGACTGGTTGGATCTCCTTGCAGTCCAAGGGACTCTCAAGAGTCTTCTCCAACACCACAGTCCAAAAGCATCAATTCTTCAGTGCTCAGCTTTCTTTACAGTTCAACTCTCACATCCGTATGTGACTACTGGAAAAATCATGGCTCTAATGAGATGGACCTTCGTCGGCAAATTGGAGGTTCAGTTCAGTTCAGTCGCTCAGTCGTGTCTGACTCTTTGCGACCCCATGAATCACAGCATGCCAGGCCTCCCTGTCCATCACCAACTCCCGGAGTTCACTCAAACTCATGTCCATCGAATCGGTGATGCCATCCAGCCATCTCACTCTCTGCCGTCCCCGTCTCCTCCTACCCCCAATCCCTCTGGAGGTTAGGATTTCAATATATGAACTGGAGGGAGGGGACACAAACATTTGGTCTTTTTTTTTTTTTGACCACGCCAAATGGCATGCAGGATCTCAGTTCTCCTACCAAGGGTGGAACCCACAGTGGAAGCATGGTATCCTAACCACTGGACCAACAGGGAATTCCCAACATTTGGTCTTTAACACCACCCTTCACACTTCAGCCAGAGTGCTCCAACACGGCAAGTCTGAACATTCTACGCCCGTTAGTGCCTTCCCTCTGCTCTAAGCCTATAGCCAAACTTTTCAGTATGGTTAATGGGTGGGGGTGGGGGGCTCCTCCTTCAATGCCATATAGCCCAGGCTCACCCCTCTCAAACCAGGCTGATCTGAGTTCCTCTAACACCTCCGGGTTTCAGTGTTAGCTGGTTCCTCTTCTCTGAGCACTCTCCTACCCCACCCCAGTTACCATAGTAACTCTTCCTAAGACTTCAGCCCACAGCAACACTTCCTTGGAAAAGGCTCATCCAATCCTCTAAGTCAGGGTTAGCTGCCCCTGCTCTGTGTCCCTGGGACATTTACATTCATCTCTATGGCAACCTTGTCATACACAATTTATAATTACTGGGACTTCACGAGACCAGTTTCTATATGTTATTTTTGTTCATCACTGGACTTTTACTGGCCAACCCTGGAATGTACTAAGCCATTAACAGATAGCTTTTTTTTTTTGGTCTGTAATTGAGAAAAAACTTTTATTTAACTTTTCTATTTTAAACTTTTTATTTTGTATTAGGGAATGGCCAATTATCTATGTTGTGATAGTTTCAGGTGAACAGTCAAGGGACTCAGCCATATTTTTACATGTATCCACTCTCCCCCAAACTCCCTTCCCATCCAGGCTGCCACACAGCATTGTGTAGAGTTTCATGTGCTATACAGTAGGTGTCAACAGATATTAGCTTAATTATTTAATTATTTGGAGGAGTCAGTTAATTCTTAGGGGAGAATGTGGCCATTCCTCATACTGCCGTAGAAGAAGGGCAGTAAGGAATAAGAAAAGATGATTAGGCTAACTTGGCTGGGATAATGATATTAACTAACATTTATTAAGAATATTATAAGTTTCAGGGACCTTTAAGCACATTTATTCATCCCACACAAATCTGAGCATCTGCTATGGATCAGCTACTAAGAACACACATATGGATATGACAGTTCTTGTCCTAAAAAAGTTAGTAATCTAAGGATCTAATTCTGTTGAATCCTGCAGCTACCTGCAGAGATGAATATTGTTACTTCAAGTTGGTTAGGACATGTTTGTTCCAAGTGACAGAAGAGGCTTGAGCAAAAAAGGGAAAGTCTCGGATATGACTGAAAGGTCAAGGGGAGGTGGATTCAGCTTCAGGCATGGCTGGATCTAGATTCAACAATGTCTCTTGGACCATAAAGGCCTGACTCTTTTTTTTAATTGGAGGATAATTACTTTTCAATATTGTGTTGGTTTTTGCCATTCCTCAACATGAAGTAGCCACAGGTATACACATGTCCCTCCCTCCTAAACCCTGCTCCCATCTCCCATCCCATCCCACTTCTCCAGGTTGTCACAGAGCTGTCCATGTCACCTTGACTGTTAGTTCTTCTCTCCTTGAGGTTGGCACCAAGTTGTTGCCCCAGCATCCTCCCGGGTCCCCTCACAGTCACCGTCTGGCTGCAGGTTCAGATCCCTAGTGCTCTAAGGCCACTGGGAGAGCAGAAACCTCTTTTTGAAAAGGGAAAACTTGCAAAAGTCCAGCCACCCACCCTGACAACCAGTTCAGGGCACTGGTATTCCCCTGGGCCCATCACTTTAACCAGAGGAAAGTGATGTCCCAATGGTTACAGCTCTACCAAAAGCCCCAGGCCCATCCAAAGGCACAAACTAAGTGAGGTTGGGACCCTTCCCAACCCCATGGATGAGAGCGGGGAAGAGGTGGAACTTCTGAGTGAAAATCACGGCTGTCGCTGTAAGATGGGGATGTGGAAGCCAGAAAGGCTTCATAAGTAGGGACATAGGTATATAGAGAGGTAAGTAACACCCCAGGTCACGCTGCTGGTTCCTGGCAGAGTTAAGACTTGAATCCTTGTCTGCCTGGCTTCAAGTGGCTCTTTGCACAATACCACACTGCCCCACGGACAGACTTATACACAGGAAGGACCGTGCAGACTCTACTCAGAGGCCCTTCTTTTAAATCATAACGTGTGGATCTGTACTTATTATAAACTGGGATTTGGTCGGTGACTCTGTAAAAGGGAAGCACTGCACTCTTTCCCCTGGAAGTCTTCCTCTGTCTCTTTTCTTTTAAGAAAAACTCCTCAGGAAGGATAAACTAGGAATAGGGGGTTAACATATACACAGTGCTATATATAAAATAGATAATCAATGAGGATCTACTGTATAGCATAGAAAACGCTGTTCAATATCCTGTAATAACCTATATGGGAGGAGAATCTGAAAAAGAATGGATATATGTATCCATATTAATATAACTGAGCCACTTTGCTGTATACCTGAAATAACACAACATTGTAAATCAACTATACCAGAAAATAAAATAATGAAAATTTAAAAAACCTGATACCAAAAAAAGAAAAAGAAGAATTTCTCTCCCTCCCAGTCCTCCCAGCCCTTGCCAAGGATCCTTTGGTTCTAGAACGAGCTGCTGCTTTACAGATGAGGTCAGTTCGGCAGCAGCTGTGACCCGGAGCGCCTTGCAGAGCAATGAGGTGACCCGCCCAGGGTTCATTGCAAATGATCAGGCCAGGCCTGGGAGCCGCTGGCCTCCCCTCCTGGGCTTCCTCCTCTGTCTGCACAGCCATCCCTCCTGCCAGCTGGAGGACAGACAGACGGAGCAGCCAGGAAAAGCACAAGACAGTCTGGTGACCGAGCACAAACCAGGCTCCCGTCTGAGGCTCTGTCTCCGAGCTGGGGGCAGCCAGGCCTTCTCCACGGGGCCCTGTCTAGTCTTCCATCAACCCCTGAGCAGGGACGGCTCAGGCACGGCAATTTCTGCTCTGCTTCCTCTGCTGAATTGTGAATTTCTATCACATTTGGCATAAGGGATTGAATTGTGTTCTCCCAAAAGACACATCCAAGTCCTAACCCATGGTATCTGTTACTGTGACTTTATTCAGAAGTAGGATCTTTACTGTCCATAGGGTTGCAAAGAGTCTGAGGGTTGCAAAGAGACAGAAGTGATTTAGCACACATGTACAGGATTTTTGCTGATATAATCAAATAAAGATGAGGTTATGCTGGGTTAGAATGGATCTTCTTTTAGAAATATTTATTTATTTATTTGGCTGCATCAGGCCTTTGTTGCGGCATCCAGAATCTTTACATCATGCGTCATTATCATGTAGGGTCTCTAGTTGCGGCAGGTGGGCTCCAGAGTGCACAGACTTTGTTGCTTCAAGGCATGTGGGATCTTAGTCCCCCAACCAGGGATCCAACCCATGTCCCCTGCATTGCCAGGCAGATTCTTAACCACTGGACCATCAGGGAAGTCCTTGGATTGGATCTTAAATGCAGTCACTGGTATCCTTATGAGAAGGGATTTGAGTGTAGAGACATTGTTGTTTTTAGTCGCTAAGTCAGGCCTGACTCCTTTGTGACCCCACGGACTGTAGCCCGCCAGGCTCCTCTGTCCATGGGATTCTCCAGGCAAGAATACTGGAGTGGGTTGCCATTTCCTCCTCCACAGGATCTTCCCGACTAAGGGATCGAACCAGTGTCTCCTGCATTGGCGGGTAGATTCTTTACCACTGAGCCACCAGGGAAGCCTGCAGAGACATACACAGAGGCAAGACAATGTGAACACACAGACACACAGGGAGGGGGCCATGTGGAGACCGGGCAGGGGCTGGAGTGGTGCATCTGAAGCCAAGGAATGCCGAGGGTTGCTGGTCACCACCAGAAGCTAGGAAGAGGCTGGCAGGCCCTCTCCCAGGGACTTAAGCGGGAGCAGGGCCCTGTTGGCCCTTTGATTTGGGAAGTCTAGCTACTGGAGTCATGAGAGAATAAATTTCTGTGGTTTTTAAGCCAGTCAGTTTGTGGTAATTTGTTACGGTAGCCATGGGAAACTAATATAGGGGTAACGAGAGGGTTAACAAAGCAGCGCTGGGAGTCTGGAAGCCCAGATGAGACAATCTGAGACCCAGACAATCGCGGGCTCAGGGACACGGGTGTTCACGTCCTAGCTGTGTGAACTCGGGCAGGTTACTTCACCTCTCTGAGCCTGGACTTCAACATAGTGATGGTCAATAAAGTTTAGGACCTGCTAGAGCTCTTGGCTGGGAGAAGAAAAGACAGGGTGTGGAAAGGAGGGTGGATGCAGCCTTTAAACAGATGAAGGCTGTTGTGAGGACAAGACACTCTGTCTGTTCTGTGTGACAGGAGCCTCAAGGGAGAAGTGAAACCAAGCAAGGGCAGGACCGAATCAGGGAAGAACTGTCTCTCAGGGAGACCAGCCCACCTGCGGCAGGGGCTGCTGGAGAGGTAATGAGCTCCCCGTGACTAAAGAGGAGGTGACAAAGAGCCCAAAGGAATGATCACCAGTGAGAAATCCTCCCACCACCCCAGTGACCCTCAGCTAGGATGCAACCCTGAGCAACCTGATTTCAAAGCCCATTTTCTTAACTATCAACCTCAGCTTTCTTACCTATTAAAGAGGCTTCCCTGGTGGCTCAGCTGGTAAGGAACCCGCCCGCCAATGCATGAGATGCAAGAGAGGTGGTTGGATCCCTCAGTCAGGAAGATCCCTGGAGAAGGAAGTGGCAATTCACTCCAGTGGTCTTGCCTGGAAAATGCCATGGACAGAGGAACCTGGTGGGCTACAGTCCATGGGGTCAAACAGAGTTGGAGATGACTGAGCACACACACACAGATGGTGGAGACATCATGAAAAGTCAGTGTTTGAGGCCCTTTCTAGCTCTGAAGTTTTCTTTTCCTTGTAAAACTCTTCGTGTGTGTGTTTTTTTTAATTTTACAGGGGACTTTATTTTTTTTGGAGCATAGTTGATGTATAGTATTAAATTAGTTTCAGGTGTACAACATAATGCTTCAGCATTTTTATAGATTACACTCCATTTAAGGTATTACAAAATAATGGCTATATTTCCCTGTGTTGTACCATACATCCTTGTTGCTTATTCATTTTATACAGAGCAGTTTGCATCTCTTAATCCCCTTTTTGCTCTTGCCCCTTCCCCATTGATCTTCCTACTAGTCTCCTCTTAGTTTGTTCTCTGTATCTGTGAGTCTGCTTCTGTTTTGTTATAGTCACTTGTTTGTTTGTGTTTTAGACTCCTTATTTAAGTGATAACATGGAGTATTTGCCTTTCTCTGTCTGATATTTCACTAAGCATTATATCTCTAGGGCCATCCACATTGTTGTAAATGGCAGAATTTCATTCTTTTTTTGTGGCTGCGTGGAAACAGTGTCAGACTTCATTTTTGGGGGCTCCAAAATCACTGCAGATGCTGACTGCAGCCATGAAATTAAAAGACGTTTACTCCTTGGAAGGAAAGTTATGACCAACCTAGACAGCATATTAAAAAGCAGAGACATTACTTTGTCAATGAAGGTCCGTCTAGTCAAGGCTATGGTTTTTCCAGTGGTCATGTATGGATGTGAGAGTTGGACTGTGAAGAAAGCTGATCGCCGAGGAATTGATGCTTTTGAACTGTGGTGTTGGAGAAGACTCTTGAGAGTCCCTTGGACTGCACGGAGATCCAACCAGTCCATTCTAAAGGATATCAGTCCTGGGTATTCATTGGAAGGACTGATGTTGAAGCTGAAACTCCAATACTTTGGCCACCTCATGCGACGAGTTGAGTCACTGGAAAAGACTCTGATGCTGGGAGGGATTGGGGGCAGGAGGAGACGGGGACGACAAAGGATGATATGGCTGGATGGCATCACCGATTCGATGGACATGAGTTTGAGTGAACTCCGGGAGTTGGTGATGGACAGGGAGGCCTGGCGTGCTGTGATTCATGGGGTCGCAGAGTGAGACACTACTGAGCGACTGAACTGAACAGAACTGAATATTCCATTATATATACATATAATTTGATTTTTGTTGTTCAGTCACTCAGGTGTGTCCCGCTCTTTGCGACCCCTGCCAGGCTTCCCTGTCCTTCACTATCTCCCAGTGTTGGCTCAAATTCAGGTCCATTGTGTTGGTGATGCTGTCTAACCATAATTTGATAGGGACTGCATTAAATCTGTAGATGGCTTTGAGTGGTATGGACATTGTAACAATATTAATTTCAAATTTAAGAACACAGGATGTCTTTCTGTTTCTTTGGATCATCTTCAATTTCCTTCATTAACATTTTATAGTTTTCAAGTATAGGTCTCACCCTCTTGGTTAACTTTATTCCTAGATATTTTATTCCTTTTGATGCAATTTTAAATGGAATTGTTTTCTTGCTTTAAACTCTTTAGCAACTAGAAACTCTTTTAACTAGAAAGTTTTAGCATTTTCTAGTTTCTTCAGGTAATTGGAGGTTTTCTTAAGGCAGAAAACTGATTATTGATTTTAGATTTCTTTTTTCCCCCTGGTAATATGTGCTAGGAAAGATTGGGGGCGGGAGGAGAAGGGGACAATAGAGAATGAGATGGTTGGATGGCATCACCGACTCTGTGGACATGAGTTTGAGTGAACTCCGGGAGTTGGTGATGGACAGGGAGGCCTGGCGTGCTGTGATTCATGGGGTCGCAGAGAGTCGGACACGACTGAGCGACTGAACTGAACTGAATATGTGCATTCAATGCTATAAATGTCCCTCAAAGCACTGCTTTTACTGCATCCACTAAACTTTGCTATTTTGTATTTTCATTTTCATATAGTTTAAATATTTAAAAATTTCTCCTAAAGCTTTCTCTTTTGACCTATGTGTTGCTTGTTTAACCTTCAAATATTTTGGGATTTTCCAGCTCTCTTCCTGTTATTGATTTCCAGTTTAATTCCACTGTGGTCTGAGAACATAACTATAAAGGGATAACAGTACATCTTAGACATTGTGCATGTTTCATTGTAGGGGCTCACAACAACCTAAAAAAATGTGTTGATTTTTTTTAGGCAATTGACTTCAAACTCTGCTCTTTGGATGGCAGCCCAGATCTCGGTTCATTCCAGCCACCCCTACCCTCCACCTCCAGCTGAAGTCATTTCCATGCATTTGTAGTTCAGGGATCAGCCAGAGATTTGAACCAAGTTTATACACAGGGCCCAAGGCGCTCCCTCTTCGGCTGAGGCTGCCTTCCTCCCTTTCCGGTGCCTGTGGTTGATCTGAAGTTTGTCCTTTGGTTCCTCAGGCCGGAAAGACTGCAGATTGTCTATCTGTGCTGTGCTGGCTATGTCTGCTCTCAGGCTCAAAGCCATAAAAAATGGCTAACTTCCCCCTCGTGAAAGTGAAAGTCACAGCCGTGTCCGACTCTTTGCAACCCCATGGACTATACAGTCCATGGAATTTTCCAGGCCAGAATACTGGAGTGGGTAACCTTTTCCTTCTCCAGGCGATCTTCCCAACCCAGGGATCGAACCCAGGTCTCCCGCATTGCAGGCGGATTCTTAACCAGCTGAGCCACAAGGGAAGTCCAACTTCCCCCTTGCTGTTCCCTTTTTCCAGAGTCTATTTGCTTTTATTTTCACTCTCCAGTGCCTTGAGGGTGTGTGTGTGTGTGTGTGTTTTGTCAACAGTCATTATCTGTGGGAGGGTCAGTTCAGTAAGATCACACGTGGTTACACTCAGTTCAGTTCAGTTCAGTTCAGTCGCTCAGTCGTGTCCGACTCTCCGCGACCCCATGAATCACAGCACGCCAGGCCTCCCTGTCCATCACCAACTCCCGGAGTACACTCAAACTCATGTCCACAGAGTCGGTGATGGCATCCAGCCATCTCATTCTCCGTCGTCCCCTTCTCCTCCCGCCCCCAACCTTTCCCAGCATCAGAGTCTTTTCCAGTGAGTCAACTCGTCGCATGAGGTGGCCAAAGTATTGCAGTTTCAGCTTTAGCATCAGTCCCTCCAATGAACACCCAGGATTGATCTCCTTTAGAATGGACTGGTTGGATCTCCTTGCAGTATAAGGGACTCTCAAGAGTCTTCTCCAACACCACAGTTCAAAAGCATCGATTCTTCGGCGATCAGCTTTCTTCACAGTCCAACTGTCACATCCATACATGACCACGGGAAAAACCATTGCCTTGACTAGACGGACCTTGGTTGGCAAAGTAATGTCTCTGCTTTTTAATATACTATCAAGGTTGGTCATAACTTTCCTTCCAAGGAGCAAGCGTCTTTTAATTTCATGGCTGCAATCAGCATCTGCAGTGATTTTGGAGCCCAAAAAAATAAAGTCTGACACTGTTTCCACTGTTTTTCCATCTATTTCCCATGAAGTGATGGGACCAGATGCCATGATCTTTGTTTTCTGAATGTTGAGCTTCAAGCCAACCTTTTCACTCTCCTCTTTCACTTTCATCAAGAGGCTTTTGAGTTCCTCTTCACTTTCTGCCATAAGGGTAGTGTCATCTGCATATCTGAGGTTATTGATATTTCTCCTGGAAATCTTGATTCCAGCTTGTGCTTCTTCCAGCCCAGCATTCCTCATGATGTACTCTGCATATAAGTTAAATAAGCAAGGTGACAATATACAACCTTGACGTACACCTTTTCCTACTTGGAACCAGTCTGTTGTTCCATGTCCAGTTCTAACTGTTGCTTCCTGACCTGCATACAGGTTTCTCAAGAGGCAGGTCAGGTGGTCTGGAATTCCCATCTCTTTCAGAATGTTCCACAGTTTATTGTGATCCACACAGTCAAAGGCTTTGGCATAGTCAATGAAGCAGAAATAGAGGTTTTTCTGGAACTCTCTTGCTTTCTCCATGATCCAGCGGATGTTGGAAATTTGATCTCTGGTGCCTCTGCCTTTTCTAAAACCTGCTTGAACATCTGGGAGTTCACAGTTTACATACTGCTGAAGCCTGGCTTGGAGAATTTTGAGCATGACTTTACTAGCGTGTGAGATGAGTGCAATTGTGCGGTAGTTTGAGCATTCTTTGGCATTGCCTTTCTTTGGGATTGGAATGAAGACTGACCTCTTCCAGTCCTGTGGCCACTAGAAAACACCAAACCCAAGTCAGAGAGAGGTATGATCCCCAGCTCAAGGCCACCAAGCCAGCAAGTTGAAGAATCAGCATTCAACCCTGGGCTAATCCACTCCACTTCCTGTGTGTGCCTCTTATTATACAGATCTGTTTTCCACCCCTTATTTGCCAACCAAGGTCTAGGACTTCACTTTTTTCCTCCCCGCCTAGAACTTCTTAATGTTCAGATGACAATGGTGGGGCTTTCCAGAGTCTCTGTCTTTTTCCTTTGTGTAAAATCCATTCCAGTTAAGAAGGGGATTTTATTCATGTATATTTGGGGTTTTTTCATTTGTATTTTGGGTTTTTGGTTGTTGTTGTTTTTGGACTGTACATGATCACCAGAGAAAGAATTGGTCATCAAAGTGAGTCAACTTTGAAGAGAAAGTCATCTTCTAGTCCTGCTCCTGACTTGCATGTGACCTTGGGCCATCACGGCAGTTTCCTCAGTATTAAACTGGAGGGAATTTAAAAGATTGTGGTGAAGGTTAAATGAGCTAGTTCCCAAAAGGTCAAAGCTCAGTACCTGCTGAAGATGAAGCAGTATGGCCCAGGTATCACCTGATACAAAGAGCTGACTCGTTGGAAAAGACCCTGATGCTGAGAGAGACTGAGGGTAAAAGGAGAAAGGAGCGGTAGAAGATGAGATGGTTGGACGGCACCACCGACACAAGGGATACGAGTCTGAGCAAACTCTGGGAGATGGCGAAGGCCAGGGAAGCCTGGCGGGCTGCCGTCCATGGGGTCACAGAGTCGGACACGCCTGAGCGACAGAACAGCAGCTATGCCTGACAGCCAGTGAGCAACTGCTGGGGTTTCCTTCTTCCCTGAGGTAGTGGTGGTCACGCTGGGACGCCAGGCGAGGGGCTTCACTGAGGGAGGGGGCAGCGGGAGCCTGGCCCCTGACAGGACACTGCTGACCTCCCTGACAGGGCAGGGCTTCCGCCACCCCAGCCTGGGTGGCACAGGTGCCTGGAGGGGGACGATCTGGGCTACGTTTGTGGGAAAAGGTACCTAAACCTGGGAAGATTTCACCGCCACCTGGGCCCCCAGCAGAGCTGGGAGGTGAGGCAAGCCCCCTGAGGTCCCCTCCCTGCGTCATTAATGTATTCATTCTAGTGAAAGGCCCCTCGCCTCCCAGGCTGAGCCTCGTGAGCAAGGGTGGGCCTGGGGCTGGGAGGGCTTCTTGGGGTCCCGAGGCCCAAGAGGAGGGGGCTGGGAGTGCTGACACACTGGAGAGTCTGAGGAGGAGGTTTCTGCTTTACTCTTCTCCAGAGGAGGTGGGGGGCGTTAATGGGGGACGGCAGTAGACGGGGTGCTGGAACAGTGTCTAGAAGGGACACGGAGAGATGTGGGGAAGCCTCTGAAGGAAGAAGGAGAGGTGTGGACGGAAGAGTCAGGGGCTGGTGAGTGGGAAGGGAGGAGGGCAGGAAGAAAGGGAGCGGCTGTATACAGGGCTGCTTGGGGCCTGGACGCAGGCCAGCCGGCAGCAGCCAGTGCAGGGCTGCCAGCCCCTCCTGGGGAGCTGGCACTGCATTGTGACAGGAAGAGAGGGCAGGGAAGGGTACCCGGGGGGTGGGGGACGGGGCTCTGCTCGCCCATCTCTGCCTGGCCAGTGTAATGCCCGTGCACTGAGCACTGATCACGTTATGCCATCTTATCCATCAAATTTATTTCGTTTTCCCCCAAACCCTACCCAGACAGCTACTTGGGGTCTCTTTCTTGTATTAAATAGATGGGGATCATGAGGTTCAGAGAGGTTAAATGGGGGAGCCTGAAGTTACCCAGCATGTCAGTATAGAGCCAAGATGCTCCTTGGCCTCCATTAGCTGCCTCTACCATCCCGAGCTGTGGTTTGGCTGAGGGTGGGAAGGGACCACAGAGCAAGGCTTTCTTGGTCTTGTTCCTCTGCTCACACATGGTAGGCTTTCCCTGAAAATCACCCTCTCACATAATTTGCTCATCCATTCATCACTCCTGAGTTCTAGACCCTGAGGAGCAAGCTGGAGGTGGCCCTTCCTATCAGAACTCACAGGTTTGTGGGATCTCACAGGAAATTCAGAGTGATCTGCAGTAAATTTTATTTATTTAAAAAATTTATTTTTAATTGAATATTGTGTTGGTTTCTGCCACACATCAACATACATCAGCCATAAGTATACATACTTTTTATTTAAAAAAAATTTTTTTTGGCCATGCTGTGTGACATGTGGGATCTTAGTTCTCTAACCTCGGATCGAGCCTATGTCCTCTGCAGTGGAAGTGTGGAGTCTTAACCATTAGACTGCCCGGGGAGTCCCCGGAGTAAACTTTAAACCCAGCCTCCACAGTTCAGTTCAGTTCAGTCGCTCAGTCGTGTCTGATTCTTTGTGACCCCATGGACTGCAGCACACCAGATTTCCCTGTCCATCACCAACTCCCGGAATTTACTCAAACTCATGTCCATTGAGTTGGTGATGCCATCCAACCATCTCATCCTCTGTCATCCCCTTCTCCTCCCACCTTCAATCTTTCCCAGCATCAGGGTCTTTTCAAATGAATCAACTCTTCGCATCAAGTGGCCAAAGTATTGGAGTTTCAGCTTTAGCATCAGTCCTTCAAATGAATATTCAGGACTGATCTCCTTTAGGATGGACTGGGTGGATCTCCTTGCAGTCCAAGGGACTCTCAAGAGTCTTCTCCAGCACCACAGTTCAAAAGCATCAATTTTAGGAACTTACACACACACAGAGTCCATCTATCCTTTGAGGGTCATTAAATACTAACCGTCTGCCTCCAATGCGGGAGACTCGGGTTCGATCCCTGGGTCAGGAAGATCCCCTGGAGAAGGAAATGGCAACCCACTCCAGTATTCTTGCCTGGAGAATCTCATGGACGGAGGAGCCTGGTAGGCTACAGTCCATGGGGTCGCAAAGAGTCGGACACGACTGAGCGACTTCACTTTCACTTTCTGGGTCACGCATCTCTCCCCAGCCACCAGGAGGCGCTGTAAGGGCGGTGAGCAGGATTCCTGGGCTGGAGCCGTGCTCCCTACCCCACTCCCACCCGGGGATGTCAGCCCTCAAGCTTGTGCATCCTGCCTCTCAGGAGTTTCTGGGATTTCTCCCCACCTGCTGGCCTCTAGGGCCCCCATTTCTCTCCCCTCCTTCTCGAGCCCTATGGGGAGGACCTATCCGCCTTCATGATGCCCTGGCTTGATATTGTCACAAAGCGAACGGAGGAAGCTCTTGCATCAAGCCTCGGCCCCAGCCATCAGTGGAGGTCACGTTCTCCCCCAGGAGTTTACAGAGTTCCCCATGCAGACAGCCTCTCCCCGTCCAGCCCTCCTCCTCCCCGGTCAGCATGTCTGCGGTCGCTCAGGCTCAACTTGAAGAGACTGCTGCCCCTCATTGACAGGCCAGCTCCAAATCAGGCAGTTCGGGCTAGGAGTCCCCAGTCAGCTGAACCTGAACCCAGGCGCTCTTCCTCAAGCTGATGCCCTTTCAATGGCAAACCTTAGAAACCATAAAGGGCGATGGCTGCAGCTCTTCTGGCCTGCAGTGGTCCAGGCATCTGCGGAGGTGAAAGGGAGGCAGACGTGCCAATTTCATGCCAGGCGCTGTGCTGTGGGAGCTCTTCAAACATTCTCAGTCCTGAAGGTGACTGTGGCAGGACCAACTTTGTATTTTTACAAGGTAAGAAATGGAGACTCAGAGAGGTTGATTAACTTGTCTAAGAACACACAGCTAGGAAGAAGCAAACCTGAGATTCCAGCACCTGTGTTCCTGCCCCTTCCCCACATGGCAATGACTTCTGGTCCCCCCAGCCCACTCCCTGGCAATACAGACAGCACGGTGTCCTCCTCCTCTCCCAGTCCCCCAAGCTATTAGACATTGCTTCTCATCTTTTCCTCCACTGCCCAGCAGGCAATCAGGGTTGCCTTTCTCTGTAGTGCTGGGGAGGCTTTGAAAGAGAAGCACGGCCCCTTCAGGCCACAAACAGGCCAGGATCCCATGGCACAGGTGACTCCAAAAGAGAGCTGTAGGGAGAGCTGAAATGACCTCTTTTTGAACCAAATCACCCAAGCTACAGAGATGCTGGACCAGAGCCAAGGGAGGAGAAAAAAAGCTAAAGGGATGGTTTGGAAAATGAAATGCTGTGATAGGTGCCAGGGGCCTCTGGGGCTGCCCACGTGATGGGAGACCAGATTTACAGCCCATCCAGCCCCAGCCACGGCTGCTGTAAGGGTTATAAATAGCTGGGAATAGAAATGGTGGGGAGGGAGAGAAGTGTCCAGCTTGCTCCTGAGCTGAGAAACATAGAGTCGGGGTAGGGGTCAGTGGCTGATCGGGATCCAGACTTGAGGTTTGCTGGAAGGATCTGTCTCCTCTAGTAGCAGCTGTAGGAGAGACCTGGGTCCCTAGTGGCCCTAGGGTGGAGGCCTCCACAGCACCTTGGGGTTCACACGCACCCTGCTCTGGGTACCTGAAGGTGCCTAACTCCATCCTAGACAAGCATGGACCCTTCACCAGGATGAGGATGCTCTGAGGTCTCTGCTGATGAGGAGGAAACTCACATGCATTGAGTACCTGCTGGGTGTTGGGCCCTGGGCGTATCATGATGCCACTGCTGAAGCGAATGTATTAATAACAACCACTTCTGGTATAGCTGCCAACTCAGGAAGCATGTTAAGCCCTGTATGCACAATGATATTGTTGTATTATGATTATAACACAATCAACAGAACCTACAATTTCCTGAATGTCTTTTATGCTTCAGACTCTAGTTTGGGTTTTACAGATTATTATCACCACCACCACCACCACCACCGCCATCATCCTCACCATCAACAGGCTGCCACTGTTCTCTACTTACAGCTGCCATGTGCAGCATTTATTAAAGACTCTTGTTTGTCTAGTTTAACTTAATTCTTACGTCTACCTTATGAGATAGGTATTCTTACCCCCATTTTGCAGATGAGGAAATTGAGGCACACAGAGATGAAATGACTTGCCCAAAGTCACATGGCTAGTAAGTGGCAGGCAGAGATTTGAATTTGGATCTCTGACTCCAAAACCTTTACTTAACTCCAAAACCTTCTCCCCACGACACATCCCTTTCCAAGGGAACAGATGCTAAGAAGTGCTTTTTGGGTGAATGAATGAGCAATGGAACATGTGTCTTTCAGAGGCAATGGGTGGAATTTTTAAGCCCTGAGAGGTTAAGCAGATTCAAGGTCACAGAGCCAGACAACACCTGAGTGGGTAAGGGGGCCTGGCTCCGGTCTTTCGGGTCAGTTTCCTTTACAAACTTCTTTTTTTTTTTTTTTTGCCAGGCCATGGGACATGAGACATTCAGGATGCAGGATCTTAGTTCCCCAACCAGAGACTGAACCCGTGCCCCTTGCAGTAGAAGCCCAGAGTCTTAACCACTGGACCACCAGGGAAGTCTCTTTTACAAACAAACCTTCTTAGTACTCCAAGCAAAAGAAGCTTCATTTTGGCAACCCTTGCATCTTTGATCAGGCCTAGGATAAAGGTGGGTTCTGATTTCTAGACTTCATTCCCATCCTTCAAGGAGCCTGGCAGGAGGCCCAGGCCTGGGCTGCCCCTTCCCACACAAGCAATCCAGGGCAACTGACCGGTCAGTCATGAGAGAGTCATTTTATTATCTCTTCCTTCTCTCAAGGAGCTTCCAGCTGGAGGGATCAGCATTCCTGCTGAGTGGGGAGGGGTCCCCTTGGGGCCTCAAACCTCGCTGGGTACCTCCAGCCACCCAAGTCCTCTGTGACATCTGCCACGGAGGATCTGTGCAGTGGTGTGGGGATCGCTTGGTGGCTTTGGGTAAACTGGAGACCCTGCTGGGGGTCTCAGTTTTGATTCGTCCCCCCAGATGTGAGGATTGGGCCAGCTGGCCTTGCCAGTCTCACTCTGTTTCCTGGGCTTTTCCCTGATGGAGTGTCTGCAACTCCCCCAGGCTCACTCTTGCCTGGAAGTCAGGATGGGGGTGGGCAGGGAAGGAGTCGGGGCCTCCTGCCAGGCTCCCTGAAGGGTGGGAAATGAGTCGGCCAGGAAATTAGAATTTTGCTGTTAATCCAAGCATGAGTAAGGGCAAAACGGTTGCCAAAAAGAGGCTGTTTCTGCTCCAAGTAGCAGGAAGGTTTGTGGGGGAAGCCTGTGCTGAGAGGCCAGAGCCAGGCTGCCGCACTGCCCTGACGCTGGGCTCGTGTCCTACTCCTGTTTCCTCAAAGAGCAGACCCTCCTCCTCCCCTTGCTTGGTCACACTTCTTTTTTAAAAAAATTATTTTTAATGAATTTAAAAATTTAAATTGTTTTGTCTTATACTGGAGTATGGCCAGCTGACAGTGTTGTGATATTTTCAGGTGGACTGCAAAGCGACCCAGCCATGGATGCATGTGTGTCCATTCTCCGCTAAACTCTTCTCCCACCAGGCTGCCATGTCAGTCATGCTTTTCCCAAGGGTGTCTGCACACCCTGCCTTCACACCCTCATTGTTGCCCTTTCACCTCAGCCTGTCCCTTCCCTCCTGTCCCCTGGCTCGGGTCTCACCCCTGGGACTGTTCTGTGGCAGTTAGCCTTTCAGATGACACCATTGCTATTGTAGTGCCCTGCCCTTCGGTCTTCCTTGGATGTTCACTGGCTGCATTCTCTCCATCCCTTCCCAAATATTCACTCTTTTTTTTTTTGGAATGTGCTGCATGGCTTGCGGGATCTCAGTTCCCTGACCAGAGATTGTACTCGGGCCACAGCAGTGAAATCACCAAGTCCCAACCATTAGACCAGCAGGGAGTTCCCTCTAAGTACTCACTCTTAAGCACCAGTCTTCTCCGAGTCTGTGTTCTCTCCCGACTTCCCACCCCTCGAGTCTCGCCCAAGACTTAACATGAACCCCACAATTCTGCCTTCAGCCCATGTCGCTCTTCTGAACTCTGGACCCAGGAAAACTCCGATCTCCCCACTTTTTCTGAAGGATGGCTCACAGCTTCTGAGGTTCAAGATGTCACAGCCTGAACTCACCTTCTTCCTCCCCAATCCCAATGCCTTCTGAGGGCTCCGTCATCCACCTGGCTGCTGAGGCAGAATCATGAGATGCTCTACAGGTCCTGTTGGCCCCCTCACTACTTCTCAGCCCCTCTCCCACAGTCAGAAATGCTTGAAAGCCTCTGCTCTAGCCTCATAGGTGTCCAAACTGTGTATGTTTAATGATCAAAAGAGCAAATGAGTGGCCTGGCTGTGGCCTGGCAAGGCCTCCCAGTTTGCTGGATTTCTCAGGATTCATGGCATTTCAGCTCAGAGAACAGTCCCTCCCATGGCAGCAGAAGGAGGAGCCCACTTCCTATTGCCCACATCCTTCCAACGGAGATTCCAGGTGGGCAGGTTCTCTTCAGTCAGCTCTCTGTCTTCCCAAGTATATATCTTGACACACCAATCCTTGGGATTTCTCTGTGTGAAGGACTATGAAGGAAGCCTGGTTGCACCAGGTCAAGTAAAGATGAATAGCGGTCTCTACTGCAGGACTTCTCAGAGCCTTTACTATGCTAAGGGATGTTGTGACTCTAGAGAGGGACATAGAGCTGCTGACATCACTCTTTAAACTTACGTGAACATCAACATTTTCATCAATCATAATAGCCAACAAGTGGCAACAACTCAAATGTCCTTCAACTGGATGGATACATAATCAAATGTAAGATACCCATACAATGAAATATTATTCAGATGTAAAAAAGAAAGAAGCACTGACACATGCTACAACATGGTTGAACTTTGCAAACATTATTAAGTGAAAGTGAAAGTCGCTCAGTCGTGTCCGACTTTGTGACCCCCATGGTCTCTACAGTCCATGAAATTCTCCAGGCCAGAATACTGGAGTGGGTAGCCTTTCCCTTCTCCAGGGGATCTTCCAAACCCCGGGATCGAACCCAGGTCTCCTGCATTGCAGGCGGCTTCTTTACCAGCTGAGCCACAAAGGAAGCCCATGAATACTGGAGTGGGTAGCCTATCCCTTCTCCAGCGGATCGTCCTGATCCAGGAATTGAACCAGGGTCTCCTACATTGTAGGTGGATTCTTTACCAGCTGAGCTATCAGGGAAGCTCCACATGAAAGAAGTCAGACACAAAATACCATATTTTATATGATTCCACTTAGATAAAATGCCCAGAATAGGCAAACCTATGGGGACAGAAAGTAGAAGAGTGATTATCTGGGGCTTGGGAAGATGGGGAATTAGAGGGGAATTTAATGGGATTCAACATTCAACCTGGGAAATCAACATGGTTTTCTTTGTGAAGAGAGCCAGAATAAGAGTAAGCGCTCTGCCCTTAGAGTCCCTCTAAGGGCAGCTGAAGGGTAGCTGAAGGGCAGAGTTTATTTTAGGCATGATGAAATGTTCTAAAATTGTGTGTGATGATTGCACAAAACCCATTGAATTATATGTTTTAAATGTGTGAACTGTGTGGTATATGCATTATTCCTTAATAGAGCTGCTGTGTTTGTTGGTGGTGTTTAGTTGCTAAGTCGTGTCCGACTCTTTGCAACCTCATGGACTGTAGCCCACCAGGCTCCTCTGTCTGTGGGATTTCCCAGACAAGAATACTGGAGTTGGTCTCCATTTCCTTCTCCACGGGATCTTCCCGACCCAAGGACTGAACCCATGTCTCCTGCTTGGCAGGCGGATTCTATACCATTGAGCCACCCAGTGAGCCCCCAGTAAAGCTGTTACACAACATGAAAAACAAGAAAACCTTTCCTCAAGGAGCTTTTTGAAGGACTGGTGTTTTAAGGAACTTGGAAGAGAAAGACCTAAGTCAGGCCATCTGGGTCCCTCTGGTGGCCTGGAGGACAAGTTTCACCCGCGAGTCTTGAACTTCCCACCGGAAATCAACACGGTTTTCTTTTCCAAGAGAGCCAGAGTGAGAGGAAGTGATCTGCACCCTTAGATTCCCTCCTGGGGGCACAGAGACAGAGCCAGGCCTGGGCGGCCCCCTCTGGGACCTGTAGACAGGACTGGCCCTCCAGTGGTTGTTTACCAGACTCACCTGGGAGCTGGCAGGCGGGGCCGAGCTGGTCGGAATTCGCCCTCTGTCCCAAAATAGCGCAGGCTGGGACACCAGTTGGGAAACCAGATGGAAAAGTCTGGGGCTTGGGAAGGAGCAGACGTGGGTTTTGTTCCCAGTTCTGCTGCCTTTCTGTGTAACCTTGGGTGCAGTGCTCCGTTTGGGTCTGAACTTTCCTTCTTTGGAAAAGAAGTGAATTTCTTCTCTTTTCCCTCAACAAATCTGGGGGACTCCAAGCCGAAGACTGTTAAGGTTGGAAGGAAATTTGTTGCTTGAATCTGCTCTCTATTTTCCCCACAAAGTGGACCTGCTTGAAGCCTTCTAATGCCAGGGATCTCACTACCTCCAATTTCATTGCTCAATAACTGGTCCTCCGACTTCCCTTGGTGTCAGGAGGCCACTCCCCTTTCAAGGCAAGCTCTACCCATTCCTGCCCATTCAGGGCCAGTGTCCTGCACCATTCCAGCCCCCTGCCTGTCCAGCCTCCCATCACCTTTCTGGTGATGCTGTATGATGCCGGCTGTGACTTCTATATGCTACTCAGGTGAACACTCCTCCTGACCTCAGCAAGGAACCCTCAGCACCCACTTGGCCCCAGGGGAGCCCCTCCCCATCCCACTGAGCCTGTGGCTGGCATTGCTGGGGGGTGTCCCAGCCTCTGAAGAGGGGGTCTGCCCTCCCACTGGACAGCCCGTGGACTCTTTATAGTGACCAGGCCCCTTTGTGTCTGTGTTCCCATCCAGTGGGGAATTCCTCATTTAGTATCCTATCATTTTGCCTTTTGATACTGTTCATGGGGTTCTCCCATCCAGTGCAAACCCTGTCCACCCGGCCCCTCCAAACTGCCCACCCTCTCCAGGAGCACCACTACTTTTCCACCTTCTAGAACCTACCTTCGATTTCTTTTATATTTATTTATTTATTTGTGGCTGCGCTAGACCTTCGTTGCTGCGCGAAGGCTTTCTCTAGTTGGAAGCGAGGAAGAGGGCACTACTCAAGTTGTGGTGCCGGGGCTTCTTGTTATGGTGGCTTCTCTTGTCCAGAGCGTGGGTTCTGGGTGTGTGGGCTTCAGTGTTGCAGCATGTGGGTTCAGTAGTTACAGCTTTCTGGCTCAGGAGTTGTGGTGCAGAGGCTTGGCTGCTGTGCGGCATGTGGGTTCTTCCCCAACCAGGGATTGAACCCATGTCTCCTGCATTGGCAGATGGATTCTTAACAATGGACCACCAGGGAAGTCCCCCACCTTCTATGAATACCTAGATATGTAAGATCACAGGGAAGGGAATACCCTTGTTCCCTAGGAATGCCATCCTCCTTAAATGTACCCACGTGGCACCATTGTCTCCCTGGTTCTATGCCCTGATGGGTATGAAGTCTCATTGGATGACATCACCAGGATAGTTCCCTTCCTTGCTGTCTGACCTTGCCTGGTCCTTCACTCCCTAGATCCCCAGGCCTTGATTTCCTTCTCTGTGCACTGATAAGTTGGGTTCTGCCACCAGCAAGCCTCTTCAGCTCTTCAGGGCAGCCCGGTGCCCAGGCCGTCCTTCCCCCATACACTGGAAATCCCTGCTGTGTTGGGGGGTGGTATGTCTCAATCTACTGTCTCCCTTGTCTGGTTGACTAGAAGCAGCCACATCCCACACCTGGCTGCCGTCTCGTGAGTCACTGCACCATGGCGTGTTTATTAGGACGGCGGGAGCTCATTTTGCCAACTTTGGAACCACGGGAGCTGGCTAAGTTTAGAACAAGCCTTGAGCATGAGGACGCTGTGTTCCTTCTCCTTCTGGCAAAACACGAGACTTGAGCTATTCTTTTCATCTTCATTCTCCCAGATGAGTCCCAAGCTTCATTTACCACTCAATCTGCTTCTCCCAATACAAACTCCTCTGTAATTAAGTGGGGGAGGGAACAACCGCCCCCCCATCATCCTAACGTTGAAAAACATCAGATCATTGGACTGTTTCAAGGAATAAAACACAGGCTCTGAAAAATAGGATGCTGTTACACTTCAAGCAGAGGTACTTAGTCCAGTTCCTGTGGAAGGGCTTCATGGGCTATGTGCCTGCTGAGTTGCTTCAGTTGTGTCCAACTCTTTGTGACCCCATGGACTGTAGCCCACCAGGCTTCTCTGTCCATGGGATTCTCCAGGCAAGAACACTGGAGTGGGTTGCCATTTCCTCCCCCAGGGCATTCTTTCCGAAATCGAACCCAGGTCTCCCACATTGCAGGTAGATTCTTCACCACTTGGGCTACCCTGGAAGCCCTCAGGACCCCCTAAATACTTGGATGAATGTGCTTTTCCCTGGGAAAATGGTCCACAGGTTTTATCCGATTCCCAGAGGGCTTTGTGACTCCTGCTAAAAATGACAAATCTCAGATTTAGGAAAAGATGACTGCCTTGTTTTTGTGTGGCAGAGTCCTCCCCAGCTTTGGGGTTTCCATTATTAGATATTAGATGTCGCCTTGGGATCGGCACTGGGAGTGAAATCCCCAGGAGCTGGATCAGGCTGGGTTTGCTGAAACTGCACTGACGGAGGAACGAGGCCTGGAACATTCGATCTGGAGGGCAATGAAGTCACCAGCAGAATCTGAGGAACAGGTCAGTCGGGCCAGGGCTGCTGGTTCCGAATTAAAAGGGTAATAAAAGGATGTGAGAGGCCAGCTGGGTTGTGCTACCAGCTAAATCAGACACTGAGATGGGTCCAACATGAGCACTTAAAGGGCCAAGGAATGTTGGTCTGTTAACTTTCATTTATCCTACTCATAGCGATTTGCTGTTTTCCATCCTGGAGAGCTCATAGTTTAGATTTGATGGCACATGCTTATTCTCTTGGTGGCTGCCTTAAATCACCTGAGCTCCTTCCTGTCCCCTAATCTCACTGCTCTAAACTCATATGTTCTACACACATGAAGTATATGGTGTTGACATGATAATTCATGTGAATGTAACTGAGATCCTTCGTAACTGGCAAGGTAAGTCTGCTGTCAAAAGAATATAAGTGATTACGCGGTATGTTCAGGTGTCAAATGCTGGTGAATGTTTGGTTATCAACAGCACCGCCATGCCTCCCTTCTTCCCCACGAAGTTAATAGAGGGTTCTATGTATTCTGCCAATGTCTCCAGGGTGTGAAACTGGAGGAGGGCAGTTATTTGGCTAGTATCCACTGTGTGTGTCGTTTCCAACTCTTTGTGACCCCATGGACTATAGCCTGCCAGGCTCCTCTGTCCATGGGATTTTCCAGGCAAGAATACTGGAGTGGGTTGCTATTTCCTCCTCCACAGGATCTTCCTGACTCAGGGACTGAACCCATGTCTCCCACATCTCTTGCATTAGCAGATTCTTTACCACTCAGCCACCAGGGAAGCCCCTTAGTATCCACTCAGTTCAGTTCAGTCACTCAGTCGTGTCCGACTCTGCGACCCCATGAACTGCAGCACACCAGGCCTCCCTGTCCATCACCAACTCCCGAAGTTTACCCAAACTAATGTTCATCGAGTCAGTGATGCCATCCAGCCATCTCATCCTCTGTCGTCCCCTTCTCCTCCTACCCCCAATCCCTCCCAGCATCAGGGTCTTTTCCAATGAGTCAGCTCTTTGCATCAGGTGGCCAAAGTATTGGAGTTTCAGCTTCAGCATCAGTCCTTCCAGTGAACACCCAGGATTGATCTCCTTTAGGATGGACTGGTTGGATCTCCTTGCAGTCCAAGGGACTCTCAAGAGTCTTCTCCAACACCACAGTTCAAAAGTATCCATTCTTCGGCGATCAGCTTTCTTCACAGTCCAACTCTCACATCCATACATGACCACTGGAAAAACCATAGCCTTGACTAGATGGATCTTTGTTGGCAAAGTAATGTCTCTGCTTTTTAATATGCTGTCTAGGTTGGTCATAACTTTCCTTCCAAGGAGTAAGTATCTTTTAATTTCATGGCTGCAGTCAGCATCCGCAGTGGTTTTGTAGTATCCATTAGTAGTCAGCAAATTAGTTCCTGTGTTAACATCTCTGCCTTCCGTTGTGTAGTCTGGCCATTTAACTGATGGTTGCTATCTACATTATAAGAGCTAGATTCCAAATTGAGAACTGCCATTTGTAGGGTGGGGCTTCCCTGGTGGCTCAGCGGGTAAAGAATCTGCCTGCAATGCGGGAGACCTGGGTTCAGTCCCTGGGTTGAGAAGATCCTCTGGAGAAGGTAAAGGCTACCCACTCCAGTATTCTGGCCTGGAGAATTCCATGGACTGTATACACCAGTCCATGGGGTCACAAAGAGTCAGACTTTCGCTTCATATGTAGGGTGACCTTGGGAAGTCACTGCACCATTCAGAACTTTATTTTCTTAACTTAAAAAAGGGGAAAGATGATGAAACCTTGCCTATACAACCTAGAGAAGAATTTGGGAGCTAAGAGAACTGACATGTATTGACTATACTGTGTGTCAGGCCTTCTGCTTACAATTATTATCCTTTTTAAATGTTACAATCTTTAAAGAAACCTCTCAGGATGGCTGGAAGTACCCGCTGAGACCAAATACCTAACAGATGTGTAGCGAGCACTTTATTCCAAGTCCTGGGGAAATAGCAGTGAGCAGGACAAAGCCCCGCCTCCTGGAGCTGACATTCTAGCAGAGGAGATAGACAATAAGCAAATAAATGTGTGAAATGTCAAGGAGTGGTAAGGGTAGTGAAGAAAAAACCAAGCAAAGGGGAAAGAGAGAAGGGAGGATGTGTATGTTCGCTGATGTTTGATCAGAGAACTGAGGAAGTGAAGGAGCAAGGCAGACTCGGGGAGGAGTCGGTTCCAGATGAGAGAACAGCAAGTGCAAAGGGCCTGGGGTGGGGACATGTCTGGCTTCTTTAAGGAACTAGTGCTGGTGGAGCTGGAGCAGAGGGATCTGGGGGAGAATGATAGAGGGGAAAACTGGGGAGAAAATAGAGATCCCAGTCAGGACTTTGAATACTAGGACCACGCATATGAAAATGTACAGTTTACCCTTGAACGGCTGGGGAGTGAGGGGTGTCAACACCCCCCGCCCCCTGCCCCATGCACTTGAAAATCCAAGTTCTGCTATCTTTGCTCAAAAAAACAGTGGGGTGGGAGGTGGGATGGGGAAGAATTGATAAATGACTTACCCAAAGGTGAGAAACTTAAACAGTTTGGATATTTTCAGGTTTCAAACCCTAGTTCTTTTGATTCCACATATGGGGATCTCTATGCATATGCAAACTTTTCCCTGTACTTAGTTAACTTAAAGATCTGTAAAATGAAAATGGGTGCATGCTAAGTTGCTTTAGTTGTGTCTGACTCTTTGCAGCCCCATGGACTGTAGTCCGCCAGGCTCCTCTGTCCATGGGATTCTCCAGGCAAGAATACTGGAGTGGGTTGCCATGCCCTCCTCCAGGGATTGAACCCATGGACCCAGGGATTGAACCCATGTTTCCTGCATTGAAGGTGGATTCTTTATGACTGAGTCACTGGGAAAGCCCCAAATGAAAATATGAGTACTCTATTTGTTGAGAAAAAAAATAAGTATTCAAGTGGACCGACACAGTTTGAACCAGGATTGTTCAAGGGTCACCTGTACAGCAAATAAGTAGACACTGTGCATAACAAATGTATTTCTCCACTTATCTGTGTAGGGAGGCTTGACAACTTTTTAAGCTTTTGTATATTTTTATAGAGGTATATTTTTCATATGTTGAAAAAACGACAGATTTTTAAAGTACCATCCAATACAACCATCATGCAAATCAAAGTAAGAACATTAAAAAAAAAGTAAGAACATTTCCAGCACCCCAGAAAGTTGCCTGGTGCCCTTTTGCAGCCAGTACTCAACTCCCCAGAGGCAACCATTATTCTGATTTCTATCACTAAGAGATTATTGTCTCCTGTTCTTGAACTTCATGTAAATGGAGTGGATTTATACAAAGTGTATTCTTGCATGTGTGTGTGCTTTCAGTCACTATGTGTCTGACTCTTTGCGACCCCATGGATTGTAGCCTGCCAGGCTCTCCTGTCCATGGGATTTCCCAGGCAAGAATACTGGAGAGGGTTGCCATTTCGTCCTCCAGGGATACTCCCGATCTAGGGATCTAACCTGCATCTCCGGCATTGGCAGGCAGATTCTTTACCACTGAGTCACCTGGGAAGCCCTTGTACTCTTGCATGAGGCTTCTTTTACTCAGTGTGAAATGTTTGGGAGATTCATCCATGTTGCCACATGTATCTGTACATCATTCCTTCATACGGCTGAGTAGTAGTCCATTTCCTGACACCTGGAATTGTTAGACTTTTTACTTTGAATCAAGAATATGAAGTGGTAACTCATTGTGGGTTTTTTCCCCCCTTGGCTGTGCCATGAGGCTGTGGCGTCTTAGTTCCCCGACTAGGGATGAACTCGTGCCCCCCTGCATTGAAAGTGTGGAATCTTAACCACTGGACCACCAGGGAAGTCCTCATTGTGGTTTTAGCTTGCATTTACCTAGTAATAAAAAGTGGCGGCACACTTCATTTGCTTACTGGACATTTGCATGCTTTCTTTTGAGAAATATCTGTTTAACCTTTGTGTTTATTTTTTTAAAAGTTGATTTAGTAAGAGTTCTTTATATGTTCTAAATATGAGCCCTTTGTCAGCCCTTTATCTCCTGTGAATATTTTCTCCCCATCTGTGGTGTATCTTTTTTATTTCCCCAAATGTGTCTTTGGGTACTTTAAATTTTGATCATGACAAATTTATCGATTTTTGACAACAGTTAATGCTTTAGTGTCTTGTCTAAAAAAATCTTTGCCTATCCCAAGGTCAAGAAGATATTCTCCTATGTTTTCTTCTAGAAGCTTTATAGTTTTATCTTTTACATGTACATCTGTGATCTATCTTGAACTAATTTTTGTATGTGATATGAGGTAGAGGGCAAGCTTTTTTCCTCTATGGATATTAATTAATTTGTGGAACATGGGACTCTATCTGTTGGAATCTCAGACATTAATTGTTCTGGGTAAGCTGTGCTTGTCATATACTCTGTCTCCCAGAGTTGATTATCCAGCTTCCTGTAAAGCCCTGCTTAGAAGATAAAATGATGATGATAAAAGAGACAAATCCCTAGACAGAGAACAGAAACATCAGAAAAAATTCCAACTGCCCATCTGTAATTTTGTCCAGCCTTTAGCCTCCCTCATTGTCCAAGTTGTGTTTGCCTTCCCATGGCCTGAGCCAAAGAGGACAGAGGTGAAGGGGAAGCCAAACTGGGAGCAGGATGAGAGGAAACACAGGAGCGGAGCTTGGGAAAGTACCACAGTGCTGAGCCAGGCGGGGTTGGAAGATGGCTGGTTCTTTGGGGCCCTTAGCGGGAATGTGGACTGCCCAGCCCGTCTATGTCTCTCTCCTGTGATTTGAGGAGCCTAGGAATATGAAACCTCAGAGGTGCAATGCAGGTGAGTGGGCTCATGGGCCAAGCCCTCCCCCTACAAGCCTGGACTCTCCTCTGCAGCATTGCAACCGGGGATCTAGAGGCAAGGTGGGTGGGAGGAGCCAATGCTAGCTGAGCATTGACTGTGCAGCAGTTATCTCCATCCTAGGGGCTTCCGTCCGGTATCTCATTCATTCATTTATCCCGTTTGCCTCACCACCTTAGGAGAAAGATACTTATTCCTCACAGATGAGGAAGCTGACTATCCAAGAGGTTAAGTCTGCGTGTGTGTGCTTGGTCCGTTCAGTTGTCTCCGACTCTTTTGCGACCTCCAGGCTTCTCTGTTCCTGGGATTCTCCAGGTAAGAATATTGGAGGGGGTTACCATTCCCTTCTCTAGGGGACCTTCCTGACCCAGGGATTAAACCCTGATCTCCTGCGTTGCAGGCAGATTCTTTGCTGTCTGAGCCACCAGGGAACCCCGAGGTTAAGTAAGCTTCTCAAGATTTCTCAGCTCATAAATGAGGGAGTAAAGATTCTCTTTTTCTACTGTCCCTTCCATTACAGCTCATCTCCACTGTGCTCCAGCCCTTCCCAACCATCTGCTGCATGAGAAATCAGACCACTGCATGATTACAGTCTTCCCTCCTGAGGAACTTGCAAGCAAGCAAAAAAAAAAAAAAAAAATGCATATGGGGTATTCCCCATTGACATTTCCTCCAAAATAACCTCAGTTTCTTATGGCACAAAGAGACTTTCAACTCCAAGGTAAAGATTTGTTTGTACCAGATAAAATCTAATATAAAACCATTTTGAGGACTTTCCTGGTGGTCCAGTAGCTAAGACTCTGCACTCCCAATGCAGGGGTCTGGATTTGATCCCCAGTCAGGGAACTAGATCCTGCATACCTCAACCAAAGATCCCACAGGCTGCAACAAAGACCCTGCCTATAGCAATGAAGATCCCACCTGCGTGCGGCAGCTAAGACCCGATGCAGCAGATACATACATAAATAAAACATTAAAAACATTTTGGACATTCCTTTGGTTTTCACTGACTCAACCAACCCTCTTGAGAAGGTACTGAAGTATCACCAAGCTCTTCCCACAATGCCATGTCTTAGCCCATTTGGGTTGCTCTAACAAAAAGACCATTGGTTGGACAGCTGAAACAACAAACATTTAGGGAAGTCCCCATCTGTCCACACGCACTCCAGAACAACAGCTGGTCAAACCTCCGGTCAGCCGAGGCCCATAGAAGTGTTTCTTTCCAAAGAAGAAGGGCTTGAGCCCCAAAGGTTAATTTAAGACGTTTCTTTCCCCCAGCACAGAGAATGAGGAAATTCTGAAGTTTCTATTTCTTTCTCCCAAGAAAAAGTTTCAGAAGTCTCAGATAAGGGTTTCAGACAGGGCTCAAGGGTAAGGCACTGGACTTGGGCCCCCTCCCCTCCTGTTCCCTCTAGGGATCTTCCTGCCTGGAAAATCATCCCTGAACCCAGCCCCCTTGCGGGGAAAGGAGGAGGAGGAGTAGGAGAGACTGCCCCCCCACCCCACCCCCACCCCCAGACTCCACGATGTAAGGTTTAAGTTCTATTTGTTGTTTTCCTGGTATACCTAGTTCTGTGCCAGGCTTGGTAAAGGGTTGTACTGAGGGACTTCTCTGGCGGTCCAGTGGACAAGACTTCACTTTTCATTGCAGGGGTTGTGGGTTCTATCCGTGGCCAGGGAACTAAGATCCCACAAGCCGCTCACCAAAAAGCCAAAACATAAAACAGAAGTAATATTGTAACAAATTAATAAAATGGTCCACATCAAAAGAATTCTTAAAAAAAATAAAGGATTGTACTGATTCACAGCAAATAGAAGGGGAAAAAGTGAAAGCAGTGATACATTTTATTTTCTTGGGCTCCAAAATCACTGCGGATGGTGACTGCAGTCATGAAATTAAAAGATGCTTGCTCCCTGGAAAGAAAACTACGACAAGTTTAGATAGTGTGTTAAAAAAAAACAGAAACATCACTTTGCTGACAAAGGTCTGTATAATCAAAGCTATGATTTTTCCAATAGTCATGTATGGATGTGAGAGTTGGACCATAAAGAAAGCTGAACGCTGAAGAATTGATGCTTTCGAACTGTGGTGCTGGAGAAGGCTCAAGAATCCCTTGATTGCAAGGTGATCAAACCAGTCTGTCTTAAAGGAAATCAATCCTGAATATTCATTGGAAGGACTGTTGCTGAAGCTGAAGCTCCAGTACTTTGGCTTCCCAATGTGAAGAGCCGACTCAGTGGAAAAGACCCTGATGCTGGGAAAGAAACTGAAGGCAAAAGGAAAAAGGGGTGGCAGGTGATGAGATGGTTAGACAGCATCACTGACTCAATGGACATGAATCTGAGCGAACTCCAGCAGACAGACAGTGGAGGACAGAGGAGCTTGGTGGGCTTCAGTCCATGGGGTCACAAAGAGTCAGACACGACTTAGCAAGTAAACAGCAACTGATTCTTAGACGCCAGTGGAGGCTCAGAAGGATGTAACATGGGGTCACACAGTTGGTGACAGGCTGAGTAATTCCAGCACAGGCTGGCTGACCCCAGTTCTTATGTTGAACCAGGCGCCCCTCCTGGCTCTAAGCTTTCTCATCCACCCAGCCCAGGGCTCCCTCACTCTTGCCCTGCAGGAAGCTCCCTCTAGTCTACCCTGAGTCTCTCTGGCTTTGTTTCCCATTCCCCAGGCAGAGACCCTACTCCTCTGGCAGTCTCGGGCACTCCTGACCATAGCCATCTTTTGGCTTCTCTCTCCTTCCCCAAGCAAGAAGAATCCCATCTTCAAGGCCAGTAGTTGCACAGAAGCCTTCATTCCAAGCCTCTTTCGGTTATCACTTTGTGTTTCAACACTGGCTCCTCTCCACCTCCTCCCAGAGTCCTCCTTGGCCCTGACTGGGTGCCACTGTGCGCCGCCCCCCACCACCCCCGCCATGTGGCTTTCTCCTCCATCTCAGCAGCTACACAGCCTTCATCATCTAATGCTTTCAATCCAATTTATGGAAGTCATATAATTCAACTGCTCTTTCCAACTGCTCTGTTCTAGTTCCTGGAGGCCCCACACGGTATGTTCTATAAGAGGTGATATTTCCTCTTGGTTCAGGGTAATGGCAAGAAGGCAAGTTCTCAGGCCTGAAAAGTAAGCATTGAATTCTGCTTTGGTCACACCGACTCTGTGACTTCGAGCAAGTTTCCAACCCTGATGGACGGTCAGTTTTGTCTGCCTTAGTTCCCCAACCAGAGATCGAACCCAGGCCCCTGCAGCGGAAGCCCAGAGTCCTAAGCACCAGGGAACGTCCCAGTTTCTTTGTCTCTAATGCTCTTCTCCTTGGACTCTTGTGAGGATCAATTGGGATAAGTGTTACATTCATTCCAAAAATATTTCCCTTTTGAGCGACTGATACCCGTTGAGTATCAGGCACGATGTCCCCACCTTCGGTTTAATAGCTTACTGTTAAGCAGATAAGGCACCTAGTGGCTATATCTGACGCTTACGAGGGACTCGGAAAATGTGTGGTCCCTCCTCCCTCTCCAAACTGGGAACAATCTCTTTTTATTTATTTCACTGGAAAATGTCCCATTTCTCTGCAGTTTCCCAGGAACAAGCAGTCTCTGCTGTGGTTTAGCAAATGAGTACATCCCTCCGCAGATGGCAGGCCTGAGATCAGAGAAGTACATCCCGGGTACAAAGTCACACGGCAGGCTGCTGGGTGGGTGTCGGGATGGCAGCAAATCGAGCTGAGACTCTGTTTCCCCTCCCTTCCCCCGCCCCCCACCCCCTTCCATCCTGCTTGTATCGGTCCAGGCTTTGCTGAGTTCCTGGTCTACCCTCTCATCTTCTCCATTCCCATGTGCCTACATTTCTCCTGCTTAAGTCAAAAGGAGAATTGATTGACTTATGTATCTGGGGAGTCCAAGGGCAGGGCAGGTGAGGCTCAAACAAGGCTTTAGGGCACCCACTGTCTTATCTGCTGCCCGCTTTGAGTCCCCAGTTCACATAGCGAGAACGATGTCCCATGGCAGCTCCACTTCTGTTTCCTATACACCCAGAACCTCTGTGGGAAAGACCACCTTCCCCAGTAGATTCAGCACAAAACTCCAGGGAAGGCCTCTGATTGGTCCTGCCGGATCACAGGCCTGCTTCGGCAGCATTAGCTGTGCAGGTAGGGATGAGTGTCTTCCTTTGGGAACTGGGGTGAGACAGGGGCAGGGTCACCTCCCCAGAACCTCACAGAATGAGTTTCCCCCTGGAAAGAGGAAAGGGTGGTGTGTTGCCAGAGGAGGGCTGTTGGACAGACAAACTCAGCAGATGATGCCCAAGGATGCTCTGACTTCCAAAGCCTCAGGTCTGTTCCCCCAGCTGCAGGTGGTGCCTATGCCTCTTGTTCAGAGAAGCTATAGGAATGCGGTTGTTGGGGTCGGGTGGATCTGGGTACAAATTGTAGTTGTGAGAATTCTCTGGTGTTTCAGCGGTTAGGACTCAACGCTTTCACTGTCAGGGCCTGGGTTCAATCTCTGGTCAGAGAACTAAGATCCTGTAGCTGTGTAGCATCACCCAAAATAAAAGGAAACAAAGACAAACAAATAAACAAACCAAAAAACCATACCCAGAACTGTGGGTTTGAAACTGTGTGACACTAAGCAAATTCCTCAATTTTCTCATCTCTAAAATGGGGATAACATTTCCTAACTTCACAGACTTACTGTGAATTTAAACAAGTTAACTACTAACTCATAACCGAGGTAATTAATCTACCTCTGATCTCCTTGCCTTTGGTTCCTGACCTCCAGCTTGACCGCTGGATCCCAACTACTGAACTCAGACCAGGTCCATTTGTACTTGGGGGTCCGCCCGCTTCTCCCACCTGGATCGAATTCACAGAGGGTCTCACTCTGATCAAGGAGCAGAAGGTCTTGCCGTGGTTAGGACTCTGTGGTTTTGTGTTTGTTTGTTGTTTCCACCTTGAAAAATGTGCTGGTTTTACGCTGTCACAGAACAAACAGAGCCTTGACATATGGGCCTCTATTTATGTGCCTGATTCAATTAGTTAAGGTACATGTTCAATCATCTTCCTATTACTAAGAACGCTCAGGGATGGAACTTTCTCTTCCTCCCTCTCTCCTTCCGTCCTTCCTTTCTTTCTCTTTCAACTAGTATTCCATTAGTATGTGCCCTGTGCTAGGCTGTGGGTTACATGCTGGGGGTCTGGTGGTGAACAAAATGATCACAGACTCAACTTCATAGAAATGACCATCTAGCAAGGGATACACACACACACACACGTCTTTTAAGTGTAGCTGACAGGATTGTATTGGATGTAGGGGAAAAAAACAGAAGAATCAAGAATTATTCCAATGTTTTGGGGGCATCCCTAAAGTCCAGTGTTCGGACTCGGCACTTTCACTCTGGGGGCCCAGGTTCAATCCCTGGCTGGGGAACTAAGATACCATATGGTGTGAAGTGAAGAGAGCCAAAAAAAAAAAAAGAATGATTCCAACGTTTTTGGCCCAGCAAGCAGCAGAATGATGTTGCCATTGTCTGAGATGGGGAAGACTGTGGGAACAGCAAGCTGAAGGTGGGGAGATAGGGAGATCTCTTTATGCACAGTGAGTTTGAATTGGTCTGTTAGAAATCCACAGGGAGGGACTTCCTGGGTGATCCGTGGTTAAGACTCTGTCCTTCCAACTGCAGGGGCTGCTGGTTCGATCCCTGGTCGGGGAACTAAAAGCCCAAATACTGCTGCAGTGTGGCAGAAAAAGGAAGAAAGGAAGAGAGAAAGAAAGGAAGAAAAAGAATCCACAGGGATATTCAGAGAGGATCCTGGAGGTTGGGGCAAGGTCAGCTCCTGGATGAGACGACTAGGTGAGCCCAGAGAGGAACAGAGGACCAAGGCCTGCCCCTGGACCCTGAGGGAGGCCCCGTAAGGAGACCCAGAAGGAGCAGCCACTGTCCTCAGTTTTGGTTTCCTTGTGTAACTAGGCATTAGTGGTTAATTTCCTTCCCTCCTAGTGTGGGTGAGGCTCCCGGGGACCCAGTGAAAGTGCTCAAGACAATGTAAGGACGTGTTAGCTAAAGATAAGCAGGTTTTCTCCGACCCATCTAAAGAATGGCTAAACCTGCCTTCTGGTTTTAGCTGTGCAATGAGAGCATCTTAGGGATGGCTGGAGTCCTCCTCGACCAGGCATCTAGCACTGGGGACTGCCTGAGGCCCATCCCTGAGCCCGCAGGCTTGTGCAACAGGCTTGGCCTCCCAGAGCAGAGGCCTGGCCACCCTCGGGGACAAGGCCTGGCTGAAGCCTGTGATTAAGGAGGGTGAGTGTCTCAAGTCCTTGTAATTGTGCTTTTCAAGAGAAATGTGACCTCATTTTGTGCTTCTGAGACCTGAAGCCCTCTCAGAGGCCTGGGGACAAAGGGAAGAGAGGCAGGTTTGCTGCATTTCAGCCTTCATAAAACGCTTAATAGTTGCAGGTCTGTCATAAGTGTAGGAAGTAGTATCTTTCAGTAGCCCTTGCCCTCTTAGGCACTTAACCATGCATGGTCCTCACTTTAGTCCCAACTAGGGCCTTCCCTGGTGGCTCAGAAGAAAAAGAATTCACCTGTAATGCAGAAGACCTGGGTTCAATCCCTGGATTGGGAGGTTAACCTGGAGAAGGAAATGGCAACCCACTCCAGTATTCTTGCCTGGAGAATTCCATGTAGCCTGGTGGGCTACAGTCCATGGGGCTGCAAAGAGTCAGACATGACTGAGTGACTTAACAGGAGAATAAGATCAGTTAAAAAAATAGACAATAAATTCTTCTCAAAAGGTGTCATTCTGAGGTCCACAGTTATCAGGGTGAGGGTTGTGTTTATGGGATGGAGGTGGCACAAGAGAACATTTTCAAGTCTTTGCCATCTACCTGGGACTAGGTCAGAGTTGCCTCTATTTCTGGTAAAACAAGTCCTCCCAGGATATTAAACCCATCTTGAGAAAGATCCATTTATTAATTAAATTGGCTCATTTAGTTAAAAAATGACCCCCCTTTGGGAGCACTGGGCTGTGAGTAACGATGGTGCCCAGTTCTGTGTAGGAAGGAGATGAAGAAATGAAGTGTTTCAGGGGTGTCTTATGATGCTGGGGGCAAGTTATGAGGATTTCAGGATTTTAAGAGCTTAGAAGAAGTGAACTCGACCAGTCAGGAGGAGAGGGAGGGCTTCCAGGAGGAGGCAGCCCCTGAGTCCAGAGCGGTAAGTTCGATGGTATGAATAAAGGTGAGTGGTTGGTTTCTGGGCAAAGGGTAATTTGAAGGTCATTTGGCTTGTGATTTGATAGGTTCAGGGACTGAAGTTACTTTTCTGATTATTCTGGGAATGAAGGGGTGACCCCTGACAACCACATAATTTTTCTGGATTTAAACCTATGGCGCTACTAACCACATCCTGGAGATGTGGAGTTTAAGCAAATTAGTATATATCAAAGAATTCTGAAGAGTTCAGAATGATGGGACAATAGAAATGCAATGTATTATCATTAATTATATTACCGGTGGGGGAAATAGCTCTTGGCACTCAGATCCTAGGAATTTTTGAACCTGGAATCCAATGGGTGCTGGGTGACCTGGAGGTAGTGAACACAGAAGGGACACTGGATAAATAAAATGCTTGTCTTCAATGAATGTATCTAGTTATGCAGTCTTCAATGAATACATCTAGAGTTATGCAATCAAAAAAAAATAGAGTTATGCAATCAGAGAATCTCAAAAGAAGCTGTTTTTATTTTAGCATATATTCAGATTTAGTGATTTATGGTTTTTATATTTTTAATTTTTAAAATTTAATTAATTTTATTTTTGGCTGTGCTGGGTTTTTGTCGCAGTGCACGGGCTTTCTCTAGCAGTGGTGAGCAAGGGGCTCCTTTTTGTTGCCACGTGCAGGCTTCTCATTGCTCTGGCTTCTCTTTTTGTGGCACAAGGTCTCTAGGCTCGCAGGCTTCAGTAGCTGCAGCTCACAGGCTCTAGAGTGCATGGGTTTCAGGAGTTGTGGCACACGGGTTAGTTACTCCTTGGCACATGGAATCCTCCTGGACCAGGGATCGGACCAGGGATCAAACCAGTGTTCCCTGCATTGGCAAGTGGATTTTTAACCACTGTACCACCAGGTAAGTTCCTGATTTTTGTTTTGATTTTGACTCATGGTTGTGGGAATGGGCACTGCCATCTTTTCAGTGCTTTGACCCTGGACAGGATAATACAGTAATTTACATTTGTAGTCATTTCCCACTCCCTTCCAAACAACCTTCCAAAACCAGCTTAACCTTAACTCAACTCCCTAACTGTGTTCATCACTCCCTTTTGCAACTGTGATCATGGAGAAGCTTCTGGAATTAAAAGAATCCCATCATAATTCTGGAAATGATTGATGCTAATTAGTGTCCTGTGCCAGGCTCACAGGTTGAGGGCTTTCTGTGTCTTGTCCCCTTAATCCCTCCTGACAGCCTTACCCGGGCAATTTATGCAGGAGAACATTGAGACTCAGAGACATAAAGTGGCTTGGTTGAGGTCACGTTGGGAATGAGGATTAGAAATGGAATTTAAACCCGGTCTGCCTTTTCCACAGCAATGGCTTTTGACTACTCCCTGTGCTGCCTCCTAGGCTAGAACCAAAGAGGGCAGAGAGATGATCTCATCCTGAGTCTTCACTTTACAGGATTATCTGAATTAACACTCGACCTCATTTACTTCCAAATCCATATGGCCAGATTACTTGCACATGTATATGTGATGTTAGAGGAGGTAGAGGAGGCATGTTTGCATGTGTGCTAAGTCACTTCAGTCGTGTCCCACACTTTGCCACCCCGGGGACTGTAGTCCGCCAGGCTCCTCTGTCCATGGGATTCTCCAGGGAAGAATACTGGAGTGGGTAGCCATTCCCTTCTCCAGGAGATCTTCCTGACTGAGGAATCAAACCCGAGTCTCTTGTGTCTCTTGAATTGGCAGGCTGGTTCTTTACTACTAGTGCCATTTGGGAATACATGTGAGTATAAAGTTAAGAGGAAAGGAGGTTTCTTTTAAAAGACCCAGGAGAAAATTTAAGTGCCTATCAAGAAATTTAGTTTAACAATAGCAAAACAGGCTCCTGACCATTCATTCAACAGCTATTTATTTAGTGCCTGCAGAAACCATGTAACTCAGATTGGAACTCGAACCCCACAGTCTTTTAACTGAGATCACACATCTGGTTTTGGCATTTAATGAAACTCAGGTTATTGATGTCTCACCACAGAAAGAATACAGTGGGAGACAAAGTGATAGGTGAGAAGTGGATTTATTTAGAGAGAAAACACTCCACAGAGTGTGGGCCATCTTAGGTGGCCCCAAAATACAGGATGGTTAGTTTTTATGGGTTGGGAATTTCACAGGCTAATGAGCCGGAGGATTATTCCAACTATTTCTGAGAAGTGGCAGAGATTTCCAGGAATTGGGCCACTTTCTGGCCTTTTATGGTTGGCCTCAGAACTGTCATGACACTGGTGGTTGTGGCATTTAGATGCTAATATATTACCATGAGCGTAAAATGAGGCTCAAGGTCCAATCATCCACCATCTAGGATTTGTTGTTTTTCGATTGTTCAGTTGTGTCTGACTCTTTGTAATCCCACGGACTGCATCTGGCCAGGCTTCCCTGTCCTGTCCTTCGCCATCTCCCTGAGTTTGTTCAAACTCAGGTCCATTGAGTCGATGATGCTGTCCAACCACTTCATTCTCTGTCACCCCGTTCTCCTCCTTCCCTCAATCTTCCCCAGCATCACGATCTTTTCTAATGAGTTGGTTCTTCGCATCAGGTGGCCAAAGTACTGGAGCTTTAGCATCAGTCCTTCCAATGAATATTCAGGGTTGATTTCTTAAGTTCTAACCAATGTTTGTCATGTCCTGTGTCATTCTTTTAAAGGTTGTGGTCTGCTTCCTTCCCTCCTACTTCACTACTGTCAACCATGCATGAAGTCCTAGAGGTATAACACCGGGCAAGACTTCTGGATAACTAGTGCCTATATAAACAAGGAAACAATCCCTAAACCAACCAGGTGGACAAACAGTGATAAAGTTGATGAAAGAAGCAAATAGGGCAGCATGACACAGTGACGGGGCAGGGAGTGTTTGCTCTGTTGAGTTTGGTCAGAGACAGACTCTCTGGGGAGGCAGCATCTGAGCTGAGAACTGAAGGACAAGAAGGCGCTGTGCATCTGGTCAACCGCAGAGCAGACACAAAGGTGATGGTCCACATGGAGAAGAGGGAGAGGCCTGGGACTGGGCTCTGGGTTGAGCTAATGCAGAAGGTGAGGGTGGTCTCCAAGCAAGACTAACAAAGAGGAGCTCAAGGGGAGGAGGAAAACCTGAGACATCAGGGACCAGGAAGCCAAGAGAATTGTTTCAGCAAAGGAGTGTGTGGTAAGTGTGCTTGACAGGCTGTCTCTCAGGCTTGGGAAAGCGGAGGCCACTGGGGACCTTGAGAAGAGGAATTCCCGTGGAAAGCTTGTCAGGCTGTCCAGTGGAGAGAAGAGCTGGACTAGTGGTTTGGAGAAATCATGAGAAGTGAAGATAACTCCTCCAAGAAGTTTTGCTGTGAGTGTTGTCAGAGAAATGGGGCAGAAGCCGGAAGGGAGTGTGGGGTCGAGGGAAGGTGTGCTGGCCAGTCTCCCTTCCAAAACACCTTCTCTGCCCACGTTCCGCTCTGGGGGCTGGGAGGGTGACCCTTCTGCACTGCATCACCTGAACTCTTCTGTTAGCACGCACCAGACAGCTTCAGCCCAGGGAAGGCAAAGGCAGGAGAGTCGAATGAAGGCTGGAGATAAGGGAGGTCCGTGTTCTGCCCCGCACTCCTGCCTTGCTGCTTCCGCATCTGGTCTCTTGGCAGGAGCTGTGTGCTCTATGCCTGCAGGTCCTTCTGGGCTGCCCCTCCTTCTTGGCTCTCAGAACACTATTTCTTCCCCCGGCTCTTTCTGAGCTAGGAGTTGTCACCCCCACTGAGCCTGGCTTTTCTCTGGGTGCCCAATAATCTTGTTTCTCCTTTAGCTTTGTAAGTAGCCCTTTCTTTGATGTCAGTTGAATCCTCTACGCGAATTCTGCTTCCCTGCTAGAACCTTAACTGATGCAGTGGTGTGCTTTCCTTCCTTCCCTCCTTCTTTCTTCTTTTTCTTCCTTCCTCCCTCCCTCTCTTCCTTTCCTCCTTCCTCCCTTCCCCCTCTCTCTTTCATGGAGGAAGTTACTAGAACATGTGTGTGTGCAAAAGAGAATGATAAGGCAGAAAGGGGTGCTGATGCTGAGAGCAGCAGGATACTTCCTGGAATGGAGGCCCCAGGCCTGCTGGAGGGGATGGATCCAGAGTTCAAGCAGCAGGTGGTGCCTTGGGCTGGTTGCAGAAGGAGAGGCAGGGAGCAGAGGCACAGGGCAGGAGGACTGGTAGATTTGGTCTGATGGCTTCTAGTTTCTCAAGGAAGGGTGCACCAAGGACATCTGCTGAGGGGTACAGGGGAGTTGGGGAGACAGAAGAAAGTATAGAACAGCCATCTCTGAGAACAGGAAAATGAACTTTCTAGGAAAGGTTGGTAGGCTTGCCAGGCACGAAGAGTGCCAATTTGAGGTTTGTGGTCATGAATTTAAAGAGCAGCCATCAGCAAGGCTGCGTGCTTTTCCCCAGCACCCAGCTGCTTGGGCACAGGCCTGGAGAAGGTGGAGGGTGGGGTTCCCAAAGACTGGGACCCGGCCAGGTGCAGATGGTGGGGAGAGAAGGGTGGTTTATGGAGGGGCTTCACTGGGCCGTGATAGTCACGGTGGAGCATGGAATCCGCATGGGGTAAGAAGGGAAGGAAGGCCATGGGTGGGTGTTAGTGGAAACGGATGGGGTTTTGATGCAGCACAGAGTTGGAGAAGCCTTCCTAAGTGGCTCAGCGGAAAAGAACCCACCAGCCGAGGCAGGAGACGTGGGTTCAGTCTCTGGATCGGAAAGATCCCCTGAAGAAGGGAATGACAACCTACTCCAATATTGCTGCCTGGGAAATCCCACAGACAGAGGAATCTGGCGGGCCATATAGTCCATGAAGTCACAAAGAGTCAGATACTACTTCGTGACTAAACAACAACAGAGGCAGAGAGGAAAGTCACAACAGAAGACTTGACGTGACGGGGAGATTTTGGTACAAGAAGCCACAGAGTTGGGGAGCACATGGTGGACTCCAGTGGCTTCAGAAGGACAAGCAAGGACTTGGAAGCAGAAGAGGATAAATGGTTTGGACGAGGTCACTGGGAGCAAGGAGGGTACCCTCATCAACTGCTGGCCTTCCTTGGACTAGTTTCTCCCTGCATCTCCCAGAATAGTCCTTTCCTGCCATTTGGTCTGAAAAGCCTGTGACAATTTGTGTATCTTCTGTTTCAGGCTGAGAAGGCCACTTGTCAGCGTAGCTCTTTCTTGTGACCTGACCCAGAGCTGGTTCTGACCATATGGTGCAGGTGGTGGTGATGTCTCCTAGAATGAACACTTAAGGCCACAGGGCTCAGTGTCCATGAACAGAGGCCCTGGTTTCTTCACCTGTAAAATGCAATCCATCCTTTGTTCATTCAAACACATGTTAAGCACCGCTGTGTGCCAGGTCTATCTGCTTTATTTCCTCCACCCCTCTCAGCCATCCTGGAGGGAGAGACTATTTATCCTCATTTTTGCAGAGGAGGAAATAAAAGCTCAGAGAGGTGAAAAACGTGCCCAAGGTCATACAGAGTCTATTTGAATCCAAGAAGACTCACTATCTAGTCAGGGAAACAGGCAGGGAGGGAACTATGCAAAGTTCTATGGAATATGGAAGTTAGCGATTGCTTCTATTGTGGGAAAGGGGGTGGAGGGGCATGTGAATTAGAGCTACAGGAGGAACAGAAATACATTTTGGGATGGGGCTTCTCTGGTGGTCCAATGGTTAAAAATCCACCTTGCAATGCAGGGGACACTAACATCCTACATGCCACAGAGCAACTAAGCCTGCATGCCACAAGGGGAGATCCTACATGAATACAATGAAAAAAGAAATGCCATGTGGGGTGTTGGAGAGAAAGGACTGTGGGCAGAAGTGAGAGCTTGAGCAAAGGCGTGGTGACAAGACACTATATGGCATGATCCAAGACTTGAGTAAAGGCAGTGAGGATCAGCAGTTAAGCGGGGTTCCTAGCCTTGTCTACAGCCCCAGAGTTTAAGGATATGCTTAAAGGAACCTACAAACCTCCTGAAGTTGTATCACAATGCATATTGGGATGGGACTTCTTGTGAGTAGATGTGAATGACTGTTTTCTGGAAAGTTAATTTTATTTTCATTATACTCTTATATCGAGACATTGGCTCAAAAAAGTCTTGGGTAGTAGATGCCTTGAAGAGAAATATAGGGTCCGGAAATGAAGGGCCTCCATAGGCCTTCTTTCAGGAATGAGTACTTCCCTCTGAGGTCATCAGAGGCCCAAGGAATGGGCCTCAGGAAGACAACACAGGTGACTTTGAGCCCAAGTCAAAGTCCCTTTATAAGTGATAAAGGGATATACTGTTTATTGCTCTATTCCCAGAGTCTGGCAGAGCACTCAACACATACTGGGGGCTCAGTAAACATTTGCTGAATAACTGAATGAATACATGGTTGAACGAGCATGAGTGTGTGTAATAACAGAGTTCACCTCTCCAGGGCAACTCCATGAATTTCCTGGACAACGTAACTGCAGGTGAAATCCAGGAAGCCAAAGTTCTCCCTGCACTGTCCTAGGTTCTAAGACCATACTACGGAGTCCTGAGTTGGGGGTGGAGGTGGAAAGGGGAGGTTGGTGGGCGTGGCAAAGAGGGTATGGCCATCCCTGATTCTAGGGTAGGGCTCTACGGCTCCACCCATATTGCCTCAAAGTGTCTTTGGAGGAGCAAAGGATGGAAGGAATCATTTCTTTCCTCCTTCAACACTGAACCCATCAGCTTGTCCTATTGACTCTGTCCCCAGAACGTGTCCTCCATCCCCTCTATTTGCTCTGTCTCCTCCTCTCCCTCCCTACTCCTGCTCCTGCTCCCACACCTCATCCAGACTGTTGAAGCAGTATCAAACTCAGCATCTCTGCTTCTGCCCCTGCCTCTTGACCATCCACTCTCCGTGTGGTGGCCATAGGAATTTTAATTTTATTTGGCCCTGCCTCGGGTTTCTGGGATCTTAGTTCCCGGATCAGGGATTGGATCCAGGCCACAGCAGTGAAAGCCCAGAATCCTAACCACTATGCCACCAGGGAACTCCCCAGAGGAGTTTTTTCTTTAGAAAAATATTTATTAGGCTGCACTGGGTCTTAGTTTTGGTGTGTGGGATCTTTAGTTGCTGCATGTGGGTTGTAGTTCCCTGACCAAGGATCGAACCCAGACCCTCCGAATTGGGAGCACGGAGTCTTAGCTACTGGACCACCAGGGAAGTTCCACCCCTAGAGGAAGCTCTTAAAACACCTCTCAAGGAATGTGGTTTTCCTTCCACGTACTTAGAGAGCTATGCTTCCAAAACTTTAAAATCCATTCAAGTCACGTGGGGCTCTTGCTAAAATCCAGGTTGTAATTCATTTGCTCTGGGGTGGGGAGACTGCATTGCTAACAAGCTCCCAGGCGATGCAGTACTCTTGGACCACACTAGGACTAACAAAGACTTAGAGAAAAATCCACACTTCCTGCCCATGTCTTCCTTTATCTGACCTCTCGCCAGCATTCCCACGTCATCGCTAACCCCTGTTTTGCTCCCACACCACGCTGTAGCCACCCTGGCCTTCATTCTGTTCCTAGAGTGTGCCAGTGTGTTCCTTCCTGAGGGCCTTTGCATGTGGTGTTCCCATTGCCTAGAATGCCCCTTTCTGAGAGCTCCAGCTGGCTGGTTCCTTTTCTTTATTTAGGTCTCAGTTCAGTGATCCTTCAGATAGTACTACTTTGGCCACTTCATCTAATGAAGCACTTCATCCCCTGGGAACTTGCTATCACTGTTCGCTTTCTCCCCCTTCATAGCACTTATCATTCTGCGAATTTATTTTGGCAATATATTTGTTGACTTGTTAATTAGCGGTCTTCATTCTCACATTTGTTCCACGTGAATAAAGACTTGGTTTTTCTTGTTTGTTGGTCTATTCATGAACGTGCTTGCACGGCTGCTGGGGTGTTGAGATGTAGGTAGGGGAGTCCAAGCTGGGGAAACTTAGAGTGCTGCCAACAGTGTCCTGCGGCAGAGGGGTAAGAGGAGAGATGAGGCAAAGTTTTTGCATTGAGGGAGTCACATAAAAAGTTTCAAGAGCCGAAGCCAAACCTAAGAATCAACACCTGATAGACGGGGACTTCCCTGGTGGTCCAGTGGCTATGACTCTATGCTCCCAATGCAGGAGTCCTGGGTTTGATCCGAGGTCAGGGAACTAAATCCCACATGCCACAATTAAGAGTTTGAATGCCCCAAGCGAAGATCCTGCAGCTGCAACTAAGACCCCATGAGGCCAAATAAATTTTAAAAAAATTGAAAAAATGTTAAAAGATTAACACAAACATCTGAGAGATGATGAATTCATCTCACTACAGGAGACACACTCTGGAAAGTGAAGAAGGAATTTATTGTGAATTTACTTATTGGAAAAACAAAAATACGTGGAACCCTTCCTTTGTGACCATCATTTACATAACTATCTCTGTTCATCCTCAAAACACAGACTCTCCAACTTGCAAGTGAGGAGCAGGGCTCTGAGTTAAGAGACTTGCCCAAGGTCATGCAGCGATTCAGAGACCACACTGAGAACTCCAGTTCCTAAGACAGCTCTGAAACAAGACACTCCTTGTCCCCTTCCAGGCTTTATGCTGTGCACAGCCTCTGTTACCACCTAACACACTGTGCATCCTCCTTATTTATTTTCTGTCTTCTCTCACCATAATATAAATTCCCAGAGGGTAAAGATCTTTGCTTTGTTCACTACTGTTTCCCAGAGCCCAAAACAGGGCCTGCCACATAAGTAGACACTTGTTGAGCCATCAAGTCATATCCGACTCTTTGCAACACCATGGACTTCAGCACACCACTTTGCCTGTCATTCACAATCTCCCACAGTTTCCTCAGATTCATGTCTGTTGAATCAGTGATGCTGTCTTACCATCTCATACTCTGCCGCCCCTTTCTCCTTTTGCCTTCAACCTTTCCTAGCATCAGAGTCTTTTTCAATGAGTTGGCTCTTTGCATCAGGAGGCCAAAGTACTGGAGCCGCAGCTTCAGCATCAGTCCTTCCAATGAATGTTCAGGGTTGATTTCCTTTAGGATTGACTGGTTTACTGAATACTTATTGAATGTTAAAAGGATGAACGAAGGGATTGTTTTGAAATCTTTGCATTCTGTATCACTAAGAGGCAGTTCTGTAAACCCAGTTGAGAAGGCTGGAGTGTGCCTGAGATGAACTGGGAAGGAACACATGGCTTACTGAGAGCTCTCCACAAACCAGAAGGAAGACTGTGTCCACAGAAGAGGGACCGCTGCATGGCCTGATGGGAGAGTAGCCAGGGATCTGGGGCTTGTCCAGTCTCCAGCCCTAACACCACTGCCCCCATAGACGTGGATGCCACAGG
This sequence comes from Moschus berezovskii, assembly GCF_049115385.1. NCBI lineage: Eukaryota > Metazoa > Chordata > Mammalia > Artiodactyla > Moschidae > Moschus > Moschus berezovskii. The sequence goes on from NC_142479.1 coordinate 31,103,958, forward strand.
CTGGCAATGGTCCTTCGCAGGACATGGCTTCCACATAAACTGGCTCCGTGGAAAAATGTGTTGACCCGGCCCCAATTACAAGCTTTATATAATTGCATAGTAGGCATTTATCAGGAAATCTTTTGTGAATTGAGCTAGAGAGAGCCAGTCACTCTAGCCTGGCAGCTCTGACTGCTGAACAAACAAAGGTTCTGAACCAACCACTGTAGCCTGGGTATGGATCCTCCCTGGAGATAGTTCTCCTGGTCCATGACCTTCCTCTGTGAACCAGATGCTCAAAGTTCAGCTCCCAGACCAGCGGTATCAGCATCACACCAGAACATGTTAGAATGCACATTCTCCAGCTTCATCCTCGACCTACTGAACGAGAATCTCAGTGAGTGGGTTTCATCATTCTGCAGATTAAGAAGCCCTCTAGGAGGTTCTGATCCACTCTCAAGTTTGAGAAGCACCGTTACAGAGTTTCTCTTTCAGGGGCTAGGACGTGTGTGAAAAACTGTTGAAGTGGATGGCACAGCTTTATGGATCCCCTGCTGTGTGCCATGCTCTGGATTTGGTTCTGTAAAGAGGATACCAAGATATTTAACCAGCAGCTTCTGCAGCCAAGGAGTTTAGGAGAGAGATTTCTTCTGGTTGGCAGATGTTGAAAGTATGGATGTGTGGAGCCTTTGATCTGAGTCTTGTCTATTCAGTTTAGGTAGATAATAGAGCCCACAGGAACTCATAGGAGGTGGGAGGAGAGGGTGGGGGAGTATGGTGGGGGTTTTTAATACTGAGTTAGAAGGCACTGAAAAGCATAAACAGACAACTACCAGCCCAGGAGCAGTATTTTGCCTGTGCCCACTGCTCAGGTGTGGGGCCATGGTTAGAAGACCTGAAGTTGAAGAGTAACCATTGATAACATTTATCTAGTGCCCACATGTGGCAATTATCAATTCAGGTTCTGTACACACATTAACTCATTCTTCATATGAGGAGGAGAAGGGGATGACAGGATGAGATGATGGGATGGCATCACCGACTCTATGGACATGAGTTTGAGCAGGCTCTGGGAGATGGTGAGGGACAGGGAATCCGGGCGTGCTTCAGCCCATGGGGTCGCAGAGAGTTGGACATGACTGAGTGACTGAACAACACCATGTGAACCATATTGTGGATGTGTGCTCAGTTGTGTCTGACTCTTTGTGACCCCCTGGGCTTTGGGCCTGCCAGACTCCTCTGTCCATGGCATTTTCCAGGCAAGAATACTGGAGTGGGTTGCCATTCCCTCTTCCAGGGGATCTTCCCAACCCAGGGATTAAACAGGTATTTCTGGTACTGGCAGGTGAATTCTTTACCACTGAGCCACCTGAGAAGCCCCACGAACCCTATCAGATAGGCTCTATTATCACTGCAATTTAACTGATGGGGAAACTCAGACACTCAAAGGTGAGCTAACTGCCTAAAGTCACAGTTTGGCAGTTGTTGTTTGTTATTCAGTGGCTCAGTTGCTTTTGACTCTTTGGGACCCCATGGACTGCAGCATGCCAGGCTTCCCTATCCTTCACTACCTCCAGAAATCTGCCCAGACTCAGGTCCATTGAGCCAACCAAGCCAGTGGCTACGCAGTGGTCGACACTACTTGAACTCAGACTGTCTCATTGCTCTCGAGCACTTCCAAAGGCACAACAAATCAACTGTCACCCCCAGTGTCTGGCCTGGCCTGCTGGGTTGAGGTGGTGGAGGGATGGGACCTTTATGTTGGTGGGTAAACAGCATCTGGAAGAATGTCCTGCGTCTTTCCAAGCCTGAGCCCTTCCTCTGGCTAGACAATCGGGAGTCCTGGGCTCTGCGAACCTCCGCCAGGACAAGTACTTTAGTCCCCTTCCCACTAGATGGCGGCCCCTAAACCCACACAGAGATTCTGAATCTTCCCTGTCTTCCAGGGTTCGGCTGAAGTCGAGGAACTGCAGGATGCGAACCCTCCTCCCGTCTAACGGCCGTCGGCTCCACCTCGCCTCATCCGGGGGGCTGTGGGAAGCCCCCAGCGAGGAGGAGGGATGGGGAGCAGGCGGGGGTGGGCGGGGAGACGGGGCTCCTCGGGATCCTGGCGCCAAGGGAGGAGCCGGTGCTCAGCAGACCCTCCGGGGGCGCAGAGGCGGGGCGCTCCCGCGCGGCCTGTGCCCGCCGCGGAGGGGAAGGCCGGGACCGCCGGGTGCCGGCGCCCGCGGGGACCCCGAGGGCGCGGGCGGCGGCAGGTGCGCAGCGGGGACTACAAGTCCCAGCATGCCCAGCCGCTCTGACCCGGCCCCCGCTGCCGCTTAAAGGCTCCGCGAGCCTCAGCCGTCGGGTCGCCGCGGCTTTCGCTTTGCCGCCGCGGCTGGGCGGGCGGACTCGGCGGCCGGGCGGTCCTCGCGTCCCAGCTTCCGCAGCGCCGAGGGGCGCTCTTGGTCCAGCCCTCGCGGCTCGAGGATTCCCTTTCGAGGCGCCCGCGCCCCCGGGCTCCGCCGCCTCGGCCACCCCGCGGCCCCGATGCCGAGGCATGGATAGAGCGGCGCTGCGCGCGGCGGCGATGGGGGAGAAGAAGGAGGGCGGCGGCGGGGGGGACGCGGCGGGCGCGGATGGGGGCGCCGGGGCCGCGGCCAGCCGGGCGCTGCAGCAGTGCGGGCAGCTCCAGAAGCTCATCGACATCTCCATCGGCAGCCTGCGCGGGCTGCGCACCAAGTGCGCCGTGTCCAACGACCTCACCCAGCAGGAGATCCGGACCCTGGAGGTAAGGGGCCGCGACGCCGGAGAATCGGGGAGCCCGCGCTGGGTTTGCTGAGGCAGGGGTCCGCGCCTCGGGAAGCGCCCCAACACCTCCTTCGCGGCTCCAGTTCACTCCTTCCCCAGTTGCATCCTTGAGCCCGGTCACCTCCTTTGCGGCTTCCTCTCGCTCTCCCACTCGCTGGCGCGGCGGCCCGAGGACCCGGGACCAGCCCCGTTCACCTTGGGCGGGATTGGGGGGAGGGGCGTGGTGCGACCTGCGAGGGAGGGTGCAGGGGCCCGCGGCGGGGTGGGCTGCGCGGACATCCCCTCCGCCGCCACCGCATTGCCAGCGCGCCGGGCCGCAGGACTCATTCTCCCACTGAGTCACATGGTGGACTTTTCCCTGGGTGACGGAGCCCAGCCGCTGTGGGCTGGGGTGACGGGGCGGGAGGAGGGCCCCCTGAAGTGTGAGCGCAGGCCCTTCGTCTCTGCCCTCCCCGCACGCCCCAGACTCTCTTGTCTCTTCCTTTCCTCTCCTCCAGGGTCTTGTCTGCCGCTTATCAAAGTGTTTGCTGAAACTGCATTTTTGCCTTGAGTGCGTCTCTTTCGCACTGCCACAGCGTTCCACTGCTCAAAATGTAATAACCTACCGACACCGCCCCCCCTTCCCCCTACTGAACTTTGGTTTAGAAATGATTATGCTGAGGATCAAAACCTTCGATGGGAAAATGACACATTTAAGGGGTTCTAGTGGAGACAGCCTCCAGTGTAAAGAAGAAATAAGACATGCGGTCCCTGCTCTCTCAAGTGATAGCTGGGAAGTCCAGTATTAAAAGGGTTTGGAAGAATCAACCAAGAGGGTTATTGCGTTCTTAGAAGGGGGTGGAGGGCGGTCTCTCCCTCTCCTGTCATACACAATAGAGGGAAACTAGTGCGTTTCCAACTTGCTTTTGTCCAGAGGCTGGGAAAGCTGTGAAATTCCAGGCACCACTTGGTATTAATAGCTACCCTGTTTTGAAGAACGGGCCTCTTTCCACCTTGCTTGATCACATCTAGCCTTCTGCAGATCTGGAGATGTTTTGTTTTATTAGAACCTTAACTCTTCATCCCAAACCCTCCACACCCTCTTATTGCTGATTGCCTCTGCCAGCCACCTTAGGGCCAGCGGGTGATTTGTGGCCATGATAACCAGACCCCATCCTCTGTGTGCACCAGAAGCCTGAAGCCCTATTTGATCTAAAATGCTCGGGGTAAACTTCTTTCCTTCAGTTTTATTTTCTTAAAAGTGACAAATCCAGGGACATTGGAAGGATATAATCAGTGCTGGCTATTATTATTTTTGTTTCAGTTGCTATAGCAGTGCTGACCAGGGCTTGGCTTAAAAAACAAACCGACCAGCACCCCCGCCCCCACAACTGTCCCTCCTGCATGCATGCTGCTGTTTTCCAAGTGGCGAAGAGAAACTGGTTTCTTGAACACAGCCGGGTGTGTTTGCCCAGCAAAGTTCAGTTTTTAAACCGACACAATAGGGGGCCTGTGTGGCTCCGTTCTGGGAGGAGGGGGTCCTTGTCCAGCAGCATGTGTCTGGTTGGACCGCTGTGTTGTTGGGATAAGAGGTTGTCTTCTGTTGGCTTCTCTTGGATTGTCCCCCCTCACTCCCCCAGGTTGCTCTGAAATGCTCCTAGTTCGAAGAGGGGACCCGGGAGAATGATGGGTGATTTTTCTGGAAATGGCACCTTGCCTTCTTGGTACCCTGCCTCCCAAAGTCACTCATTTTGACCAAGGAATGGCATCAGGACACCCTAGAACATCCTGTATTTAGGTCTCTGCGGTGGTTTATTCAGTGACCTGCCTCCTGAGCGTTTATTGGATAATCAGCTCTGGCAGCCAAAAACCCATCCCAAGGCCCAAAGGGGATTGATAGCAGGAATTGGAACAAATACCCAGCTCCCCGTCTTCTCTGCTGTGTTGTGGCTTCAGGTCCACGCTCTTCCCTGAAAAGGCGAGACCCGGGCTGTTTGGGGGATGGGACTTTCGACCCCAGGATCTAGCTTCCTAGGCCTTGCCTCCTTACCTGAACAGGGTGGGTGGAGAGGTCTCTGTGGGCTCTTGTAGTTCTCAATGCTGTGGTCTATGAAGGAGCCTCAGTTGGGTGGAATCAAACATTTGTTATACACACCCCTGTGTAAGAATACCCCTGAGTAAGAATGGTTCTGAAATCTAGATGTACCAAACTGATAAAATAGGGGGAAAGTTTGTTACTCAAAGAATCCTGACCTTTGAGGGCAGTGTGGTAGGTGGAAAGCCTGAGGCTTGGAAATCAGGGTCTGTCTATCTGACCTTGGATAGTAAGTCCCATGACTTCTGAACCTCAGGCTTCCCCATCTGTAAAATGGGCCAAGACTACTTAAACCTGCAACCTCTTGTGTGTCTGTGTCCTTATGCTTTCTACCAAGAGATTCTACCCATAAATTTTCCTATTGAGGATCCAGTGCATTCATGCCACGGGCCACATTTGGGAAGAAGGCCCTTTGACAGCTGGCTCTTGTTCCCTAGAGGTGGGTGACACAGGCCAAGAGACAGCTCCGAAGCCCGTGGTGAGGTCACGCGGGGCAGTGGTGATGTCCATTTTGGCTTTCTTTCCTGTTCTGTAGGCTCCTCTCACATACCAGGCCAGGGCCCCCAGAGACTGGACTTGCAACATTAGATTCCTGGCTTTTGAAAAAAGTGGGCTTGGCTTACGTAAGCACGCCAGACTTCTCCCAGAATCCAAGGAACTCCAGCCCACCCTGGCCCTTGTTAAATAAGCATTCAGTGAGAAGCCCCGGCAAGTCCTGAACCGGGGCCCAACTGCTGGTGCCTTATTGCAGGTCGGATGATGTGTAAGTTTCAGTCTGCCTGGCTGCCTTTCCTTCCTCCGCGCAGTGGTCCACTTAGGATCCAAACAAGTGGAAGGAGCCAAGGTTACCTTGTCTGCCTCCTCCCTGTCAGTCAGTGTGCCGGACCCTTCTCAATCTCCGAAGATTTCCTGGAAATCCATCAGACTTCACCACACACATATTGTTTTTTTTTTTTTTCCCTCGATGTGAAATGAGGAGGGAGATAAAATCTGAACCTAGAGTCTGCATCGGTAAACAGAAGTAGGGAGGTGACTTTGAAGATCCCAGCAGAACATGGCACCCGGTCTCCACCAGGCCCTCCTCAGGGGCTGAGAACTGAGCAAGATAGAACGTTCTCGTTCCCCAGACGTGCTCACAAAGGGACACCCGGCTGGCCTCGCAGCCCACACCAGTTCATTCCCTCATTTGTGCATCTTTGGGCCGGGTCTGGGCTGGGCCGTGGGGTGAGCAGGGCGTCTCGTGAAGATTCTCGTTTTATGGACCTTGTAACTTTGCCTTTTCGTGCCAGCCTCCTGGTTCTTTTCAGAGGCAGGACTTACCACCCCGAGGAGTCTTCCCATCTGCTGTTCTTTTTAAAAAAACATTTGTTTTAGTTTTGGTGGCGCTGGGTCCTCGTTGCTGCACGCGGGCTTTGTTAGTTTCTTAGTAGCAGAGGCTACTCCTGATTGTGGCGTGTGGGCTTCTTGTCGTGGTGGCTTCTGCTGTTGCCAGCTGGTGCGGGCTCGGTAGTTGTGCTACCCGGGGTTAGTTGCTCCAGCTTGTGGGATCTTTGCAGATCAGGGAAGGAACCCGTGTCCCCTGCCCTGGCAAGTGGATTCTTAACCGCGGGACCACCAGGCAGGTCCCAGCTGGTGGTCTTATGGAGAAAAGTCCCTCGTATGCAAGCTGACCTGGAGCAAGGGGTCCCCACTGGGCCTTGCCCTTCACTCAGCCCTGCCGTGGCAGAGGTCAGAGGTCAAAACCCTGTGTGGAGGGCCTGAGCTCTCCCCTGTGGGACCCCTCCCCAGCCCCCTGGGGCATCTGGATGGTGGAACTGCCAGGAAAGGAGAGGATGCCTTGGGTCCTCACAGAACTGGTCCTTAGGGTGTGCATGGATGTGCATTCACTCAACAAACCTGCGGTTATTACTGGTTTGCCTGCTGACCTGCTCATTGCCGCCACCCCGGCAAGGATTCTGAAGTAGGTAGGCTGTTTTCCTGGTGTTTGGGGACATTCTCAGACTAATGGGGAAGCCAGGCAGGTGAGCAGGACTGACTCCATTACTGCAGCCTGCTGAAATCGCTTCAGAATTGGGAATATGACTGGACGGTTGGCCAGTCCAACTCCTACTTTTCTGGGAAATATCCCCAGAGTCTTGGTGGTGACTTGTCCACGTCACACATCCCTGGCACAGCTTCCGTTTCCCCACCCAGCCCCTGCCTCGGCGTGTGGCATTTCTCTGCTTGTGCCCTTGTTGTGTCGTGGGCTCCGTCGTGCCGACTCTGTGACCCCACCGACTGTAGCCCCCTAGGCTCCTCTAGTCATGGGATTTCCCAGGCAAGAATACTGGAGTGAGTTGCCATTTCCTCCTCCAGGGGATCTTCCCGACCCAGGGATAGAACCCATGTCTTCTGCAGAAGACAAGTTAGCCCAGGTGCCAGGAGACCTCTGGTTTGCTGCCTGGAGACAGTGATGGGAGTGCCTCCCTCCCCCGCCAGGTTAGCTCAAAATCCGGGAAAGCTGCATTCCCCACCACTATTCTGGGCCTGCTGGGCCACTGTAGTCTCGAGAGGGGCTGCACGGGTTGTGGTGCTTGGTGGCAGTGTCTGCAGTGGTGATGGCGGTGGTGGGAGGTAACATGGCCAGTGCCTGTGGCCATGTCTTTCCCAGCTGTGGGTTTGAAAAACGACGGACGTGCTTTCAGAATAGGCTGATGGGAAACTTCTACACTCAGTTCAAAGGGAAAGCTGTGCTGAGGTGCCTTCTGGGTTATGGGAAGGGCCCTAGAGCCTAGTGAGGGGCAGGGTTTCCTCGCAGTGGAGGGATCCCGTTCCTTACAGTGGAAAGAGACACCCTCTCGGTCACCTGCCCTGTGCTAGGCTCTTGGCATGTGTTCCCCATTTAAGGCTCCTGGGGACCCTGCAAGGTTTTCTCTCCATTCTGCAGATAAGGACGTTGCGGCTCAGAGGCACTGAGAGACAGAGTTAGTAGGCGGTGGAACTTGGCCTGACTAGTCTTCAGAACTCATGTTCTGAACTTCACGACTGCTTCTAGAAACCATAGTGGGTGGGGGCGGGGTTTCTTGTCAGAGTTGTGACTGCCGAGCCCAAGGAAGTGGCCGGTAATGCAAAGGGCCGGCCCGGGGGCACTTGGTGGCCCAGTTCCAGATGACCGGGCCTTCTGGTGGCCGCGCCAGGCTGCGCACCCTCTGAGCTCGAGCTTCCCTAAAGTGCGGCCTGGCACATCCTCAAAGAAAGGTCCCCACCAGTGCGCTGTGATGCAATTGCTCAATGCTAGTCTCATTCTGAGAAATGAGAAGCTGCCTCGAGATCATCTTACTTGTCATTGTTTTAATGGATACCTGCTTTATCCTCACTGCATAATTCCTCTGGTAAGCACGACGTTCTTTAACTTTCCAATTTATTAAAGTGTTCTAAAATACACCTAGTGATATATGCTCACTATCGAAAAGAAAATACAGATGAAAATAAAGAATAAAAACCACCCATAATGCCACCTCTCAGAGTTAAATCCTTTTTTATTTATTCATCTACTTTTGGCTGCTCTGCGTCCTCATTGCTGCTCTCGGGCTTTCTCTAGTTGCAGCGAGTGGGCTTCTTGTTGCTGGGGAGTCTCCTGTTGGGGAGCCCAAGCTCTGGAGCATGTGGGCTTCAGGAGTGGTGGTGCACAGGCTTATTTGTCCCGTGATCCTTGAGCAGGGATCACATCTATGTCCTCTGCATTGGTAGGCAGATTCTTAACCACTAGACCACCAGGGAGGTCCCTCAGAGTTAATTCTTATCAACATTTGGCAGTTTATTCTTCCAGTGTTTTAATCCTCTGCATCTGTATACAAATATACAGAGACGTATTCATGGAGCTCACCATGCTCATTGTCTTGTAAATGTCTTCTGTCTGTTCCAGTCCGCACAGATATGCACCATCATTAATCGTGACTGTCTCCCGTGATCATATCAGTTCACTGAGCCCGTCCCCACTTGTCACCATTCGGGCTGTTTCCGTGTCTTGCTGTGATAAACCTTGCTGCAGTGAGTGCCTGAGTGCATTCCTAGAAGTAGAATTTGCTGGGTCAAAGTATATGAACACATTTAACATCAGCCCTGTTCTTTGAAATCTTTAGGGCCTGATATGTTTCTCCCACCCTGCTCCCCAGCAGGAGTGCTAAGATTTACAAAATGGCAGCCTTCATGCATTTACCTCTTTGCCACTGGATATGTGTCCACCCTGAGGGCAAGGAGTGTGAACAGGAGACAGGACATGGCCCCCATGACTGAGGTTCTGGGTGCTGGGTCAAGGATTGTGGGTTCTCATTTTGTGGTTTCCCGTAGCAAGGGCTGCCCTGGGCTGACCATTTAGAAAAGGGATCTTTCGTTGCTCCCAGGCAGCAGAGCGGGAGCTAGATGTTGGGGCCCCATGGAGAGGCTTTCATCACTTGAGGCTCATGAAAGGCACCTTACAGAACTGTAAGCTTGGTTTCATCACCAGCACAAATATTGATCAGTCCTATTTGGGTGCCTTGGTTGTGGGGTTGATTTAGCAGAGTTGTGAACTCCTAAGGATCTTGAAATTCCCATCTGGTCCAGCCCTCTCATCTGCAGGTGAGGAAACTGAGTGCCCAAAGGGAAAGTGACTTGCTAGGAACACAGATTAGGCTATTAACCTGAACAAGAGTAGAGGGGAGACGGGTGGTTATGCAGGAGCACTGAGTGGGAGTCAGAGCCGAGAGCTCATGCCCTGAGGTGAGATGTTATGCCACCTTGACCAACCGCAGACGGCAGTCTGCCACCCCACCCTCCTGTGTTGGGGGTGGGGGGATGGGAAGGGATCCTCGACCTCAAGGAGTTTCCTGCGAGAGGAAGCCAACGGGTTTGCTTTTCCAGTCCCATCTCAGTATCTTAGGCACCCTGGGTACTGGAGAGGTTCTTGGGGATTTGTCTGGGGTGTCCAGTAGGTGGGACCTTTTCTGAAAGCCAGCTTGCCTGATGGACTGGCTCAGCCTTGATGGCCTGTCTTGAGTCTTTGAACCTGACCTGACTGTACTTTCAAGGGCTTCTCATCCTTCGACTGAAAGATCCTCTAGGACTTGGGCGGGTGAACCTTTTCTCCTCTAAGGGTTGTGTTTATGTCCTAAATTTGTGATGATTTTGCATTCTGTACCATGATACATTGTACAGGGTTTACTGTTTTGCTTCCAGAAGATTCAGCCTTTGAATCCAGTGTCTTTGTGTCTGTTTGACTTTCTGCCCTGTTCCAGAAGCATACCTTGGGGATGGATGCTGGGATCAAAAACGCTTTGTCATTCATTTCCAGGCACAATTGTTTCCCTCTGCATTGAAAAAGTCTTGATTCAAATTGCCGCCACGTGCAAAACCTGCCTATTTATATACATCTGTATTTCTCTGTCGTTCTAGCCTTGGCGGGCAATAGTGTGTTTTAACAGGGAGGATTGCCTTTGACAATAATGGAGCTGAAGTCATCCTGTTTGCTTGCCATTTTTCTCCCCTCTTTCATTTTTCCACCTTAGAATAATTGCAAGAGTGAATTAAGAATTGTGTTTAAAATTTAAATCAGAGCCAGGGGAGAAAGCATAATGCATTATGTAGAAGAGACCAGCCATGGTTAGGAAAAAGAACTTTTCATACAGCATAAACTGTAGACTTCAATCTGTAATATATTGATCATGAGGGTTTTGCTTTCTGCAAAGCTGTTGTGATAAGCTGCTTATAGAGTGGTGGGGCTTTTCTTTGACAAGGCACCTGGAGGTATTGAGTCCCAGTTTAGCCTGTTCATTTGGATTGGGTTTGGATATGGATTAGTGGAAGCAACTTCACTCATGGTGCAGAGTTTTGCTGGTCAGAAATAAGTGACCCGAGAGTTCCCTGGTGGTCCAGTAATTAGGACTCAGAGCTTTCACTACCATGGACCCAGGAACTAAGATCCCACAAGCCTCGTGGCACTGCAAATAAAAAAAGCAAACCAAAATGTATAAAAAGTGACCTGTGTGTTCTCACGCATGGGGCACATATAGGGCACTATCTCCTCCTCCCAGTCCGGGACCCTTGAAAGGGCTTCATGCAGCCTTTCCTATACTATATTCTGTGTGATGCTCTCATGAAAGCAAGTTTCAAGTAGCTGAGAATGGGCCCCATCAGCCACCTCCTTGAACATAGTCCACGAAGCAGGAGCAGGGAAGGAGACGAGAAATGGTAGGTGTAGTTTCACCTACTGTTGATTTTATGATACTGGGCTCCCATTTGAGGTTCCAGCTAAAATTGGGGCGGTTGAGGAGAGGCTGGTGACCTCGTCCACTTATCTACCTGTGCAAAGTTACCTTTTGTCGTGGGAGGTACTTTTCGAAGGGAGACAGGTTGTGTTCTGGGCACGCCACACTATCTGCATAGAGACAGATTTCACTTAATCCTCCCAACAAGATGAGGAAGATGTACCCAGAGAGGTCTGTAGGTCTGGAGTTGTTGAGTCCTGCCTCCTCCTAGGCCCGCTGGCCAGTTAGCCTGGTGCCCAGGACATGTTCATTTGGGGTCTGCCAGGAACCTCCTGACCCCACCCCCCCCCCGCCATGGTGGGCAGAAAACAGTCCAGAAGAAATGCAGTTGTCTGTGAGTGTGTTTGAGCCTGGGACTGCAGAGGGCAGGGGAAGGGCTGGGCTGCAGACTGAGGAATGCTTTTTAAAACAAAAAAGGAAATGCTCGCTCAGAATGGAAAGGAAAGGAAGCAGCTTCCTGTTTCTGGTGCTGGCTCTGTGAAAGGAGGAGCTCTCTAACCCCTTGGCCAGCAGAGGCCCCGGGCCGGCTGGGGCCACTCTGGGTGCGAGAGACAGACACACAACTCCTGTACTGCGGCTGGAGGGCCCAGAGGGCCGGGTCCGCCCCTTTTCATTTTCTCCAGGTAACTGATCAAATGGATATGTGGTTTTCAAAATGAATATCTATACGTGTTACAAAAGGGATGTGTCGCAATAGCTGACATTTACTGAGAGCTTACTCCAGGCCCGGCCCCCTTCTTAGGAGTTTTATGCGGCCTGTACTCCTCCCAATGACCTTGTGAGGAAGAGTCTACTGTCATTCCCATTTTACGGATGAAGAAACTGAGGTATGGAATGGTTAAGTGACTTGCCCAGAGTCATAGAGCCAAGGAGAGACTAAGCTGTGACTTGAACCCAGATCGTCTTAATTACCTGCTGGTGCTACCTGACTTGTGTTTGTGAACTCCACATCCACCTAGAAAATCTGTTAGCAGAGAATCATTTTTTTAAAGATCTGTGTCTTTTGTTTGGCTCCAGAGGGCTGCCCCCAAACCCTGGTCAGGCCCTTGGTGATTCTTTAGGTGAAATGCCTGCATTTGATAGATATAAAATTTATGTATATATATATATAAATTTGTACTTTTTTGGCCATGTGGCATGGGATCTTAGTTTCCCGATGGTGGATGAAACCGGTGCCTGCTGCAGTAGAGGCACAGTCTTATCCACTGGACTGCCAGGGAAGTCCCAAGTTTATACATATATTTTCAGTTTGATTATGGGAATGTTCACACATGTACAAAAGTCTGGAGAATGGTACAGTGAACCCCTGTGCAGGAATCCCCCCACTACAGCAATAACCGGCTTCTCCCAGTCTTGAATCGTCTATGGTGTTTACACTCGAATAAGCCTGTTGAAAATGGTGGTGGCGCGGGGCAGTTAGTGTCAAGGAAGCAGAAGTCTTCTGGTCCAGCCTTCTGCCTCCAGGCAGTGATATGCGGACCCCAGCAGGCTGGGTGGAATCTCTGTACCTTTCCCCAGAAAATAACCATTTACAAATTTCCCCTGAAGCTTAGTGTGGCTCCTGGCGGCCCTCACATGACAGGCAGGTCATCTCGTTCTGTAAACGGAAGCTCCCAATGCACTGAAAGCTGCTCTCACATGGCAGAATCAGGGAATGGCCATGGCCTTGTGGGAGTACTTCCACAGCCCTGCCCAAGACTGACCCTGCAGTCACACTGCGACTCCCAACTTCCAGCCACTCTTCTCCGTATCCTAGTATCTCCTCTTCTACTTTTCCTCATTGCTTTATCCGCACATGATTACATGAGTGTATTTCAGCCAATACTTACGGAGCGCCAATGCGTGCACCCCGGGAGGAGCGTCAGCGAGTACATGCAGCCCGCGTCTCCAAGGAGATCCTGGCAGATCCTCATCTCTACGGTTCTGGCCAAAAAATGAGATCCAGGACCCGCTGAGGGGCTTCCTTAAGCTTTGTGGTTCTTCCTGTGGCTCTGCATGGTCCTGCTGAAGCCTGGTCTTGCCGGCCACTCTTACGTTTCTGTTCTCTGTGGTCTCTTGCCCCCAGCAGAGGTGGTTTTCTCTGTTGCTTTCATTTTGTTTTGTTTGGGCTGTATTCTCACAAGTGTCTCTCAGCCTGTTGCTTTTGGCCAGCTGCTTCAGATCTCCGAGTTCGGCCTCCCAAACGCAGTCATGATGTTATCGTGGGAAAGGATGGTCTTGGACACACAGTAGGTCATTGAGGGCTGCCTCAGGACTTCAGGGTGTGCCTGGGCTCTGGGGGAGAAGGCCCCAGTAGCCTCCTGACTGGTAATTCCTTGCTAGCTCTGTGACCCGCACGGCCAGTTCCTTAGCTCTGTGAACCTCAGTTTTCTTGTTCCTTAAAAGGCGTTAAGAGGGACTTCCTTGGTGTTCCAGTGGCTAAGACCTCACACTTTCAATACAGGGGGCCCAGGTTCCATCCCTGGTCAGGGAACTAGATCCCACATACCACAACTAAGAATTTGCATGCTGCGATGAAAAGATCCTGCAAGCTGCAGCTAAGATCGCAGATGCTAGGTGTGGCAACTAAGATCCAGTGCAGCCAAATAAATACAAATATTTTAAACATAAATAAAAAATTAAAAGGAGATAAGGATAGCTTTATTTTAGACTCTCGAGAGATGTTGTTGAGATACAGAAGGTGTGCTGGACGATACTTAGAAGGGATTCAGTATTTTCATTCACCTCCGCTCACTTAGCATTATTCTAAAACACTTGTCCACATGTCTCTGTTATCTTCCTTTCCATCATTTTAATCAGTGCATGCTATTTCACCCAGTGGGTATGCTGTAATTTACCAAAACATTTCCCCTGTTTTGGGACATTTCGGTTGTTTCCAGATTCCTGCTCTTATAAACACCGTGGCTGGAATCATCTTTGTACAGGCACCTCTTTATTTTTGTTCCTATTCTGAATTCATTTCCTTGGGATAATTCCCAGGAATGGAATTACTGGGTCAAAGAGCATGGATACTTTTTGTGATGGGAGTTGCAAAACTGTCCTCCAGTTTCTGCTTTTTGTACGATAGCTCTCTTAAATGTATTCTTGGTTGAAAAGCTCATTTTTTTTTCCTTTGCAATTCTTATTGATCTCTGTGCCTTTCTTCTCCTACCTACCTGACCTTTTTTTGGGGCCTTGTTAAATAATTTCCCATTTTCCTCTTTTAAGAAGCATCTTTATTGAGTTATAATTGCCAAATAAAATTGTAGGACATTTAAAGTGTGCCAGTCATTCCCTATCTTGAATTTGCTCTTTATTTCTATCTACTGTCTTCTGCCCATTCATTCACTGACTCTTTATTGAGCATGTACTCTGTTTGGTTTTAGGTACTGGGAAAAGAGCAGGGAAGAAGACAGAGTGGTTCCTTTAATGGAAAGAGAAAAATAAAAAGTCAACAGATAGAGACAGGAAGACTCAGGAAAAGAACACTGTGAATGGGTTAGATTGATGGGATGGGGAGAAGGCTGCTTTATTATTATTAGTTTAGTTTTATCTTTTGGTGGCACCCTGAAGCATGTGGGATCTTATTTTCCCGACCAGGGATTGGACCCAGGCCCTCTGCATTGGAAGCGCAGAGTCTGAACCACTGGACCACCAGGAAGTTCCTAAAAGGCTGCTGCTTTAGATGGGGTCATCAGGAAAGCTTCCTTCCCAGAGAAGGTTTGAGCTGAGTGTTAAAATTTGAGAGGGCATGGGCTTGTGAAAACTTGGGGGAAGAGTATTCCAGGCAGAGGGACTAGCATGTGCAAGAGCCCTGAAGCAGAAGTGAACTTGTTGTGTTCAAGGACCAGAAAGGAGGCCAGCCTGCCTGGGCACAGTGGGAAGTGGTGGTCCATGAGGGCTGTGGTCTGCCATGACCTCAGGGAGGTCCCTTGGGCCGTTTTCCTCAAGTTGGGCCGTGGTCAAGAATTAAGGCACTAATTCATCCAATAGTTGTGCCTGCTCCAGTTATGTGCTAGGCACTGTTGTAGGATGTAAGAGTGGATGAGAAAGTTAGCTTGGCAGCGGAGTTTGTAGATGAGTAACCCAATAGAAGGTGCCAGTGAGGTGTGAATGGAGGCCCATTGTACTGCCT
Organism: Moschus berezovskii; assembly: GCF_049115385.1. NCBI lineage: Eukaryota > Metazoa > Chordata > Mammalia > Artiodactyla > Moschidae > Moschus > Moschus berezovskii. The sequence continues at coordinate 31,119,202 of NC_142479.1, forward strand.
GGCTGATTCATCTCTGCATCCTGAGATGTGCAGGGACTCGGGAAATGTTTCTTGATTTGAACCAAGTCGGGCTCTGGGCTGCAAGCCTTCACCGTGGCAACTGAAACTCAGTTGTCTGCTGTCAGGCCTGGCAGTCTCAGCCTGCCAGGGAAGGGGCCCTGAGGACTGAGGTTGCCAGCTCAGAAGTGGGGCTGCCCGTATCAGGTATGAGTAGCTAGGCAGCACTTATGGGAAACAAGCCCGAGAAATAGTCGTGGGAAAGCCCCTGTTTACCATGCTGCTTTGCCCTGACCCAGTCTTCCCTGATTTGTGACTCTCATTGGAAATGAAGCCTTGCGGGCTCTGTGCTTGTCATTGTTTTCTTCTCTTGTACTGTAGGCTGTGCTTAGTCGCTCAGTCGTGTCTGACTCTTTGCAACCCCATGGACTGTAGCCCGCCAGGCTCCTCTGTCCATGGGGATTCTTCAGGCAAGAATACTGGAATGGGTAGCTGTTCCCTTCTCCAGGGGATCTTCCCAACCCAGAGATCGAACCCAGGTCTCCTGCATTGTAGATGGATTCTTTACTATCTGAACCACCAGGGAAGCCCGAGAACACTGGAATGGGTAGCCTATCCCTTCTCCAGGGGATCTTCCTGACCCAGGAATCGAACCAGGGTCTTCTGCATTGCAGGCAGATTCTTTACCAGCTGAGGTACCAGGGAAGCCCTTTCTTCTCTTAGGGCAGGGCAAAGAGAGGGTATCCCAAACTTTGGGACAGCATAGACTGTATACACCTAGTGAGCTGTGACCCTGTGGCAGTTCCAGGAAATGGACCTGGTAGAAGATCTTGGCTGCCATTTTGTTTGGAGGCAACTCGTGAGCCAACTTCGTGGCTGCGGAAGCAATGCCCAAGGTCACAGTAATCAGTGGAGGTGGGGTTCAGATCTGGAATTGCCTGATTTTACACCTGTGTGCATTTCACTGCACCCCTCAGAAAACTGCTTGACCTTGGACCTTGTCTGGAACAGAGAGAGCTCAGCTCTGGCAATGCTCAGAATTTTGAAAGCAATAATACTATGTGGAAAAGGGTCTGAAAATCTCTCCTTTTCCATGCCATTTGGATGGGATTACCTCGAAGTTGTGAGCAGGATGAGATGACCACGGCATCAGGGTCCAGATTAGCAGATTTTCAGAGGTGGGTGCTCCTTGTTGAGGACAAAGATGGAGAGAAAAGCATCCTGCGGGGGAGTGGGGGGGGGAGGTGTGTTCAGAGCGAAGGCTCTTCCCCGATTCCATTTCAGATGAACTTGGCTTCTCTCTTTCTTTTTAAAAAATCTTTTGGCCACACTACATGGCATGTGGGATCTTAGTTCCCTGACCTGGGATCAAACTCGTGCCCCCTGCATTGGCAGTCAGTTTGGAGTCTTAACCACTGGATCACTAGGGGTGTCCTTTGCCCTCTGTTTTGAAGCGATCTGGTTAGAAAGTATAATGTTACTTGTTAGCACTGGGCAACACTGGTGCCTGGTGGGGATGACATGCAGGCAGGGTTATATTTTAAATGTTGGCGAATCTTAGGAGAAAGGAGGTGACAAATCCCTGGGGAGATTTACCCCTGGTGGCCCTGACTCATCGTGGCCAAGGGGACTGAGCAGGGCAAGGAAGAATCCATCAGTGAATGGAAACTTGCCTTTTAGGGGACAGGAAACCTTCTCTGTTGTGGTTGGCCTGGTGGTTTAGGAGGAGAGGTGAGCATTTGAGACAAAGCGCTGGGCTAGTCTTACAGCTGCATCTTTGACAATTTTGAGAGTTTTAGGAAGTAGTTCTAAAAAAAAAAAAGAAGAAAAATGAAAAGAAACCAAAAACCAAAGAGGCTGTTACTTGCCATACCTGTGTGCAGCCAGGAGGGCTGTGAGTTGCCATGTGACTGATGGAAACTGGCTCGTTGGCCCCACTTCACGTGTACCCTCCCCCACCTTTTGTGGTCCCTAAGCCGGAGGGGTTTCTGACTATTCTCAGAAAAAGACTTCAGTTCAGTTCAGTCACTCAGTCATGTCCGACTCTTTGTGACCCCATGAATCACATCACGCCAGGCCTCCCTGTCCATCACCAACACCCGGAGTTCACTCAAACTCATGTCCATCGAAAAAGACTTAGGTGGCCTCAAATGACCAGACCTTGTCTCAGGCATCTAACAGCTTAAACTAAACTTCCTCTCTAGCCCTGTTTGGTTTAAGCAGTTTCCTGGTCTGGCAGGATTTGTTTTCTTAGCATCTGTCTTGTCAAAGCCCCAGTTCCACTTGTCACAGCAAACAGGCCCCCCTGGTCACCCTGTAGCTGCCAGACAGTGCCTGTGTTCCAAAACTCAGACATGCTGTTCCCCTGGGGAAGTGGAGCCCAAGTGAGTGGCCTCCTGTGGTCCTCTGTCTGGGCTCCTGCCTTCTCTTCCCCATTTCAATCACAGAATGGTGCTTGTCCTCATTCTAGAAAGATCTGCTGGTTCATGGGCTGCCTCTGTATTTGGAGGAAAGGCTGAGTGAGTGAGCGGCACCCTGAAGTAGGTGAGAGCACAGGTCCTGTTGTTCGGCATGGATGTACACTCTCCTCCCTTCCTGGGTAAGCTGCGTGTCTTTGGGCAGATTACTTAACCTGTCTGAGCAATAGTTTCCTCATCTGTAAAGTGGAGATTATAATAGAATTGCTCATGGTGAGTGAGATGAGTCATGTCAAGCACAATCCCTGACACAGAGAAAGAATCTGTCAATACATTTTATTATTCTTGGTTTTTTCAACAGGTATTTAATTAGCACCCACTCTGAGTTGGGCACCCACTCTAGGCTGGTCATTCTTCTAAACTGGGAAGTAAGTGAACAAAACGGGCAAAACTGTCAGCTCTGTGGAACTTGGGTTTTGACTGTTAGAAGGAGACATTCACAATAAGTGAATGAGGGAAATACATTGTTTGTTAAATGGTGAGTGTGCTATGGAAAAAAATGAAAACAGGAAGATGGCCAAGGTGAGGAGTGGTATAATTTAAAGGAAGGGTCAGGATGGTTTCACGGAAAAAGTAGTATTTAAGATCTCAGCAGGGTGAGATGGCCTCCTTGGGGATGTATCTGGGGAGGAGCTTTGGAAGCTGAGTCTAACAAGTGCAGAGGTAGAGGGAGTGGGCCTGGTGTGCTGGGGCTGGGTGAGGCTTCGAGGTGCCTGAGAAATGCCCAAGTGGTGCAGCCCTCAGGTGCCACCTGCCCTCAGGTGACCTTGAGTCTGGCATCTAGGAGCAAGGGGGAAAAGGGTGATGAGAACAGACGTTTGTGAAGGGTTCCAAGGTGGCATGTGGGCTTCTCGGCAGGCCCACCCTCCATCCAGTAGAATCAAAGGAATTTTGAAACTCAACACTCCTTTCTTTTTAAGAAATTTTTTAATTTTGTTTTGGAGTATAGCCGATTAACACTGTGATAGTTTCAGGTGAACAGCGAAGGGACTCAGCCATGTATATCCATGTGTCCATTCTCCCCTAGACTTCCCTCCCATTCAGGCTGCCACGTAACACTGAGCAGAGTTCCCTGTGCTTTACGGTAGGTCCTTGTTGTCAACCCTTATTTCTTATTAAAAGTTGGAGTTTGGGGGTTGGTCCTCACTCACCTCCTATAAAAAGTCTTGTTGTTGACCTTCTGACCGTGTAGGTGGGTGGTGGGGTCCTGGCTGGGGCCCCCTGTGGCCCTGCCACCCACTAAGGATGCGTCACTTGGGCGAGTTGATTCCATTCATTCCACAGCATTTGCTGGATCCCTGTGGGGGCAGATCACGCCTGCACCTCCTGGTATTACTCTGCTCATCTGTAACCCCAGGCCAGCAGCTCCTCTTGAAGTCGGTCCCTCCTTCCAAGGGAGCTTTCCTAAGGCAGTCATTCAGTAGAAGAGAAAAGCAACATTTATGAGGGTATTTGCATTATCCGTAATACAGAAAACAAACAAATAAGGTAGCTGTCCAGTGGCGAGAAGGTAGTGGTACACAGCACACCATGGGCAGTTAACACACACAACTGTTAATTATGAAGGCTGGGCAGAAACATGACTGCGTTTATGTTATGTTAAGGGAAAACATGAAGGGTACAGAACTGCACGTATGCAGCCTTTGTAGTTATGTAAATTGTAAAACTCTGTCTGCAGATGGAAAAAACTAGAAGAGAAATGAGTTGTGTGTGGTGGGGGGAAGTATTTTTGGAAAATTTTTATTGTATCATTATTATTTTCATTCATTTGTTTATTAAAGTAATGAATATTTGTGTGCCTGCCACACCAGAGGCACAGATACTGGTGGACTTGACCAGAGAACCCTGCAACCCCACCCCACTCCCTCAGCCCCCAGCGCACTAAGACTGCTCAGCCCTCCCTTCTCAGTGCCCCCGGATCAAAGGCTTGCCAGGAGCTGTGATGCAAAACTCACACCTTCTGGAATAAACATCAGACTGTGGTCCCACAGCTTTTCCCTCAGGGCCTTCGTGGAGTCTGCTGAGAAGCCGCCACCCCTCCTGAGGGAAGTGCTGTTTCTAGCAAGCAGTCCCTGTGGGCACAGCCTGCCTGGCACCCAGAGGTCTCCCCACGTCTGCCCGACCTGATGGCCCCGAGTTGAGATCCAGTCTTCGAGGGAGCACCCAGTCTTGGCTGCGAGGCCCGCTGGGTGAGGGGCCTTCCAGAAAGGAGAACCACTGCTGTGGGTGTTTATACTCATGGAACAAACACTGCCGGTGGTGCTGCCCAGGAAGTCAGTGGTGGGCTCAGGGAGACCTGAGCGCAGATATTGACAACCACTTACAGCCTCACTGGCCACATTCTGTGCAAAGTTCTCTGGCTGTCTGGATGGTGATGTGGTGGTGAGGAGGACATTTGTGACCAGAGCAAATGTTTACTGGGTGCTCGCTGTTCTAGGCTCTTAGCACAGAGAATGCTGTAACTGCCAGACCTTCCAGCTCCCCAGGGGTGGGTGTAGGTCTCACCTGCATTGCACAGGGGGGAGCTGAGGCCCAGAGAGGTGGGTGGAGGTGGTTTAGCCTCCTGAGGTCACACCCATGGGGACAGAAGTGTTAGTCATTCAGTTGTGTCCGACTCTTTTCGACCCCATGGATTCTAGCTCGCCAGGCTCCTCTGTACATGGAATTCTCCAGACAAGAATACTGGAGCAGATTGCCATTCCCTTCCCCAGAGGATCTTCCTGACCCAGGGATCGAACCTGGGTCTTACCGCATTGCAGGCAGATTCTTTACCATCTGAACCACCAGGGAAGCGCCATGGGGACAGAGGTGAGGTTCAGATAGGAGTCTAGCTGGTTATAGCGCCCACACCTTGGCGTTTTCTGTGGCATCATGCATTCATTGGGGGAGAGGTGCTGAATCAGGCTACGTGGTGAAAACTGCACCCAGGACGCCCCTCTGCCTTCCCCTCCCCCCTCCCTGCTCTTCCCTCCTGGAGTGGAGTGCCCTAGCCTCTCCGCTTGGCAGCCCCTCTGCATGCCACACCAAATGCTCAGGGACAGCCTCCGGTCCTCCAAGAAGGATGACTAGCACACTTTTGCTTTAAAGGAAGGATTTCCTGTTTCTTTCAGGACAAAGACTGTGTTTGACCCTTTTATCCAGAAGCTTCAGGGCCTAGTACAGTGCTTGACACATACTAAGTACTGAGGAATCAATGAGCGTATATTGTGATCAGCGCTAAATGAACCTCCCGACGTTTCTAGAGAAATGATGTGAATCAGTGGAAGGACCATCCAGTGCAGGGGATGAAATGTGGCCTCCGGAGTCAGACAGCCTGGGTTTGAATCCTCGTGGCTGTGCCATGGACTGTTTCTAACCTTGGGCAAGTTTACCTCTCTGGGTGTCAGTTTTCCCATCTGTATAATGGGGACAATCAGAAGACCTTGTGGGGGCTGCTGTGAGGATTAAATGAGTAAGTGCATAAAGTGCATGGAACAAGCTTTGCTCACAGTAAGTAATACAAGCACTGTGTGCTGGCTCGCCCCTGGCTTTCTTTTTTTTTCTGCTCAGCCCCCTCCTTCCCTTCAAGATGACTGCCTTTCAGGCTTCCCTGCAAAGGTGGTCACCCCAGGGCTCTGCTGGGGGTTTCTCCTGGGTTCCCATGGGGTGGGTTCTGCTTGGAAGGAGGCAGGGCTTCTGTGGGGCGTGAACTGTGAGCGCAGGAGAGAAAAGCGACCCTGATCCCTGAGCCTTGTGCAAGCACCGGTGTGGTGAGGCCCCCATGCCATCGGAGTGTCCCGGTCACTGGCTGATGGAATGGCGGACCGAATGCGGGCGTTTGGGGTGAGCTGTGTGGCTGGGGGCATCAGGGTCAGGTGACATTCTCTACTGGCCGGTGGGGGGTGTCGTGTGTGTGTGTGTGTGTGTGTGTGTGTGTGTGTGTGTGTGCGCGCGCGCGCGCACGCACGTACCTGTGTTGGGTTAGACCTCAACCTAAATAAGATCTTGATAAGAAGTTCAGGGAAAGATTAAATGATACAAACTTCTCTTAAAAGACGTTAGTCAGCTCTTGTCAAGTGTCTGCTGAGAACCCTCAATGACTGTCCAATTCCACTTGGTGTAAAAGCAAAAGTCAGGGTCCTGGTTTCTTTCCTTCTCCCCCATGGCTCCCTCTGCCCCAACCCTACTGGCCTCCTTCCTGTTATTGAACAGCCAGGCAGCCCCAGCATTACCCTGCAGCCTTTGTCTCTCTTGGAATGCCCTTCCCCAGATGCCCACAGGACCCAACCCCACCCCGCCACCCTTCTCTGACCACACTCCCATCTGTCTGACCCCTGCCCACTGCATTTTCCCCTTTCACATACGTTGTATGGGTTTCCCTCTTGATTGCCATCTCCCCTCTTGAGAATGAAATTTCCAGAAGGGTAGGGATTTTTATCTGCTTTGTTCACTGATACATCCTCAATAGCTAAATAGAGTAGACTGGAATCATAGTATTCAAATGAATGAAACAATGAGCAAAGTAAGTTATAAAGGAAACTGCCAAAGCCTCGTGCAGCTTGCCTGTCAGAGCACAGTAGGATCCTTTGAGTAATTTTCTAGTTTGGGAAAATTGGAGTGATTGTAATACCACCTGTCAAGAGTGAGAACCATCTCTTTGTATGTGTGTGTGTGTTCTTTTGTGTCTACCAGAATGATGCTGGGTGTGCCCCAGGCTTCTGTAATTGTTATTGTTGTTCAGTTGCTAAGTTATGTCCAACTCTTTGTGACCCCATGAACTGCAGCACTCTAGGCTTTTCTGTCCTTCACTATCTCCCAGAGTTTGCTGAAATTCATGTCCATTGAGTCGGTGATGCCACCCAACCATCTCATCCTCTGTCACCGTTTCTCCTCCTGCCCTCAATCTTTCCCAGAATCAGGGACAGTGAGTTGGCTCTTCGCATCAGGTGGCCATAGTATTGGAGCTTCAGCATCAGTCCTTCCAGTGAATATTCAGGGTTGATTTCCTTTAGGATTGACTGGTTTGATCTAACAGCCAAGGGACTCTCAAGAGTCTTCCCTGGCACCACAATTTGAAAGCATCAGTTCTTTGGTGCTGAGCCTTCTTTATGGTCCAACTCTCATACTTGTACATAACTACTGGAAAAACCAAAGCTTTGGCTATAACAGATCTTTGCTGGCAAAGTGATGTCTTTGCATTTTAATACTCTGTCTAGATTTGTCATAGCTTTTTTTTCAAAAGAGTAAATATCTTTTAATTTCAGGGCTGGAGTCACCATTGCAGTGATTTTGGAGCCAAGAAAATAAAATCTGTTACTGTTTCTACTTTTTATTTTGCCTTGAGGTGGTGGGACTAGATGCCATGATCTTAGTTTTCTGAATGTTGAGTTTTAAGTCAGCTTTTTCACTCTCTTCTTTCACCTTCATCAAGAGGCTCTTTAGCCCCTCTTCCCTTTCTGCCATTAGAGTAGTAGTATCTGTATCTCTGAGGTTGTTGATATTTCTCCCAGCAACATTTATCCCAGCTTATGAGTCATCATGGCATTTCGCATGATGTATTCTGCATATAAGTTAAATAATCAGGGTGACAATATACAGACAATATGCAATGTACTCCTTTCCCAAATTTGAACGAGTCTGTTGTTCCATGTCTGATTCTAACTGTTGCTTCTTGACCTGCACACAGATTTCTCAGGAGACAGGGAAGGTGGTCTGGTATTCCCATCTCTTGAAGAATTTCCCACAGTTTGTTGTGGGCCACACAGGCTTCTGTGATTCCAGTTGTAATAATCCTCTGATGTCAGTTTACAAAATGAGACAAGCTTTGACTGAACCAGTTCTCATCACTCCTTTAGTTCGTGCTGTGGACATTCTATCCCTTGGCTTTTTTGTTTTGTTTTATTCTGGTCAGATATACCAGAGATATTGGACTGAATCCTTGATTTGCACTGACTGATGTTCTCTGAGATCCCTTTCACCTCTAATTCTGTCTTTCGTGGATGAAACTAATAGCAATCATAATGTAAGTTCATAGCACATATGTACCTCACTGTAGCCAATGAAAGCATGCTGCACTTGGTATGTATGATACCATTGGATTGGTCAAAACCTGAACAAACTTTTTGGCTAATGCAATACTTACGTCCTGGAAGTGTTAGTCACTCAGTTGTGTCCAACTTTTTGTGACCTCATGGACTGTAACCTGCTAGGCTCCTCTGCCCATGGGATTCTCCAGGCAAGAATACTGGAATGGGTAGCCATTCTCTTCTCCAGGGGATCTTCCTGACTTATGTCCTGGTTCAGTTCAGTTGCTCAGTCGTGTCTGACTCTTTGCGACCCCATGAACCACAGCACGCCAGGACTCCCTGTCCATCACCAACTCCCAGAGTTCACCCAAACCCATGTCCATTGAGGCGGTGATGCCATCCAACCATCTCGTCCTCTCGTCCCCTTCTCCTCCTGCCCTCAATCTTTCCCAGCATCAGGGTCTTTTCAAATGAGTCAGCTCTTCGCATCTAGTGGCCAAAGTATTGGAGTTTCAGCTTCAACATCAATGAACACCCAGGACTGATCTCCTTTAGGATGGACTGGTTGGATCTCTTTGCAGTCCAAGGGACTCTCAAGAGTCTTCTCCAACACCACAGTTCAAAAGCATGTCCTGGGGTAGTAAGTAATTTCTCTCAGAATAGTTAGGAGGGTTCAGTGTGACAACACTTTCCCACTGCTTAGGAAAAAAGTGTACATATTACTAATGGTGCTGATGATAAAGTAGTACTGCTCTGACGTGAGGGTCAAGACTATTTCCAAAAGCTGAAAATAGATAATGCAAGCTTAGATCTGTAATCTACAATACTAATTTTTTGAATTGGAACTACATTAGCGCTGCTTGGCTTAAAGTAGGTCAAAAGTCAGGTGGGACGCCTGGGGAGAGCTGGGGTTTATTTGTGTATGCAGGTGCCTTAGGGTACAGGCGGATAGCATGTGGGGAGACCCTGGCCTGGGGTGGTTTGGCTCCTTGGCTCTTCCTGAGTTTGCAGACACAGATCTTGCCCTCAAACACCAACAGAGAGAAGGCTGGTCTGTCTCTCTGGGTTGCTGAGGCTTAGATGGAGCTGGGCACTGGGCTGCAGGTACCAGGAACCCATTATTTAGATTCCTCAGATGCAAGTTAAATAAAGTTATGTGAGTGTGCCAATGCAGAGGACACAGGTTTAATCCCTGGTCAGGGAGCTAAGATCCCATGTCCTGCAGGGCAACTAAGCCCATGCACAACAACTACTGAGCCCACGTGCCTAGAGCCTGTGCTCCGTAACCAGAGAAGCCACGGCAATGAGAAGCCCAAGCACCACAAGTAAGAATAGCCCCCGCAAGCCCAAGCACCACAAGTAAGAATAGCCCCCGCTCGCTGCAACTAGAGGAAGCCCTCAAGCAGCAGTGAAGACCTAGTACAGCCAAAGAAATGGTATGTGAATGTAGGCACTGGGATTTGGGGTTAAGGACCAATTAGCATTTGGCCCCAATGATGTTAATTGCAGCATTATTTATACTGATGCCTGTGTTCTTGCCTGAAGAATCCCATGGATGGAGGAGCTTCACGGGCTACAGTCAATGGGATCCCAAAGATTCGGACATGACTGAGCGACTAACACTCACTTATACTGATGAAGAATTGCAAATAATTTAAATATCCATCATCCTAAACATACAACCTTGGGATATTGTGTAAGTGGAGTTCATTTAGCTCTTTTGGCTAAAAGCAAGCAAGCACTTGTTGTGAGGAATTACTGATTGAAAGAATATTTGCAATGGGAAAAAAAAAACCAAACAGGTTAATAAACAATATTTGTTTTTGTTGTTGTACTCAGTTAACACAACTGATTCTGTGCGACCCTATGGACTGTAGCCCACCAGGCTCCTCTGTCAATGGAATTTTAACAATATGACTCCAATTAATTATTAGGAATGAAACACATGGAGGAAAGAAAATGCTATGCATATGCTTGTTGATGGTGGGTCTCTTCCCCCTGAATAATGGGATAATAATTAACCTGATTTTTTCCGGATGCTTTTCTTCCCAGTTTTTTTTTTTTTCCCCAGTAAATATGTGTTTTTCATGTATAGGGGAGGGGAAATCATGTTATAAATATAAAAATATTTTGGATGGATTTTTATATTCTTTAAAATGTGACAAGCATTTTTCGTGCTTTATTTTTACCCCCGCTATAAAATTTTAGCCTCTTGATTACCCAGACCTCACCCCAACGTAATGCACATATCTGCTCAGATGAGGTGGCCTGAATCTACAGATAAAAAAATAGACTTTTTTTTTCAAATGTGTGAACTAGGAACTTGAGAATGATGAGGGATAAATGAAAAAATTCACAGAGCAGCTCGTTGATGGGTTCTCTGAAATGAAAGGATGTGTTCTTAAAAAGAATCTAAAACCAGGAAAGAGAGCGTTAGATCCTATCAGCTCAGTTATGAGTGACATAAAAATAACAGACAAGTGCTTTTCCCCTGTGAGCTTACGTGTCATCTCATTCTGAGATCATTGGGATGATCTGGTTTAAGCAAAATTCTTGAGGGAACCATTTGCAAAGGTTGAGATGCATCGTAAAGATTGTGTTGCCCAGACTTATGGCAGAGCTCACTCCCACGTCCCAGCGGCCATGGGTGATGGCTGCTTAGAGTCCAGTCCCACTGCAGGAATTGCCTTCAGGCCTAGGGAGCATCCTCTCTCAAAGTAACCCCCCACCCACGATGGGGTACAGAGAGCTGGCCCCTTGCCTCCATTCGGGACAGCTCCAGTGGTTCAGCTCCAGGGTTCCAGAGTTCCGCACGGGCCTGGTTGCTGTCTCTTTTTTGAATCTGACTCATGCAGAGACCGACTGCCCAGGCCTGCTTCCCCACACGCAGATATCCATTCCACTCTGCTTCTCTGGAAACCCTACCTCAGAGCCCTGATTTTACAGTGAATAGGTTGTGCAGAAGGAAGTGGGACTCTCCTCTCTCAAACTCTGTCACTCCTGGTTGGCATTACTCTCAGGATTGTCATCTGGCGTCTCTCCTTGCCCTCTAACCATGTTCAGAGCAAGTGACTTAGATTCTTGGGGTACCTAGTGAAAACTGAAGGCTGCAGACCTGGGTGGGGGCCAGTGAATCTTCTTACCTCTTCCCGTGCGCCTCCCCCACCTCCACCTTCTGGGCCTGTTGACAGTGGCTGCTCCCAGAGGCTGGGCCAAGCTGCCTGCTGGGGACAGGCTGCCCAGCACAATCCCCACCTCCAAGAGCTTGGACCTGAAAGGCGTCCACCTATGCCTGGAACAGATCTGTGCTTCAGCTGAGGCCAGCATCTGTGGCAACCCTTTGCCTGGGGCGTCCCCAAGCACTAAGTTTTACTGCTACAAAGATCTCAGATCATTACCCAATCAAGTGGCCGTCTGTTGATAAGCAGACGGACAAATGGAGGATGGTTGCTTCCTTTGTGTTAGGTTGGGGGCCACTCCTCATGCCTGCAGGACCGCGTTCCACCTCCTCAGCGTGACGCTGCCTGCCTCCCGAGCCTCCTGTCTGCTCCCTGTCCCCACCCCTGGAATCTCAGAGCACACTGGGATCTCCCTGAGTGCCTTGCTGTTTCATGCCTTCTAGCCTCTTGGTAGGCTGCAGTCCATGGGGTCGCTAAGGGTTGGAGACGACTGAGCGACTTCACTTTCACTTTTCACTTTCACACATTGGAGAAGGAAATGGCAACCCACTCCAGTGTTCTTGCCAGGAGAATCCCGGGGACGGGGGAGCCTGCTGGGCTTCCATCTATGGGGTCACACAGAGTCGGACACGACTGAAGTGACTTAGCAGCAGCAGCAGCAGCCTCTTCTCTGTGGAATGTCCGGAATCCCCCTTGTCTCACTGATGGCCCCTCTCATCTGTTTCCTCTTTCCCGCCCTATCTTTCCCCAGCAGGGAATGTGTTAGGCCCTGAGCAGCTCATTTTTGAGACTTCCCCTGTCTTTGTTCCTTCGTGGCCCCCCTGCCCTAGAAATGCCAGAGACTTCTCTCCTGCCCTTACCTTGCTGTATTGGTGTGGCCCATTTCCTGGCTGGACCTCTGGTCCCTAGGCTTGCTCTGGCATGCCTACCAGGAAGGAAATATTGATCATGGGTTCCCAACATAGGCATTTTCAGGTACAAATTATATCAGGCTTCCCTGGTGGCCCAGTGGTTAAGAATCCTCCTTGCACTGCAGGGGACACGGGTTTGATCCCTGGTCCGGGAAGGTTCCACATGCCGCAAGGCAGCTAAGCCCGTGTGCCACAACTACAGAGCTTGAGTGCTCTAGAGCCCATGAGCTGCAGCTACCAAAGTCTGCAGGCTCTAGAGCTGTGCTCTGTATCAAGAGAAGCCATTGCAAGGAGAACCCCACACATCACACAAAGTCCATTTCCTGCAACTAGAGAAAGCCTACGAGCCCTAAATAAATCAATAAGTAAATACTTATATGCCTGTACTCTGTGGTCTTATAGAATGTCTATGGCAGTAATACATCTACAAAAATAGACGCTCAAAAGGATGGAATTCCTAGATTGGGAGCTCCTGGGTTGGGGGAGGGAGCAGGCCTGAGATTGAGTCTTGCCTGAATCCGCAGTGCCAGGTACAGACGAGGCAGACTTTGCTTCACGGAGGGAAGTTTGTGGGTATGAGAAGAACTTGCTGGAAAGCAGACAATGCAGGGAGATTTGGGTGTTCTGTTCTGATGGTCCTGGTCAGTCCCAGCGTGGGAGGCCTTTATGGGAGCCACCTTCCCTCCCCTGCCCTGAGGGTTCTATCCTGTTCACAGATTCTAGGGAGTGATAATGACAATACTGATAATTCTCATTTATTTAGTAAACATTTACTGAGCACCTACAAAAAGACGCTTACTCCTTGGAAGGAAAGTTATGACCAACCTAGACAGTATATTAAAAAGCAGAGACATTACTTTGCCAACCAAGGTCCGTCTAGTCAAGGCTATGGTTTTTCCCGTGGTCATGTATGGATGTGAGAGTTGGACTGTGAAGAAAGCTGATCGCCGAAGAATTGATGCTTTTGAACTGTGGTGCTGGAGAAGACTCTTGAGAGTCCCTTGGACTGCAAGGAGATCCAACCAGTCCATTCTCAAGGAGATCAATCCTGGGTGTTCATTGGAAGGACTGATGCTAAAGCTGAAACTGCAATACTTTGGCCACCTCATGCGACGAGTTGACTCACTGGAAAAGACTCTGATGCTGGGAAAGGTTGGGGGCGGGAGGAGAAGGGGACAACAGAGAATGAGATGGCTGGATGGCATCACCAACTCGATGGACATGAGTTTGAGTGAACTCCGGGAGTTGGTGATGGACAGGGAAGCCTGGTGTGCTGTGATTCATGGGGTCACAGAGAGTCAGACACGACTGAGTGACTGAACTGAACTGAACTGAATACTTGCCAGATACCATACTTGTTTCTCCTGCTATATTGGGAGTGGTGGGGCTTTCCCAGGTGGTGCAGTGGTAAAGAACCTTCTTGCTAACAGAAGAGACGTAGGTTCGATCCCTGGGTTGGGAAGGTGCTCTGGAGTAGGAAATGGGAACTCTCTCCGTTATTCTTGCCTGGGAAGTCCCATGGACAGAGAAGCCTGGTGGGCTACAGTCCATCAGGTTGCAAGGAGTCAGACATGACTGAGCGACTGAGTAGGCGCACGTGCACGCACTGGCAGTGATACCTCACATGTGTAAACTGTGTCTTGTGTTTTTAAGCTCTTTCCAGAAGTTTACATGACTGAGTCTCTTTAACAATACTCCCCTCCCTGGGACTTCCCTGCTGGTCCAGTGGCTAAGACTCCATGCTCCCAGTGCAGGGGGCCTGGATTAGAACCCTGATCGGGGAGCTAGATCCCACATGCCACAATTTAGAGTTCGTATGCTGCAATCAAAGACCCAGAGCAGCCAAATAAATAAATATTAAAAAACCCAACACTCCCTTCCCCATGGGATTTAGGGGTTTACCCCACTTTTACAAGTGTGGAGACATCCAGAGAGAGAGACTAGGGAAATTTCCCAAAGAGAGCTAGTGGCAGAGCCTAGATTAGAACCCATTTTCCGTGGCCAGCCCAGTTCCCTAGCCCTGCAGCACCACCCCCTGCCTGCTGGAAGGACTGTCCTGGCTTTCAGAGCAAGGAAAGGGCGGAGAGGGTCCCGCTTCTGTGGGCCCCTGCGGAGTTGGGTCTCCATCAGTGGGGGTGAGGCTGTGGAGTCCCTTTCTCACACGAATCCTCTTGTCTCAGGCTGTCACCCTGACTTGGTGTCAGTGTGTAGGCCGTGAGGGCCCTTGGAGCTGAAGCAGAGAGGCAAGGTTCATGGATGGATTCTGGGCTCTTGATTTGTTTGGAACTCCTGGGGAGGATCTCCCCAACCCCAGAGTTGAGGAGGGAATGGGAAGTAACAGGCCTGATTGGCCCTTGATAGGCAGAGCAGATTTAGAGGAAGCCCAGATTCACTCCCTGCCCCCACCCCCATCTCCACCCCACTCTGCTCTGGGGTCATTGTGCACTGGGCAGTGTCTCACTCAATGAGTGGGGAATGGGCTTTGGAGCCTGGCAGACCTCAGTTCGCCATTCGCTAGCTCTGTGACCTTGGACAAGTTACTTCCCCTGCCAAAGCCTTGACTTCCTCCTCTGTGAAATGGGATAACAACAGATTATCCCACAGAACTGCTTTGAGGACTAAATGAGGTCCTGTGTGCTTAGGAGGCCAAGTGTGTATTAAGCCAGGGGTCCCCAGTCTCTGGAATCTAATGCCTGATGATCTGAGGTGGAGCCGATATAATAATAGAAATAAAGTGAACCATAAATGTAATGCGCTCGAATCATCCACACCCACCCCCTCCCCCACCCCGCCTCGCCCAACCCCATCCTAGTAGGTGGAAAAATTATCTTCTGTGAAACCAGCCCCTGGTGCCAAAAAGATTGGGAACCGCTGAGTTAAGTTATAGAGTAAACGTTTTCCAAATGTTAGCTGTTCTAATTGCCATCCGTACTCCCAGTGCCTGGCTCGTGGTGAGGTACTGTTTGCTGAACAGAATATGTGAACTCGGGTTTGTTAGCATTTGTTAAATAAGGAAGTATTAAAATTTGGTTGGAGTTGCTTCTGGCCTTCCATGAATGAAGCAGGCATGGTGGATTTTAGGATCCAGTTTTCCTAACCCCCCTCCCCCGACCCCCAGCTCTGAGGTTTTATGGTTCTTCTGCGCTGCCCTTAAGATGTCCTTCCATGTAAACACACCGACAAGGGTGGTATTTTACAACCAGCATCTGGTTTGGCTCCTGGTCTCCACCACTGGCTTGGGTCTGGATCTAAGGCTGTTGAGCTGGTCGGTCTGGTGCCTGGTTGCTGGCCGGAAGACCTCAGGGCAAGTGCTTCCCCTCCTCTCCAGCTGTGGTTATGACTGCAAAGTGGCCAGAATGTGGAACTCCTCCAGCGGGTTTGCTGGGGTAGGGGGGTGGGATCAGTTTTCCAGGAGGATGCCTGCTGAGGACATGGGAGAGGCCATGCAATTACAGTGCCTGGCATGTCAGGATGGGAGATAGGAACCCTGAAGCCTGCCCATCTGTGTGCCCACAGTCTGGAGGCAGCCTCGAACTGGTGGCTCCAGCCTTGACTCTGCCCCTCGACTCTGCCCCTCACTCCCGTCCCGGGCCCCTCCCCTGATTCTCCTTGCCCTGTCTGTGCCTGAGGTTGGGGGAAGGGGGTGTCGGAGGCTGTGACCAGGCCAGGCGGGTGGTCCTTGGGTAGGAGCTGCCTGGGAGCCCCTGGTTGAGAGAGAGGGTGGAGGACACTGGCCTGCACCTGGAGTCATAGCTTGACTTCCTGAGTCTGTCACTTACACGCTGTGTGGCCGTGGATCGAAGCTCTGAGCTTCTGAGCTGCGGCTTCTTCAGCTGTAAAATGGGGAAACTGGCCCTGTGGGTACTTTCCCGATTTGTGATGCTGAAACACCCTGGAGAATTGCCAGTGACTGGTGTGGGTTTTTTTTTTTTTTTTAAGATGGGCAATTCCTGCCTATGGTAAAAGATATTGAAAAGTTATAAAAGGATATAGAGTCAAAGTAACTCTCCCTCCTGTTACCCCACTGGCTCCCCCACCCCCAGCTTCCCTTCTCAGAGGCATTCACTCTTTGAAGTTTTTAGAGATTTTCTGCGCATATGCACCCATAAATGTATACACATGTTCCCACCTTTAAAATTTTTAGTTGTGAAATAAGTGAAAGTGCAAGTCGCTCAGTTGTGTCCAACTCTTTGCGACCCCATGGACTATACATTGCATTGCAGGTGGATTCTTTACCAACTGAGCTACTAGGGAAGCCCAGTTGTGAAATAGCATACATCCAAAAGCATGTACACAATGTATGTACAGTCTAAAGAATGAATACCTGTGTACCCATCACTCAGGCTGAGAAGCAGAATTCCCAGTGCCTTAGATGGGAGTCTCCAGTATTCTTGCCTGGGAAATGCCACGGATAAAGGAGTCTGGCAGGCTACAGTCATAGGCTTGCAAAGAGTTGGACACCACTAAAGTGACTGAGCTCGCACGTTCCATTTACTGTGTTCCTCGTGCCATTTTCTCAAACGAACATGCTCTTTATGTTCTTCTGTACTTTCTTTTTCCTTTTTAAAAAATCTTTTGGCTGTGCTACATGGCACGTGGGATCTTAGTTCCCCCACCAGGGATCGAACCTGTGCCCGCTGCATTGGTGTCTTAGCCACTGGACTGCCAGGGAAGTCCCTTTCTTTTTTTATTCATTTTTATCTGGGGGATTGGCTTATATCAGGATATATCAAGCTGCCTTTTTCTTTTTAATAGCTTCATGACATCCCCTATATGTGGATGTGCCATTATTTTATTTGTTTAACAATTCCTTTTGATGGATATTCAGGGTGTTTCCAATCTTTTGCCATTACCAGCAATGCTGCAATAATTCTTCCCGCTTCCAGGAACTGACAGTAATCAAAACACACTGTAAGAGTTCAGTTGCTTTAGCTGCTTCACTTGCACCAGAACAGCACAGAGTCAGAACAGGGAAGCCCTGCATGGATGGTGCTGGCCTCCTCACACCTGGATGGCCTGCGCTCCTCTCCTGGCACCTTCCAGGAACCAGCGAAGCCTGTCTGATGCCATGCTTTCCTTGAAGCCCTCAGGGCTGGGGCCTCTGGGAAAGTACGGGATACCCCGCTGATGGGAACTCAGCTGCAAGCTTCTCTCCAAGCAGAAAAGTTCCTTTTCTTTTGATTATGCAATGTCCCTGCAAGGGACCAGGGTCTGCACTTCTGCTTTTCTTCATCTTCCTGCAGATGGAATGAAGCAGGGAGCTGGTTTGGGGGTTCAAGACTAGGCCGTTGGTGCTTTTGAGACAATCCTTTTCATGTTCCCTTTCCTGCTCCATCTGCCCCTTCCTCATTTCTTCTTTTTCTTTTCTCTCCCCCATTTTGCTTTTTTTCCTTTTTGCATCCCCACACCTACCCTTTTGGACTGAAATTCCTGGAATGCAGACTCGTGCTGCCATTCACACTTGCAAACGTTCTGGCTCCTTGCCGTCTGAATGTGGATGGGCTCCATGAGAGGAATTGAGGGGTGGTAGATGCTAAGGTCAGGGGCTTCTGAGGTGGCACCAGTGGTGAAGAATCTGCCTGCTACTGCAGGAGAGATGAGAGATGTGGGTTTGATCTCTGGGTCAGGAAGATCCCCTGGGGAAGGAATTGACAACCCACTCCAGTATTCTTGCCTGAAGAATCCCCTGGACACTGAGTTGGAGGTAGCAGGGTCTTGGCTCCTTCCTGCTGCTTCTTGGTGAGCGATCTTCTGCCTGTGGTCTCTTTACTTCTTCCTTCTTCAGGGTGTGCAGCCGTGAAATGGGAAGGGCAACCCTGAAACAGGAGGCCCTGAAGAGTCAGTAATACAGATGATGACGGCATTTGGGTTTGAGGGGCAAGGGAATGGGAGGTGACAGGGCCCTCAGGGAGAAGAGGAGGTGCAGCCATTTTCTCAGAGTGACAGTGTTCCCTGGGTTCACCAGTCTGGGCAGAAAGCTGATGACGTAGAAGCTTCTCGAATAAAGTTGGTTCAAAGAAGCCAATAGGCCTAGCTCTGGAAGCACATTTGTATTTGTGGGTCTGTGTGTTCAGTCTTCTCTCTGGAGGCTAATAAAAGTGCGGTTGCCTAAGTCTGTCTAGGCTCCATCTCTTGTCAGCATACTTATAAAAGTCACTTTTCTATGCCTCAGTTTCCACATCTGTAAAATGGGGCTGTTGAAGCATGAAAGGAAATTTTCCTTGTAAAGCATTCAGCACACAGTAAATCCTGCATCAGTGTTAGCAGTTATGAATATCTTTTAGGTGGTTTTCAAACATTTTAGGCAGAGCAGTCCTCCTTTCTTTCCCTGGTAAAGTTTTCCATGGAAAGCCAATATATTAAGAGGATGAAATGGAGTGGCACTGGTTGAAAGGATGGGATGAGGTGGTGGAAGGTGGCCCAGGGGTCTTTCTTCTGGGCCCCTGAGCTTTTTCCCTGTGATCCAGGGAGCCACTTGCAACTCTTGGACATAATTGAGTTGTGCAAATTGGTACTACCTTTTTGGATGGTACTTTGACAGTACTTATTAAAACTGAAAATTCCTTGGATCCAGTATTCCAAGTCCTGGGAATCTGACAGGTGCATGTATAGGCACAGGCTGCTCAGTGAAGCATTGTGACTTCAAGTAAAAGTTTAGAGATGCCCAAGTCTAGTAGTAAGGAAAAGAGTGAATCAGTTATGGAATCCTATATACTATAAAGTGGACTGTCTTGGAAAGAGTTTCATGATATATTGTTGCTGAATGATGTATCTGGTGTATTCCTGTTTTTTGAAAGCGTGTGCATATGTATTTATGCCTTTAGCACACAGATGCATGAGGACCCCCTCATTCCCTGGTACAAGAACCAGCCAGGAAGGGTACCCACCAAATGGTGAACTTGCTGTTTAGGCGATGAAGGGGAGGCTGGTGTTTCTTATTTTATGATGTTCTTCCTGGTCCCCCCAAAGACTAGTGCTTTGGGTAAATTTGCTTTCTAGTTGGTGTTTTCCTTCAAATTAGAAAGACAGAGGTCAACTTGGAGACAAGAAAACAGCTCCACGCCAGGTGATGGGTTTGCCCAGCGTCACATAGGTCTTTGCACGGGGAGCTTGGCTGCAGGTGCGGGCTCTGATGTTATGAAAGCTGGCCTGCTGAACGGGGGGTGGGGGTGGGGGCCCTGGCTCCTGCCTTGTTTTTCCCCTTGGCAGGCTGGCTCCGTGGGCTGCGTTCCTGATACAGTCTGCTCGCCATCTGTTGAGGAAGCAGTTGTGAGGCTGTTGGCGGCTCCTCCCTACCATGCCTAATTTAATAAGCCGCCCTTCTCTCAATGGGCCTCACCTAGGCTAGGGGATCACCCTTTAATTATTCACAGGGGTCAGCCACCTGAGGAATCTCCTTTGCGGGAGACAGATGGTGCAGATGAGCAGATGCGTGACTGTTGGGAGGCGAAGAGAGACTCCTCGCGTGCGATAGCAAGGAGTGGGTGGCCTCAGAATAGAAATTCATGAAGCGTCTAGGAAGGTAATTTTAAACACCAATAGTCTCGAGACTGTGGTTCAGAGGTAAGCCAAGCTGAAGACAGCTGGCCAGACACACGGCAGGCAAGCTCTGCTTTCCTGTGAGCCTGGGGAGGGAGGGGTCAGTTTAGCTCACCTTCGCATCACTCGGAGATCTGTTTGGAGCTCTGACTGCTTGTTCCTGGTGCCAGCTCAGTCCCCCGGCAACCATCTGGCATCCACTGGTCAGATCCTTCTCCAGAGTCACTGGACCTGAAGCCGAATACTGGCTCTGCCTCTCACCTGTCATGTGACCTTGGACAGGCCACTTCCCCTCCCTTGGACTGAATTTCTAACACTCCTCTCATCTCTTATAGATCTAGAACATTCTGTGAGTGATATGCCCTACATTCGATTTTCAGGGAGTCATAAACTGGATACAAGGCCCCGGAAGTTGAGGGTGCTTGCAGCCAGGCAGATCCTGAGCAGTCACAAGGGCAATGAGACTGGCCTGGAATCGAGAGGAGGAGGGACACGTTTTGAGCCTGAGTACCCCACCTGAAAAATAGAACTGACAATCCTTGTCTTGCAGGATGATTAGGATCTGTGGAAATATGGTTAAATTCCTGGCACGTGGCAGGTGTTTAAATGGTATTATACACTTAGTACTTGGGATTCCCAACCCTGCTTTTTCTCTTAGCTGGAAAATCTATTTCATGTTAGGTGGGGAGGGATGGGCATCGTCTTGCTTTATAGATGCCACTTCATAGAAAGCGTTGGCCTCATTAACCTTTCCCAAAGCAATGTGTGTTCCTCCATCACTCTGATTATGGGTCACGTTGAGCATCTATTGTGTATGATGCTTGTGACGATTTTGATCGTCTTTAATCCTCGTGAAACCCTATGAAGTAATAGGGACTGCTGCTGCTGCTGCTAAGTCACTTCAGTTGTGTCCGACTCTGTGTGACCCCATAGACGGCAGCCCACCAGGCTCCCCCGTCCCTGGGATTCTCCAGGCAAGAACACTGGAGTGGGTTGCCATTTCCTTCTCCAGTGTGTGAAAGTGAAAAGTGAAAGTGAGGTCGCTCAGTCGTGTCTGACTCGTAGGGACTACTATCCTCATTTTACAAGTAAACAGATTGACACTCTGGGAGGTTAAGTGATGTGCCCAGGGTCACACAGTCAGTTCAGTGTTGAAGCTGGGGCTGGAGTTGTTAGTGTTTTTCACATCTTAGAGTCCTTGTCCTTAACCATTGTGTGTGCTTTTCAGAAAAGAGGCTGCATTTGGGGATCAAGAAAAAGCTCTTGGACGGTCAGATGGGAAGTCACGTCCTTGAATTCCTTAAGGTGGTAGATTTTTCTAAGTCATAGACCTTAAGGATCAGCCCTGTACAATGCTTCTGGCTTGTCAGACCCTGGGATGGTGGAGCCTGTGGCCCACATAGACCCGATGATTCGTTTTGTCTTGTTTATTTGCTGGTGACCTTGAATTACCTAAACCCCAGAGAAATGTGTTCTTAATTTGCCCTGTTCACGATGCTGATATTTTCCCCCCTGTAACTCAGATTTAAATAACCCTTCCTTCTGTGTTGTCACGCACTTAAAAAGCAACATCATAAAAAACCCCAGCCCTCAACTCTCTAATTATGGGGTACAGTGGAGAGGGAGGGGCACGGAATAGGAAATAATGGGATCATCAGAGCATTCTAAGTTGTAGGGTGACATTCGGTAGCGGGGTTGGAAGCTTGTGTCTGCTGCTGGGACAGTTAAAACGCAAAGCAGCCCTGTTTCAGCCAAGATGGTTGCCTGTTGGGTTTACACCCTTTAATTTGGGACACACAAGAGTCCCATCCTGGGGACCATGGACGTGGCTGAGCCCGCCTCTTCCTGGCTGGAGGGAAGCCTGGGGCTCTTGGGGAGGTTTGGCTTTGTCCCCACCATTCGAGGTGGCTGCCATCGCTCCTTCTCCCCTTCCTCTGTCTGACCACAGGGCGAGGGGGGATGGGAGTACAAAGAGCTACCGGGAACAAGCAAGGGTTTTATTTTTAAGGCCCTCAAACAAAGACGGGAACATTGAGAGTGATATAGTGGGAAGTGCAGAGGATCATGGGCATCCCTGGTGGCTGAGATGGTAAAGAATCTGCCTGCAATGCAGGAGACCCGGTTTTGATCCCTGGGTCAGGAAGATCCCCTGGAGTAGGAAATGGCACTCCAGTATTCTTGCCTGGAAAATTCCATGGGCAGGGGAGCCTGTTGGGCTGCAGTCCATGGGGCTGCAGAGTTGGACACAAGTGAGTGACTAACACACATGCGCACGTGCACGCGTGCACACACACACACACACAGGATCATTCCTGGGGAGGCGGGCTTGTGAGAATGAGAATGAAGGAAGTGCATCGGCCTGGACATCCAAGCAGGTGACGTCGGGGGCCTGTGGGGAGGGAGGGAGGGAAGGCCACAGCAGGTGGCGGTAATTTGGACCGCCTCTGAGTGAGGTTAAGAGAATGTTTCTATCTCAGGTATTAAAAAAGAGAGTGAAGGGACTTTCCTGGTGGTCCAGGGGATAAGACTCCATGCTGCTCCTAGGGCAGGCGGCTTGCTTCCATCCCTGGTTTGATCCCTAGTCGGGGCATGAAGATCCCACATGTCGCAACTAAGCCTGAGAGCCACAACTCCTGAGATCGCGCCCTGGAGCGCAGCACTGCAAAAAGAAGTAGTAATAATAATAAAAACAAAAGTCGAGTGAAAGGGATTAGGTTTCACCAGCCTGGGGTCACGTGCTTGGTCTGCAGCCTTAACCAGACCTGGGATGCAGGGCTTCTGACTCGCCGTGCATCTAGCCTGTCTCGACTCTACAGGGTTAATGTTTTCTCAGAGACCTATTCAGGGATGTGTAGGTTAGAATCCTCTGGAGACGTGAACGAACAGGTCTTTGAATTTACATTCAAAAGCCATCAAGAGCAGGAAGGAGGTTTCTGGCACTTGCGCTTGTGTGAAAGCCAGCTGGATGTCAGATCCCGATGGCGCTGTTTCCGAGCCAACGGCCCTGTCGTGGAGGCTCCCCTGAGCGGGCGGTGTCCCTTCCAGGTCGTCCAGGAAGCCGACGGTGGACCCTGGCCGCTGACTCAGTGTGGCCTGCTGGGTGGCTCCCTGCTCCCGGGAGGCGGCCCTGGCAGTGTCCCTGGGCCCAGCCCATGAGCAGGTGCCCCAGGTGATCCTGCCCAGATGCGGCAGTGGCAGCGGTGGGAGGGACGGCGGGAAGGAGCCGAGGGCAGAGCGGACTGAGGTGGGTGCCCTGGGTGAGCCGGCTGCTGGCTGGGAGCGTGCGGGGCAGGTGTGAGTTGCCTCCAAGTGGGGGAGGCCTGGGATTGCTGGCTGGTTGTTTGCTTTATCTGTCGGGGTTGCGGGGTGGGGGGTGGGGGTGGGAAAGAAGTTGGAAAAGCTGAGCTGGTTTTGGAGAAGGCGTCTGCTGGGAACTTGGTCTCAGGAGAGCAGAAACTTCTGAGCTTTTGAAAAGAATGTGCAGCTTGGAGGTGGAGGGGATGGGATGTCGTCAGGAGCCCTCTCCCAGCCCCGGCCCCACCCGGGTCTCTCACTTCCCTGGCCGCATCCAGTTGGCAGAAATGCAAGTCTGTGTGTGTCTAACTCGGGAGTCCAGGGCACCGCTCACACACAGTGGGTGAGGTGCAGTGGTCAGCCTGGACAGGAGTTCGAGGACTTGGGGCCCCATGTCTGTCCCGATGCTGATGTAGGCCTGGTTCCTTGGTCTCCCTGGCACACAGACCCCCGCTTCTCTGCCCTCAAGGCTGGAGATGGGCAGTGAAGGAGAAGGAGGCTGGGCGATCCTTTCCAATGCCCCTCCAGCTCTGAAATCCTAAGTGCGATGTTGTCCAGAAAGACCGCCTCCTCCAGGTAACACATGACTGCCAAGTGGGTATTTTAATCGCTCTGACTTCAGAATAACAGGGCCAGTTTTCATGAGGGCTCACTGCTTCGCTGCTCATGCGATCCCGGTGGAACCTGAGTTGACGGCTAGGCTACAGTCAGTTCAGTTTTCTTGGAGCCGTCTGACACTGATTGGGCTCAGATACTCTCTTCAAAGCTTATGATTGCCTTATTTTTTAAGATGGACTTGTGTTTGCCTGTTATGGTTGGTAAAATTTTGTTTCCCTGTGTTTCCCCTGGTACCTCAGAGGGAAGAGTTTGAAAAATGGGTCCTTTTCGGGGATGGGATTCCATTGCCTGTAAGCCTGATTAATGGCTGGGTCTTATGTGGGCTTCTGGAACCTTCTGGACTCTGCCCACTGCCCTGAGAGGAGCCCAGACTCTGGCTTGTTGGGTGGGACCTCAGAGGCCAGTGGTCTGACTTGGCGTTTTGCTCCCAGAATGGGCCTGACTCTTTAGGGAATGCATTGTGAGCAGGTGTTGCTCTGAGCAAGAGACTGAGGCCCAAGGGTGGTGTTTGATGTTTGCCCAAGGGGATGCCTCATCTTCTGTAACCACCTAGATATACCTAGAAAGAGACAGTCATGATGGTTTTGTCTCCCATTCTGTTTAGTAAGATGTGGGGGTTGGGGATACACATAAGAGATACTTCCAGTTAATGAAACTCCAGCTTCTCCTAAAATTAGAAATCTTGAAATCCACAAGTTGACTGGAAAAACCCAGATCATTTGTTGCCTCCATTCTCTGTCTTGTCGAACCCTGGGGCTGATCCTGTTGGATTTAAGTCTTGTAAATCTGTCACAGCCTGGTTTCCTGGCCCTCCTTCCTTTTCCCCCTAGACAGAGGGGAGGGTCCTGGCATGACACAGGTGCTGCCCAGCTGGGCCTCTGGCTGAGAGGGCCCTGGAGCAAGAATTTGGGTTGGGACCTCATGGGTGTCATGGTAACCAGCAAGCAAAGCCTGGGGGACCTGAGATTAATGATTAAACCCTTCATGCCATTTCAGATGAGTCAGTGGCCCTCAGCATTCCCAACCCCCAGTCAAACTTGAGTGCTTTTGACTTCTGATAGTCCTTTCCGCTGAATGAAGATGAAAAATGTCTTGGAGGGTTACTGAGGGGCTCGCAGGTTGAAGGTTGGGAGCGTGGCTGTCAGTGGGGCCAGTGAGTGTCCTGGTAGCCACAGCTGTGCCAGGACGTCTTCTAAAGGTGAGAGTGCAGGACGTGGCCACCCAGGCCTGCCCTGAAGTTCAGCTTCTGTTCAGAAAGTTTTAAAAGCCCAGTATTTTCATTTTTCTGTAAACAGGGAGCATCAGATGCTGACTGATTTGGCACTTTCTGTGGGGGGTGGCGGGGAGTGGTGCGGCAGTAAGTCGTCCTTTCTTCCCTCCCGTTGGGAGGAGGGGATGAGAAGGTATTTGGTCTTCAGCCCTTTTAGTCCCATCTTTGTTTTGTACGAGGACAGCAGATGTCTGCCTGGGGCTCGCTGTGTGCGTTCCTGATGGTTCCATTCTATCCCATAGTATTTACACAGAGATGAAGAAGCATCTTGTTGGTGTTTACTCGTGCAGGCGTGTCCCGCTCTTTTGTGACCCCACAGACCGTAGCCCACCAGGCTCCTCTGTCCATGGGATTTCCCAGGCAAGAATACTAGAGTGGGTTGCCATGCCCTCCTCCACGGAATCTTCCCAACCCAGGCATTGAACCCACATCTCCTGCACTGCAGGCAGATTCTTCACTGCTGAGCCACCAGGGAAACCCTGAAAGAGCAGCTGCTGCTGCTGCTGCTAAGTCACTTCAGTTGTGTCCGACTCTGTGTGACCCCATAGACGGAAGCCCACCAGGCTCCCCCATCCCTGGGATTCTCCAGGCAAGAACACTGGAGTGGGTTGCCATTTCCTTCTCCAATGTGTGAAAGTGAAAAGTGAAAGTGAAGTCACTCACTCGTGTCCGACCCTTAACGACCCCACAGACTGCAGCCTACCAGGCTCCTCCATCCATGGGATTTTCCAGGCAAGAGTACTGGAGTGGCTTGAAAGAGCAGCAGCCTCCTGCAAAACACTGAAGCAGGGAAAACTTGAGTAACCAGTGTCAGGTTGGGCGGAGGGGAGTTCCGGCCAGTGGATGCGATCTGTCTCTGTCATTACAGGGCCAGCAATCCCAGTGTCTCACATCTCAGTATGGCTGTCCTTCCTAGAAAGCTTGGCTGAGGACAAAGGGCAGGGTGGGCACCACCGTTGATTTTAGAGGATGCTCAGACATGGCATTAGCTACATTAAATCTCATAACAAAGCACTTGGCTCCGTAGAGCCCCTCTCCCAGCCTTCAGTGGGCCTTTGAATCCCAGGCTTTCACAGGCAACAAGGTCTGCTAGATTTAATGACATTGTCTTATTTCAGTTAGTTTTTTTTTCTTTTTTCGGCTTGTGGGATCTTAGTTCCTCAACCAGGGATCAAACTCTCACCCCCTTGCATTGTAAGTGCAGTCTTAACCATTGGACTGCCAGGGAAGTCCCAATAAGACTTTTTTTATGTGGAAATCCTCTCAGTCTGGCATGGATAATGGTGTCTCTTGAAGGCAGTGATATTAATTTTTTGAAAAGTGAATAGATTTAATAAATACTATTAAATAAATAATAGCACTGGTGGTATACATCAGAAGTGAACAATATTTGAGAAACCTTGCTTGGCTATAACATCAGGTATGCAGGAACGGACCAAGAAGGGAATGTATCTTTCTGGAAAGTCAGGCAGAGGTGATGCGCGCATGCACGCGTGCGCATGCGTGCACACACACACACACACACACACACACACACACACACACACTACTCTCGGGGTGGCAGTTTCTTTCCAGAATGGGCAGACAGGTTTGTACAGGTTTTGCTGCAAAAAAAGGGGAGTGTGTGCTGTTTTTGCCTTCAGCAGTAGTATTACTTTGCTCTCATAGATGCCTCCCGACTGGCTGGCCCGACTTAAACTCAACTTGGTGTGACCATTTCTGTTCGAGTGATTTTTAACCACAAGAAAGCAGCCCAGGAGTTTCCAAGGAAGAAGCCCAGTTGTCCAAACGCCCCCCTACTTAAATTATTAATTTATTTATTTTTGACTGTCCTGTGTATTTGCTGCTGCGCGGGCTTTCTCTAGTTGCAGTGGGTGGGGGCTACTGTCTAGTCGCGATGTGCGAGCTTCTCCTTGCAGTGGCTTCTCTTGTGTGGAGCGTAGGCTCTAGAGCGCTGACTCAGTCGTTGTGGCGAACAGGCTTCATTGCCCCACAGCATGTGGGATCTTCCTCGGCCAGGGATGGAGCCTTTGTCCCCTGCACTGGCAGGCGGATTCTTAACCACTGGACCACCAGGGAAGTCCCAAACCCCATTTTAAAAGTGTCTAATGTCCTGTTTTCCAGACGGTCTGGTGGTTCCCAAATTTTAGTCATTCCCAGTGTCACCTGGGGATCTTGTCGTTCAGTCACTCAGTTGTGTCCGACTCTGCGACCCCATGGACTGCAGCATGCCAGGCTTCCCTGTTGATTACCAAACTCCTGGAGCTTGCTCGAACTTGTGTCCATTGAGTCAGTGATGCCATCCAACCATCTTATCCTCTGTCGTCCACTTCTCCTCCTGCTTTTGATCTTTCCCAGCATCAGGGTCTTTTCTAATAAGTCAGCTCTTTGCATCAGGTGACCAAAGTATTGGAGCTTTAGCATCATTCCTTCCAATGAATACTCTGTTGATTTTCTTTAGGATTTGATGTCCTTTCAGTCCAAGGGACTCTCAAGAGTCTTCTCCAACACCGCAGTTCAAAAGCATCAATTCTTCAGCACTCAGCTTTCTTTATTTTCCAATTCTCACATCCATACATGACTACTGGAAAAACCATAGCTTTGACTAGACGGACATTTGTCAGCAAAGTAATGTCTCTGCTTTTTAATACACTGTCTAAGGAGTTTTCTTCCCAGGAGTAAGCGTCTTTTAATTTCATGGCTGCAGTCACCATCTGCAGTAATTTCGGAGCCCAAGAAATCTTGGGGACCTTGATGGGGGACAGAAACTCTGGACCTGCCATATCCCACCTAGCAGGGCCTCTGTGTGCCCCAGACAATCCCCATATACCCTAGAGTCTCAGCTCATGGTCCCATCATAGGCTGTGGGTCCCAGCTCTGACCCATGGAGTCACCTGCAGAGCTGTTGATTTGAGGCCTGGATTCCACCTCAGAGAAGTCCACCCCCAATCTGTGGGGCTGGGGCCTGCCTTTAAGAATTTTTAAATGCTCCCCAGGTGCTTCTGCTGTGTGGTGGAGATGCACTGGCTTGGTAGAGATTTTGGGGTTGACTTTAATCACACCTGGGGATGCTCACAATGAAGAGGTTAAGGGATACGTGAGGCCTTTACAGAAATTAGTGTATCTGCACAGAAAACTCACAGGTCTGAGGTTAGGGTTTGTTCAGAGTGAGAAGAGCAAGGGCACAGTAAACTGCAGCTCGGTCCAGGCCAGGCGGTGGAGAGCTTTGGAGGATGGAGGGTGGAGGGGAACCGGGTGACAGCTCATGTGGCCTCTCTGTTCTGTTAGGTCCCTGGGTGACCCACCCAGAAGCAAGTGAACTGAGGTGGAGACAGCCAGAGAACACAGGCTGCTTTCTTTCCTTTCCTTTTCTTCCTTCCTTTCTTTTTGTTTAAGCTGCATCTTTTAAAAAAAAAAAAATTTCTTTTTAACTTGAAGGATAATTGCTTTACAGAATTTTGTTTTTTTCTGCCAAACATCAACATGGATCAGCCATGGGTATACATATGTCCCCCCTCTCTGAACCTCCCTCCCACCTCCCTCCGCATCCCACCCCTCTAGGTTGTTACAGAGCCCCAGTTTGAGTTCCCTGAGTCATACAACAAATTCTCGCTGACTCTTTATTTTACATATGGTAGTGTAAGTTTCCATGTTACTCTCTCCACACATCCCACCCTCTCCTTCCTCCCCGCCCCCGACCCTGTGTCCATAAGTCTGTTTTCTATGTCTGTGTCTCCATTGCTGAGTTTTGGCTGTGTCTTGCAGCATGCAAGATCTTAGTTCCCAGACCAGGGATGGAACCTGTGACCCTGCAATAAAAGGAGAGTCCTCAGCACTGGACTACCAGCAAATTCTGTCTCCCCTCACCTTTTGTTCCAGCTGCTTTCAATGAGGCCACCCCTGTGTCATCCTGGGCACTGGGAAACCTGGTCATCCATCATTTTTGGTCAATTTAAGGAGCTTTAAAGGGAGAGCCAGGCTCCTGAAGACTGCGGGGAGGGGAGGCAAAAGTTGTCCTGGCTTTTAAGAAGCTAGGAAATAGTGAATTCTAGAAACCCTAGTCTGGTGATCTTGGGCTCACCAAGAAACTTCCCCAAAACATGACTAAGCAGCTGTTTTGTGAGCAGGTATGAAGCCCAGTCTGGGTGAAGGTGATGCCTTTCTTTTTTTTTCAGAATGAGGCACGCTAGGCTGGCCTTTCCTGTTCTGGTAGGTAGCTGACTGTCAGGTCGGGGGCGCCTGAGGCCTCTCGACTAAGCATTTGGCCAAGCACCTGTGCTGTTTCTTCATGGGCTGACCGAGTCTAATGGGTCAGTGAAAATCCTCATGGAGAGATGTGGAAATAGGAACTGGAGAGGATACAGCTGTGTGTGTAGTTTCAGAGTCAATTCATCAGCCACCCCTCAAAGCAGAAATTGGACGTAGAAGAGGTCTGGTCAGGCTTTCTCCCTGGAAGGAGGGCAAAGGGGATTTGAGAGTGTGGCAAGCATCCAAGTTCATTTAAGTTGCCTGTTATTTGAAGGTAGCATATTAAAAAGCAGAGACCAGAGACATTACTTTGCCAACAAAGGTCTGTCTAGTCAAGGCTATGGTTTTTCCCGTGGTCATGTATGGATGTGAGAGTTGGACTGTGAAGAAAGCTGATCGCCGAAGAATTGATGCTTTTGAACTATGGTGCTGGAAAAGACTCTTGAGAGTCCCTTGGACTGCAAGGAGATCCAACCAGTCCATTCTAAAGGAGATCAATCCTGGGTGTTCATCGGAAGGACTGATGCTAAAGCTGAAACTCCAATACTTTGGCTACCTCATGCGACGAGTTGACTCACTGGAAAAGAGTCTGATGCTGGGAGGGATTGGGGGCGGGAGGAGACGGGGATGACAAAGAATGAGATGGCTGGATGGCATCACCGACTCGATGGACATGAGTTTGAGTGAACTCCAGGAGTTGGTGATGGACAGGGAGGCCTGGCATGCTGTGATTCATGGGGTCTCAAAGAGTTGGACATGACTGAGCAACTGAATTGAACTGAACTGGGACGACTGGTGACGATGGGAGAGGCTGAAGTCATCTGTCATGTCTGTACTACCCTCTGCCCTCTTCTTGCTGGTGGATCTGAGTCAGTCTGGAGAATCTTTGCAGCACTTGGATAAAGGCATGTTTCCTAACAGGTAGTCCTGAGCCAGGATGCGTGACCATCCAGCTTATAAAGAGTATAGTGGGCCCTTTGTATCTGTGGGCCATGGATTCAACCAACCATGGATCGGGTACGGTGTTTTCTGTCCCTGGTTGGTTGAATGTGTGAATGTGGAACCTGTGGATTTGGAGGTCTGATTCTGGGACGTGAGCATCCGCGAATTTTGGTCCCCACAGATGGTTCTGGAGCCAATCCCCTGTGGATCCTGAGAGTCAACGGTATAGGGTCGGTAGGCTGACCTGCCTGATGGGGGTTTCCTGTAGTATTGGGGATGTAAAGCTTTGCACCTGATCAGAAGGCTCCTAAGTGGTACCCTTGAAGCCTGCTCTTTAGTGTTAGAGTCAGAAGTGGGCCTGGAAATGATGAAAGTTGGGGCTGGAGAGGTGAAGTGACATTTGCAAAGCCACCCAACCAGTAAGCGACAGATGTGCAAGTGAATATGGAGTAGTCTAGGTTTGACAGTGTGAACAAGACGGATTTCAGTTACTATTGTGCTCCGGAGGCAAGGCTGTCTGCCTGCCAGCAAAGTGAAGGTGGAGCTCGGGCCATGACAATCAAAGTTTGGTGTTCAGACATCATCCCGGCTCTTCATCCAGGCTCAGATGGACCAGCCAGGCCTAATCTGACATGTTCTATTTTGCGTACTCTAATATTCGATTAAGTTAGAAATCGTTTTTAAAAGAATATTTTAAAGTTCTAGTAGTAACATTGTTTGGAAAAGACCCTGATGCTGGGAAAGATTAAAGGCAAAAGTAGAAGGGGCTGGTGGATGATTACATGGTTAAATAACATCACTGACTCAATGGACACGAATTTGAGCAAACTGGGAGATAGTGGAGGACAGAGGAGCCTGGCGTGTAGTCCATGAGGTCGCAGAGTCGGACACAGCTTAGCGACTGAACAGCAACAAATAACACTGTAACAACAGAAAAGTTTGGAAAAACTGAGGCTACATTTTGGAAGGATGTTGACAGACAGGGTAATTAAGGTTATGGAGATATGAGAAATGGGAAGACAAGGCCTGGATTGTCCTTTTGCCAGGAGGAGGAGAGAGGGGGCTCACTGGCCATAGTTCTGACCCTGCCAGGTCCAGCCCGGGTCACATGGCTTCACTCTGAATCCTTGGCACAATCTTTCCAAGAGATCACACTTACGTGAACCTCCAGGATTCTGAATTCAAATCAAAGGGTATGCAAGTTATGTAATAACGGTGGCTGACGTTTTTCTGACCCCTTCCTCTGTGCCAGGCATTTTGCTAAGATTACAGCTGTGTGAGCTCCAGGATGCAGAATTCAGACCCAAGGTTGTGCACGTCTCTAATAATCATTGCTGTTGTTTGTGGAGCCATTCCTATTATGCTAAGTGACTCTTGTACATTATTTCATTTAATTCTCATTGCTGCCCCACACGGCAGCATTTAGGTTTGTTTTGGTTGCTTTGGAGGTAAGGCATTGACCAAGATTATAAAGTACATCATCATCATCATTGAGAATCACATTTTCACGCAGTGATCACTGAGCACTTTCTATATGCCAAGCACTGCAGAACACTTTGCGTCATTAATCTTCATCACACCTCAGTGGAGGTTTAGGGATTTTTGTTCCCATCTTGAAGTGGAGGAATTGAGTATCAGTTTGGCCCCTATGGCAAATCCATGCTCGTTGTTGTTTAGTCGCTAAGTCATGTCCGGCTCTTTTGCCACCCCATGGAGTCTAGCCTGCCAGGCCTCTCTGTCCATGGGACTTCCCAGGAAAGAATACTGGAGTGGGTTGCCATTTCCTTTTCCAGGGGATCTTCCTGACTCAGGGATCGAACCCAAATCTCTTGCATTGGCTGGTGGATTCTTTTACCACTGAGCCATCAACTTCATGCAAATTACTAAAGGGTGTCCCTCAGGTGAACCGGGGCAGGGTGCCTGGTTTGGTGAGGTCGTGTGGGCTGGTTTCCTGCCACTAGCCTGCCCCCTGGTCTGGTGACTTTAGTGCAGGGCTCAGACTGCATAGCTGTATGTG
This sequence comes from Moschus berezovskii, assembly GCF_049115385.1. Taxonomy (NCBI): domain Eukaryota; kingdom Metazoa; phylum Chordata; class Mammalia; order Artiodactyla; family Moschidae; genus Moschus; species Moschus berezovskii. The sequence continues at coordinate 31,151,699 of NC_142479.1, forward strand.
AGGACCCTGGGGATGAGCAAGGCTGAGGAGCTGGTGAAAGCCACACAGAAGATGCCAGAGCTGGAATCCCAAGCCATGTCTGTGATTCGGGAGCTCGTGTTCCTAACCAATGCCCAGGAGAGAACCTTGTGCCCATCAGAGCCTTCCAGTTGGACGGAACCATCCTTGGGCTCATCCTTGGAAGTGTTCCCGAGAAGCAGGTGTCAGGGTGGAGGACGTTGGCCTCAGTGACTACGAAGGGCCCTTCTGCCCATTCGGAGAGCTTGTGATCCAAATGAGGCATCCGTGTGAGCTTAACATCTTCAAATCCACCATCTCTCCTCCAACTGCCTTTTGTTTCCTTTGGCTTAAAAGCAATTCCGCATCTCCTCCCCTCCCCCGCCCCACCCCCACCCTTCAGCCCTGGGTGAAAAGGCTACTTGACTCTGGTGGGGGCTGGGTCGCAGATGCTGGGAGGGGTGGGGCCGGCCTGGAGCTGTGTGCAGGCCTCACAGATGGTCATTGTAGCCGGCGGGTGACCGCGTCACTGGCTGTAGACCCTCGTTTATCATCTCTCTGTGCTTGCCCACACTTGTGTGTCAGTGCATTCTGCCTCCTCTGTCTGGCATAATCATGACACAGATGTTGTTTGACTTGGAGCATTGGGGGCTGGATTGCAAATGGCAAGAATTCTGCAGCAGCCTCCCAGCCTAGACTCGGACTCCAGGAGGTAGGAATGACCTTGGGCTGAGGGAGTGAGACTCCTGCCCAGAGGTAGGAATGACCTTGGCCCGAGGGAGTGAGTGGTCTGCCGCTTTCTTGGGAAGAAGTCTATGCTGGACGTGCTGTATCTTCACGTGGGCGGCAGTGCTCGCAGGAGCGCCGGTGGTGATAGTCACACTGTGTCACCGCTGGCTCACCTTCCCCATGTGCCAGGCCCTTACCAGCACTTGCTGATTTAATCCTCACAATGACTCTGTAAAGTGGGTTCGATGATTATCCCTAGCAAATGAGAAACTTGTCTTTTAAGCTAATTCTGGGTGGGATATCTTAACAGAAGACGATGTTATTTTCCACTTAAAGAGACAGTATGCTTCTTGTAAGTCTAAAACAGAGGTTTCCAGCTGGGAGCTGTTTGGCTTCTAGGGGACATTTAGCAGTGTCCAGAGACATTTAAAAATATATTTATTTATTTATTTGGCTACTCTGGGTCTTCGTTGCAGCTTGTGGGATCTAGTTCCCTGACCAGGGATCGAACCTGGGCCTCCTGTGTCAGGAGCCATTGGACCATTGGGAGGTTCCCTTGGAGACGTTTTTGGTTGTCACAGTTTGGGAAAGGATTTGGTACTGGCATCTCATGAGTAGAGGCCAGGGATGCTGCTCCGTATCCTCTAATGCACAGGACAGCACCCCCATGACAAAGAATTATCCATCTCCAGTATCAATAGTGGCAGGTTGAGAAACCTGGATCGAAAGGGAAGAAAAAGACAGTATTTATCCTGTCACCCACTAACTCCTGCTCAAACCCTGCTTGTGGTCGTTGGTGCTATTCATCACCTCTTTCTGGTTTCCCCACGAAACCGGTGGGAGGATGGCGCTTCCCTACCTTCTCTTAGGTGGAGATGTGGCTTATGTTGGCCAAAGAACTGTGAACAGGAAGTACCATGGCACTTTAACATTGAAAGCTTCAAGAACTCAGGTATAATTTGCCACATTCCTTCCCACTTACGATGGCAACCACCAATGCTTCCAGATGGTAGAGGCTCCATTAGCCTGTGTCTTGGAGTCAGGAAGCCAGGGGGAGAGCTCCTGATTAACTCTCATGGATGTGCAGGATGAGTGAGAAATGTGTGCGTGTGTGTGTGTGCTAAGTCGCTCAGTCGTGTCTGACTCTGCAACCCTACGGGCTGTAGACCAGCAGGCTCCTCTGTCCATGGGATTCTCCTGGCAAGAATACTAGAGTGGGTTGCCATGCCCTCCTCCAAGGGATCTCCGCATCTCAGGGATCAAATCCACATCTCTTATGTCTCCTGCGTTGGCAGGCAGGTTCTTTACCACTACTGCCAGCTGGGAAGTACTGAATGAAAAATACTTTGTTATTTAAACCACTGAGATTTGGGAGTTGTTTTATTACCATGGTATAATCTATCAGATCCTGACTGATGTATTCTAAAGAGAACAAAACTAAGAAGTTTAGGGGGCTTCCCAGGTGGTGCTAGTGGTAAAGAACCCACCTGCAAATGCAGGATACATGAGATGAGGGTTCGATCCCTGGGTTGGAAAGATCCCCTAGAAGAGGGCATGGCAATCCATTCCAGTATTTTTGCCTGAAGAATCCCATGGACAGAGGAGCCTGGTAGACTACAGTCCATGGGGTCGCAAAGAGTCAGACACGACTGAAGTGACTTAGCACTCACACACAAGAAGTTTAGGATTTGAATCAGCAGGTGGTATGTGATTTTGTTTCTATCTGGATACTGATGTGGGCTACTCCAGCGTCAGGTGTTTATGGATTGCTTACTCTTGGGAAGATTTTGTGTTTAGCTCTGTGGGAGATTTAGAGATGCTGTCAGATTGATGGCTTCATAGAAGGAATGGAAGGGAGTTTAGAAGATCTGTCAGGGCCCATCTAGACCTCTTTGATGTCTGAAGAGGTTAAGTGACTTACCCAATCATCTGAGTCTCCTACTGGGATCAAGAAACCCTACCCAGACTGTGGCTCTGTGAAGCTGTGCTTACCGAACTCGGTGGGAGGCTTTTAATCAGTTAACTGGCCTCTGAATGCCTGGAGGACAAAGTCCGTCTTTACCTGCCTTGGGCTTCGTGGGCTTCGTGTAGCATCTGGCATAGTGGTGTTAGCTGAGTAAATTGAGTTGGGGTTGGGTGATGGGGTAGGGAGTGAGCAGTGCCGTGATGGGGGCACAACTTTGAGGGCTCTGAGGGTTCTGGGGGAAGAGATGCCTGGAGTGGCCAGCGGGGACACAGAGCCTGCTTTCTGGGGTGGGTACCGCGAAGGCTGCGGCCTGCGTGGAGAGGAGGGAGGAACTGGGTGTTTCTCACTTCTCTGTGGGTTTCACGTGTGCAGGAAGCACCCCAATCCTGGGGTCTCCATGAAGAGGGAGGACTTTAGGGTGGGTTGTCCTCCTTCAGCAGGTCTTGGAGAGCGCCTCCTGGCTTTCCAGGTGTCTCAGTGGGTAAAGAACCCGCCTGCAATGCAGGAGACCCAGGCGACACGGGTTTGGTCCCAGGGTCAGGAGGATGCCCTGGAGGAAAGCATGGGAACCCACTCCAGTATTCTTGCCTGGAGAATTCCATGCACAGAGGAGCCTGGTGGGCTACAAAGAGTCGGATGTGAGGAGACGACTGAGGATGCACACACCCACGGAGAGGGCCTCTGGTGTCCCCGGCTTTGCCTGGGTAGCCACTACCTTACTGGACAGCATGTACCCTGGGAAGGGGTTGTTACCTCCTGGAATTGCTCTGAAGCCTCATCTGTTGTGCTTGTCTCCCCTGTTGGAGGCTTGGGGGATGATCATTTAGTGCCAGGAGCTGGCTTATCCTGGCACAGAGCCAGAGCCCTTCCCAGCAGCGCAGAACAAAGTCAGCTTGACTCACACTGCCAGGCACCTCAGTGTTCCCATCCACAAAACGGGCATCTTCAGGAGAGTTCACTGGATCTGCCTTTGGCGAAGGTTGTCGTGCTGGATGGTTCTGCCTTGTAAAGCATTTCCCTGGCTTTAGAAAGGGAGAAAAGGGAGGAATCACAGATCAGTCTCTTGCCACCCAATTCAGCTCTCCAAGGAACTCGGGCCTGGAGGGGGATGGGACGGGAGCCTGGGGACAGCTTTGACAGCACCGGTGGGCTCTGCTGACCCTTGTGGGTGGGATTGTCCATTTGGCTGCTCCGGGTGCGGGCCAGAGGGTTTGTCTTTCTGCCTCCTTCAGGCCCAGCCTCTGCCTCTGGGTGCTCCTAGCCTCACAGGTTGATCCTAACCCGTGTGGCTTCCGCAGCACAGCCCACTTGCCCGGCCGGACTGCCTTTCCCACGGTGCCTGCAGGTGCACGGGCATGTTTCCTGTAAGTAAGTCCCCTCCCCCCTCCACTGCTCGCATTAACCCAGCAGGGACTGGATCTCAAACCTACGGAGGTACCAGCAGTCTCCACCCCAGCTGGGTGATTCACGCAGATTCAGGCAGCCAGGAGCTTATTATTATTGTTAAAAGAGACTGAATACACAACACAGAGGCCGAGAGGTCCTGCTTGGAGCCAGACTGTTGGCGCTTGACGCCCAGCCCTGCCACTCCCTAGCTGTGTAGTCTTGAGCAAGTTATTCATCTCCCCAAGACTCAGTTGCCTTATCAATAAAACTGGGTGATTACAGTACCTAGCTCAACTGGGTTGTTGTGAGTTCCAGATGAATGAGTATATTTAATACCTGCAAAATGCTTCCAACAGGGCCTGCCTGCCTGCTTAGTTGCTTCAGTCTTGTCTGACTCTTTGCAACCCTGTGGACTGTTGCCCACCAGGTTCCTCTGTCCATGGGATTCTCCAGGCAGGAATATTGGAGTGGGTAGCCTTTCCTTTCTCCAAGGGATCTTCCCAACCGAGGGATTGAACCCAGGTCTCCCATATTGCAGGCAGATTCTTTACCAGCTGAACCACAAGGGACGCCAAAGAATACTGGAGTGGGTAGCCTATCCCTTCTCCAGGGGATCTTCCTGACCCAGGAATCGAACCAGGATCTCCTGCCTTGTAGGTGGATTCTTTACTGCTGAGCCACTGGAGAAGTCCAGGATACCATAAATGTACTGGCTGTTCATTTTTTGTGCCAGATATTGGTGTCACTGGGCTTCCCTTGTGGCTCAGCGGGTTAAGAATCTGCCTGCAATGCAGGAGACCTGGGTTCGATCCCTGGGTTGGGAAGATCCCCTGGAGAAGAGAAAGGCTAGTCACTCCAATATTCTGCCCTGGAGAATTCCATGGACTGTATAGTCCATGGGGTCGCAGAGAGTCGGACACGATTGAGTGACTTTCATTTTCACTTTCACTATTGATGTCACTGAGGGGTTGCCATCAACCATGCCTCTGCCCAGTTCTTTGATGTAAATAATTGTGTTTTCAGTCTTCCTGGAAGCATCATGCAAACAGTTCAAGCCTCAGTCCTGCCTCCCGTGGGGAACATGGGACTCCAGACCTTGGGGGTGACCAGGACAGCTACCTGCATTTTTTGGTTTTCTTGGTATTTCTATCATTTTTTCCCTCTTCCCAGAATATAGCTGCCTAAAAAAAAAAAAAAGATGCATCACATAAACAAAGTAACTGTTAAAAAGGAAACAGTTGCCTTAATGCCCCTGACCTAATTTAAACTGTTTTTCTGTCTCTGTGTTTTCTCCTTACCCTTGCCTGGAGCAGATACGCATCTGGTAATGGTTAATTAAAGAGCAAAGACACTTTTTGATGATGTTACACCCTGCCCCTCTCCCCAGTAAGTAACTGTTCTATTAATATGCACCAGGAGCAGTAGAATCATAATACATTTGTGGCCTGGGGTCTGGTGGGCTTTGGCTCAGTGTGATCTTGGCCTTTGCTGGCCAGGCCATCTTGTTCATTCGCTGAGTCACGTCCGACTCTGTGACTCCATTGACTGCAGCACCCAGGTTTCTCTGTCCTTCACCATCTCCTGGAGTTTGCTCAAACTCCTGTCCATTGATGCCATCCAACCATCTCCTCCTTTGTTCCCCCCGCCCTTCCCCTCCTGCCCTCAGTCTTTCCCAGCATCAGGGTCTTTTTCAAGGAATCGGCTCTTCGTGTCAAGGGGCCAAAGTATTGGAGCTTCAGTTCTTCCAATGAATCTTCAGGGTTGACTTCCTTTAGGATTGACTGGTTTGATCTCCTTGCTATCCAAGAGACTCTCAAGAGTCTTCTCCAACACTGTCATGGGCAAGTTAATCTGACTTTACACACTCCCTCGGGTAGCAGGGGAGTGACATGGCTGCTGTCATGGTCTAGGAAAAGGATCTAGCTTAGTAAAGGCATACTTTTTAGAGTTTTCATGGTTGCCTGACATGTGGTCGTGTCAGAGGTGGATTTGTCCCCTCTGGAGGGAGCAGTCTTGGGGGTGGCAGCTGGGAGCCTCTGGAGTCAGACCTCACCCTTTATAGTCAGTAACTTGGTGTTTGTCCAGCTAAGATGCAGCCCAGAGCCCTGCTGAGGGTCAGCCTTTCTGTCTCCCTGCTCCCCCCGTCCCCCAGGCCCTAGGCTGGATTTTTCTCTTCTGTGGGTCTGGGTGTGGGTTCAGCTCCCTGGGGGGACACGGCTTTGGGTTCTGCAGGTGCCTTGGAAACCCCCCAGCCCTGCCCAAGCCTGGGGAAGAAGGAGGGGAAAACTTTTTCTTAGGCAGACAAACAGGTATTTCCTGTCAGCCCCCAGCTGTCTGAGAAATCAGCCCCCTGTGTAATTCGGAAAAATGAGCCCCACCCAGGCCACTCCCCAGCCCCGAGGGCCTGCAACCCCCAGGACTTAGTGAAGGAGGACAGCTGCACTGTCCAGTAGAACTTTCTCCGATAATGGAAATGTTCCTTCTGCTCTTTCCAATATGGTAGCTGTTGGCCACACAGGACTGTTGAGCCCTAAAATGGGGCTTAGTCTAAACTGGCATGTGTTCTAATATGTGGCAGATTTAGCACAAAAAAAAGAATCGACTGCAGCTCATTGAAAAAAAATTTTTTTTTATTTGGCCTAGTCAAGTCTTGGTTGCAGCGTGTAGGATCTTTTGTTTCCGTGCAGGGACTCTCTAGTTGTTCCGCTCAGGCTTCCGTAGTTGTGGCGTGCAGGCATGTGGGATTGCCTGACCAGAGAGCAAACCCATGTCCCCTGCACTGCAAGGCAGATTCTTAACCACTGGACCACCAGGGAAAGTGTTAGTTGCTCAGTCGTATCTGCCTCTTTGCGACCCATGGACTGTAGCCTGCCAGGCTCCTCTGTCCATGGAATTTCCCAGGCAAGAATACTGGAGTGGATTGCCATTCCCTTCTCCAGGAGATCTTCCCAACCTAGGAATTGAACCCATGTCTCCTGGCTGGCGGATTTTTTTTACCATCTGAGCCACCAGGGAAGTCCCTCATTAAGTTTTAATATTTTATATGTTTTATAAAATGATTTTGTTAAAGTGATGTGTTGAGTATGTTTGACTAAATAAAATACTATTAATATGTTGTTACAATTGATACCATCTTTTTATCCATGTGACTGTGCTTAGTTGTTCAGTCATGTCTGACACTTTGAGACCCCATGGAATGTAGCCCGCCAGGCTCCTCTGTCCATGGGATTCTCCAGGCAAGAATACTGGAGTGGGTTGCCATGCCCTCCTCCAGGGGATCTTCCCAACCCAGGGATCGAACAGGGGTCTCCTGCATTGCAGGCAGATTCTTTACAAGTTGAGCTACCAGGGAAGCCCATTCATGTTGGCTGCTGCTGCTGCTGCTGCTAAGTCGCTTCAGTCATGTCTGACTCTGTGCGACCCCATAGATGGCATCCCACTAGGCTCACCCATCCATGGGATTCTCCAGGCAAGAACACTGGAGTGGGTTGCCATTTCCTTCTCCAATGTGTGAAAGTGAAAAGTGAAGTCACTCAGTCGTGCCTGACTCTTAGTGACCTGTTGGCTAGAAAGTATAAAATTTATACTTATACTATAAAATTATACTTATTTTTATATATAAAAAAGTATAAAGTTCCCTAGGGACTAGTATTATACTTTGGTTGAAGGGTACTGTTTTTCAAGTGTAGACTGGGAGCTGCTGTCCTGCCCATGAAGGGCTTAGAGAGGGCAGAAGTGAAACCCACCTGGGTACCCACCCAGTCCCCATGTGCCTAGTGCTTCTTGCTGCCAGACCTGCCTACATGGATGAAAAGGAGCCAGTACCCTGGGGCAGAGAGTTCATTGTGGCAGCCACCCTGGTAACACCTCTGAGTGTTAGGCATAGAAGTCAGTTCACTGAGGGTACTTCTTAGTGGCACTGAATGGCTTAGGGTGAACCTTGGAAGGCATGGATGTGGGCTCCAGGGTGTCATGTTGGATATTGATGCCTTGAGCCCTGGCTGGAGTCCTGATTCTGGGCACTTAGAATATTGGCTACCATTGACTGGTTGCTTATGACATGCCAAGCCCTGTGCTGGGCACTTTATCATCCCACTGAATCCTTCCACTGGGCTGGGAGGTGCCATGGTGCCCATTTTGCAGATGAGGATCACTGAGGGCCTAGGTAGTAACATGTAGGTCTGGGGTCCTGCTGTCTGATAAGTGTCAGAGCTTATAACGAACCCCCTAACTTAGTATCTTCCTCTTTGCCACACACCACTCCTCTCTGGACTCAGTCCCTCTGGTTCCTCTGACCCTCAGTTTCATGATGAAGACAAAGTGGCAGATGCTTGCTCACAGGAGGCGGAGGAAGGGTAGGAGTAGACAGAATATTGGCTTTCAATTCAGGGTTCCCATCCTGGAGGGAGAGAGGACATGTGTTGGGCTTGTGTTGACCCCAACCTTCTTTCCTGTGTTAACTGAGTATGAGTTTGGGTCTGAATTTTGAACAGACCCTGAGAGAATCCAGGTGCTCAGAGGCTGGACAGCCGGACCCGAGGCCCCAACATGTCTTCTGCAGAGTGAGGGGGAAAGGCCCAGGTTTCTGTGTTGCAGGCACTTGGGTACAGCTCTGCTTCATAGTCAAGTGCCTTTTAAACACTGAATAAATATTGGTCTAGGAGGTCAGAGACCTCTATTAGGTGTGTGCTAGGGAGAAGAGGCAAAATCCATCCTTGGCCTCTAGCCCCTGGTCCAGGGACTAGGAGTAGGGGTGGTCATGTAATCTAAACACGAGGGCTAGCACCCCCCAAAATCTTCCACCTGGCATCCAGGGAATTGAGCTGTCTCCACAAAAATCTATCTGGGCCCAATTCTTCACTGCTTACTCCGCCCTGACCAGAGATAACTCTGTGGTTTTCCCTCTTCTGTGGACTTGCCTCCCTCCCTTCTGAGGGCAGTGAGTCATGGCAGAACCAACAGTTGGGGAAACACCACCCCTGATTAGCCTGTGAAGGTGGCAGGGGCTGCCCTTCTTGATCTCAGTGACCTTGTGCAAGTCACTTTACCTCCCTGAGCCTCAGTTTTCTCATGTATAAAATGGGAATGTTGGTGGTGCTGAAACACACCCCAGAGCGTTGTAAGGGACAAGGGAGAACATGTACTAGGGTTTGGTGAAGCATATAAGAGCCATGTGAGGGTCGTTCACTACACTATAGGTAGTGTCATGGACATCTTCCAGACAAAATGGAATTGGAAAGAAAATGGGAGCTAGAGTGTATCTGAGTCCTGATGCTGAATAGCAGAATGGTCTTAGCTTAAGGTAACCTTCTAGGCCTCAGTGTCCTGGTCTGTAAAATGGGCTGGTTGAAGAGGCCTTGAACATGACTCTGTGTTCCTGGTATGTGCCTGGTGGATGCTCTGTAAAGTCTCCATTTTCCTGAATGCTTGGGCATGATGGGATCTGCTTAGCTGAAGGCCATCAAGAAAATGCTTGCTTAGCTCCTTTTTAAGGTGGATAAATACCATTTCCTGGTTCATTTCTGAGCTGTGGATGAGTTTTAATCCTTTGAGCATCCCACAGGGCCTCCTGGGTGCACTCCTGGGCCAGTGTGATCTCCATATTGACAGCTGTTCTACCCCAGTAACTGAGCGGCGTCTTAAATGACAGAGCACCTTCACATCCCTGATGCCCACAGCTATCCTGACCGTGGGCAGGACCTCCACTGTTCCATCTTAGAAGACGGGGTCTCAGAAGGGGGCAGTGATCATACCTGTGCACACAGAGCCCTGGGAAGAATAATCTAGACGTTCTCTAGATAAAAAACCTTTGCCATCAGCTTCTTTGTTGTTGGTTTCTTTCTTAGCAAAAGAATGAGAAAGATGGGATAGAGATTTTAGTGTTAATACATCTTATTTGTGCAGAAGAGTTGGCTGTGAAGAGACAGACAAGGAGCATGGTGTGGGGACAGTGGGCTGGGGTTGGAAAGTTTGTTTATATATTGGCTACCCTTGGTCTTCATTGCTGTGTGCGGGCTTTAGTAGATTCAGCTCAGAGCCTCTAGAGCTCAGACTTAGTTGTTGTGGCATGTGGGCTTAGTACCCCCATGGCATGTGGGATCTTCCCTCACCAGGGATCGAACCTGTGTCCCCTGCATTGGCAGGTGGATTCATACCCCTTGGACCACCAGGGAAGTCCAGGGGCTGGAAAGCTGTCATTGATAGAGCACCTTTAGGGAACTGACAGTTGAGGGTCAGTGCCTTCGTGACAGCTCAGCCAGGAAGGGTCTCTGCTTTTATGTCCCTCCCAGTCTGAGTGCTTTGAGGGTTCTGGGGTGGTGGTAGGTAAGCACCTCAAAGTAGCTTTGCTATGGTGGAGGGTGGAGTGGAGGGTAGTTGAGGATGTGCCAGGGACTGTACTCTGCTGGGAAGAAGCTTAACACCCATTAATGGGTAGGAGGGTCAGGACATACTCTGGGACTAGAACTCAGGAAGGAAGTTCAATAGCCTGCCCCCTGGACCTCTCAGAGTCCACTTGTGAGGAACCTGTGGACGGCTGGGCAAAGTTTCCAGCAGGATCCAATGGGTAGTGGGGAGTCGTCCCCAGGCCAGCAGGGTTTGGCTGTGGCTCAGTTTAGATATCTTAGTAGAAAGAATGTATGATTTTTTTTTTTTTGAGGCTTGTGGGATCCTAGTTCCCCTGACTAGGGACTGAACCCAGGCCCTCACGGATAGCTCTGAGTCCTAACCACATGTATATGTATGGCTGAGTCCCTTTGCTATGTACCTGAAACTATCACAACGTTGTTAATTGGCTACACTCCAATATAAAATAAAAAGTTAAAAAATAAAACAACTAGAAAAAAAAATAAAGATGGCTTGGTCATCCATGGAAGCTTAGAAATGGGGAGGGGTCCTGAGTCAACCTTGGCGGGCACCCAGCCATTAGCCTTCTGGGCATTTCATCACTATGCTTAGCTGCAAGCCTTCCACACACACACCCCGCCCCGCCCCTCGCCCTTTCCCTTCGAGGCTGCTAAATATTGCAGTTCTCAAACTAGGTGCTAGGTAAGGACAAGCTCACCTGGCAGACATCTGCTGGAGTGTGATAAGCCTGTGCACCAGGAGGAGAGCATACTGATGCATGCAGACTTTCTAGGATAGCAGAACCCAAGGTGGCAATTTCTCACCATAAAATGATAAAGTGGTTTTTTGCTAGTGTATAATGATCTTGTGGGTGTTCAGTTCGGTTGGGCCCCCTCTCAGGCTTGGGACTGGGCCAGACCCTGGACCTCTGTCTCTTTGTCGAGGTCCTGACCATGGACTGGGCTCTACCTTTTGCTCTGATGACCCAGCAAAATGTCCCTCTCCTCCTCCTGCAGTGACTTTTCCTAGTGCTTTCTGTCCTAGTTGGGCTTCCCTGATGGCTCAGCTGGTAAAGAATCTGCTTGCAATGTGGGAGACCTGGGTTCAGTCTCTGGGTTGAGCAGATCCCCTGAAGGAGGGCAGGGCCACCCACTCCAGTATTTTTGCCTGGAGAATCCCATGGATAGAGGAGCCTGGTGGGCTACGGTCCATAGGATCACAAAGTTGGACAAGACTGAAGCAACTTAGCATACATGCAGTAATCTGTATAGTTAAGTATGTGTTCCAAGCTGTTTCTTTCCTCCAAGGAGCTTACAATTCTGGTTTGGGAAGATAGAGCTGAATATACTGGAGGCATCAGGGAGGGATGAAATGCTGAATCTTTGACTTGGCACTGATATGGGCACCCCTCCATTTCTGAAGAGAAGGCTGGATTTGTTATCTAGACATCATTCTTTTTTCACTTCCAATTTTTGGCTGTTTCTGTTGCACAATACAACACAGATTCAGAAAAGTACACAAAGCATAAATGTTCAGCTCAAGGAGTTATCTCACAGTGAACAGCCTCGTCACCACTGTCTAAAGCACTCCAGAACTCTCCTGCTCCCAACCCCTTCCCTGACTATCAAGAGTCACACCGGAGACTTAAGAGACTCGAGTTTGATCGCTTGGTTGGGAAGATCCTCTGGAGAAGGGCACGACCACCCAGTCCAGTATTCTTGCCTGGCTGGCTACAGTCCATGGGGTCTCAAAGAGTCGGATATGGCTGAAGTGACTTAGGACAGCACAGTGACACTGGCCTGACTTTTTTTTTCTCCAAAAACAACTTTTATTAAACTATAGTTGATTTGCAATGTTATAATTTCTGCTGCAAGGTGATTCAATTATACATGCTGCTGCTGCTGCTGCTGCTAAGTCACTTCAGTCATGTCCGACTCTGTGTGACCCCATAGACATACATACTCAATTATACACATATAAAAGTGATTCAATTATATTCTTTTTTAGTTTCTTTTCCATTATAGGTTATTACATGATACTGTGCTATATAATAGGTCCTTGTTATTTACTTAGTTCATACATAGTAGTGTGTATCTATTAATCTCATACTCCTAATTATCCCTCCCTACTCCCTTCCCCTTGATAACCATACATTTGTTTTCTATCTTTGTGAAACTATTTTTGTTTTGTAAATAAGTTCATTTGTATCTTTTTTTAGATTCCACATATAAGTGCTGTCATACACTATTGGTCTTTTTCTGACTTACTTCACTTTGTATGACATTGTCTAGGTCCATCCAGGTTGCTGCAAATGGCATTTTAAAGTTACTTTTTATGGCTGAGTAATATTCCTCTGTGTGTGTGTGTGTGTGTGTGTGTGTGTGTGTGTACCGCGTCTTCTTTATCCGTTCATTTGTCTATGGACATTTAGATTGTTTCCCTGTCTTGGCTATTAAAACTAGTGCTGCTATGAACATGAGACTGCATGTATATTTTTGAGCTAGAGTTTTTGTCTTTTCTGAATATATGCCCAGGAATGGGATTTCAGGATCATATGGTAGCTCTGTTTTTAGTTTTTTAAGAAACCCCCATGCTGTTATCTATAGTGGTTGCACAGCTTACTGTCTCACCAACCGTGTGGGAGGGTTCCCTTTACTCCACACTCTGTCTAGCATTTATTTGTAGACTTTCTGTTGATGGCCATTCTGACCAGAGTGAGGAGCTACCTCATTGTACTAATAGTTTTGATTTGCATTTCTCTGTTGATTAGCAATGTTGAGCATCTTTTCATGTGCCTATTACTTCTCAACACAGTGATCTCAGCACTCAGAAGTGCCCCTAAGCACTGTGATTTAGTTTTGCCTGATTTTTTTTGAGCTTTCTAGATGGAGAATCGTTACATATTCTTTGGTATTTAGCTTCTTTTGCACAACGCTATTTGTGAAATTCATGCAGTTTTACATGTGTGTGCATGCTAAGTTGCTTCAGTTGTGTCCGACTCTTTGCAACCCCCCTGAGCTGTAGCCCGCCAGGCTCCTCTGTCCATGGGATTCTCCAAGCAAGAACACTGGAGTGGACTGCCGTGCCCTCCTCTAGGGGATCTTCCTGACCTAGGGATTGAACCCATGTTTCTTAAGTCTCCTCCACTGGCAGGTGGGTTCTCTACCTCCAGCGCCACCTGGGAAGCCCTGCATGTAGGTATTATTTATTCATGTCCATTGTTGTATATCACTCCATTGAATGAGTTGCAAAATTTTTGTCTCTGTTTTGCTGATACACATTTGGTTGTTTTACGTTTGGAAATGTTACCCAAAATTGCTGCTGTGATCATCATTGGACATGTCTCTTGATAAGCCTGTGTGTGTGTGTGTGTGTTCACGTGTTTTCTCTTGGGTATACTTGGCGGTGGAATCACAGCATGTCGGTCTGTCCTCACAGTAGCCTTGTCAGTGTGTGGGGAGGGTTGGCTGAGCTCAGCAGTCTGGGGAGCTTTCCTTACTGTCCTGGCTCTGTATACCTTGACTTGTCTCTGAGCTCCCACTGGGGCCATATCACCTTTCCAGGCGATGAGAGATCAGGGCACTAGATCTCGTGTGTGCTGCACATGGGTAACTCTGCAGGTGTGAGTGGCATGTAGCAGTCTGGTTGGGGGTGTGCAGGCAGTGTTGTGGGCACAGCCTGTCCGTCACAGTCCTCCAGGTGGACTGAAGGCCTGGCCCCGTAAGCTTGAGTGTCTGCCTGCCTCGTTTCCTCCTGAGTGGCCTGGGCCCCCTTCCAGCATACTGAGCGGAGAACGGTCAGGGAGGCTGAGGCCGCAGCCGAGTCTCCTGGCCACAGCTTGCAGGGCAGCTGAGCTCTTAATGTGTTTGCATAATCAAAGCAGAAAGGTCCCATTGTGGCACTAACGCCTTTGCCATAAAGCACTTTTTGTTTCCTAACAAAATTCCAAGTTGCAAGAGCAAGTCAGCTTAGCAAAGACACAATACCAATTAATGGCCATTTGCCACTTGCAGCAGCTAGGCAAGCGCCTAGTGAGTAATGGTCTGCCAGCTTGTGTTTTATTGGGGTACCCCAAGGACACAAAAACACTTTTGCAGATTTTTGGAAGAACACAGGAAGGTATTAGGAGTCATCTTTATCAACCCAGAATTATAATCTGATATTAATGTGCTACTTAGGGTTCACTTGGCTCCATGTTTAGAAAATACAAATAACACTGGGTTGAACAAGGAAGGGAATTATTGGGTTGGCCAAAAAGTTCATTTGGGTTTTTCCATACTATGGAAAACAGGTGGTATGGGATGGTAACAGAATATGCAGTGTTTTTCTCATGACACAAGAGGTCTAGAGGCAGGCAGTCAGTCCGAGGGCTCCACGTTGATTCCTTATGTCTTTTTCCTCTATCATCCTCAGCACATGGCCTTTTTTCCCTCATGCTCTCAAAATGGCTGCTGTATCTCTAGGCTTTGCATCTGCATTCCGGGCAAGAAGAAAGGGAGAGGGAAGCTGGCTTTTGCCAACTGACTTACCCATTTTAATGAGGGACACTAACTTCGTGGAAGTACCAAGCAATAGGAGTCCCCTTACATTTCATTGGCTAGAACTGGAACATGTGGCAACTGCTGATTTCAGGGGTGTCTGGGAGCTGAGCACATTGTTACTCTGAACAAAATCAGGGATCCCCACAGTTCAGGAAAAAAGGGAGAGTGGACATAGGAAGCCAGCTAACAGCAGATGTCACAATTTCCTAGATACTGTAGGGAACAAGTTTCAAATAGAGCAAAACTTCCCTTGGTAAGAAACTTATTCCTGTGAGCACCAAAATGTATTTTCATCATTTTAAATGGTTCAAGAAAGGGACTTCCCTGGTGGTCCCGTGGCTAAGACTCTGCACTCCCAAGGCAGGGGACCCTGGTTCGATCCCTGGTCAGGGAACTAGACCCCACATCAGGGAACTAGATCTCACATGCTGCAATTAAGAGTTCGAATGCTACAACTAAATATCCCTCAGCCGCATCGTAAGACCCAGTATAGCTAGCTAGATAAATAAAAATAAATATTAAAGAAAATACAAAATAAAAAGGTGGGACCACCTCATGCTCTGTTCTGTAATGTGCTTCCATTTCTCTAGTGCAGTAAATCACAGGTGAATGCTCACCTGTTAAGTACGGCCGCATAGCTTCCATTGGCTAGATTTTTACCCGGAGTTGGATGACACCCCTGAGATTTGAAGACTGCGACTCTCCTGGGCATTCTTAGGGAAAACCCCCTTGGCTCACTTCCAAACTGGAAAACCCTGCTCAGGGGCCGAGTGGATTACGATTGGGTCCCCATGTTTGGGGCTTCCCTCGTAGCTCAGTCAGTAAAGAATCTGCCTGCAGTGCAGGAGACTTTGGTCCGATACCTGGGTCGGGAAGATCCCCTGGAGAAGGAAATGGCAACCCACTCTAGTATTCTCGCTTGGAAAATCCCCTGGACAGAGGAGCCTGGCAGGCTACAGACCATGGGATCGCAAGAGTCGGACACAACTTAGCGACTGAACCACCGCCACCCTGTATTCTGCTGTTGTGGGTGTTATGGGCTAGGGTGGTGAGCAGAAGGTGTGGGGCCTGCAGTGGTTCCCGATATAGGCAGGAACGTACTTAAGGAAGCTAACGCGGTCCAGCAATTCAAGCTGTTTATCCATTTAGTCATTATTGAGGACTTGCTGTGTGCTGCCACATCAGGCTGGGTGTTCTTGATGCAGAAACAGGACAGGGCCCCTCTGGATCTTCCCTGGAGGTCCAGTGGCTAAGACTCTGCACTCCCAATGCAAGGGGCCTGGGTTCGATCCCTGGTTGGGGAACTAGATTCCACATGCTGAAACTAAAGATCCTGCATGCAGACTAAAGACCTGGTACAGACAAATAAATAAAAATAAATATTAAATAAAAAGGTGGGGGGAGGAGGCCAGGAGCCCTCATGGAGCTTCTAGTCTTAGAGTCAGACTAGTCTCTGGGGGATGACTTAGAAAAGCGGTTGTTGGGGATGCTCTCCCCAGTGGGAGCCCCATGGATGGGGAGGTTAGTCTTGCTAAGGGGGCCTGGGTGGGGTAGGGTGGTGGTGACAGGGCTTGGAACCTCAGAGTCTATGTAGGGGGTCATTCCAGGTGAGGGAACCTTGGGAGCAAGGCCCTGGAGGTGTGAAACAGCTTGACTGGATTAAGTTAGCAACAAGATGAAGCAATAGCTACACCTTTTCATTTCTCAAGCCACTTAATGCTGGGCAGGGAAGTTCCACTTGTGAAATTCAGTGTGAACTTTAATATTCTTAAAGTAAAAAGAAAAGACTGAAGGTACTTGTTTTGTAAGTACGCCCAAAGTTTTGTAAACCTGAAGGTTTTCCTGCCGTACTTTCTCTAAGAACTGCAGATCTTCTCCCAGAAAACCAGAGAAGCCGTGTCTAGTAATTCTGGTGTTTGCAGTCCACCTGCCCATCCATCCATCACCCGAGTGCCTACTCTGCACCAGGCCTTGTGCTGGGCGACCAGAGCCCGCCCTTACTGGGCTCGGCTCCCATAGAGTGTGGAGGGAGGTGGGCATCTGGGTGAACAATTGACATTCTGGGCTAGTTCCTATGGGAGATGGGAGGTCAGCCAAGAATTCTGTCTTCAGGAGTGGGGCAGCCTTAAGGTTGTGATGTTCAAAGGGGAGGGAAAGTGTTATCGAGACCCCCTTCCGTCTCCCTAAAAGGCATAGTCCCCTGCAGTGCTGAGGAGTTTCCATATCCCTTAGCTTTGCAGCCATTCGCGGGAGCTGCCATTCACTGGAGCTGGCCCTGAGTGGGGACTGTGGTGGGACACATGTATCATTCCCCCAAGCGGTGTTTTAGAGCCAGGACACCGTGGCTCAGGTGTTGGGTGGTTTGTCCTGGGTCACATGGCCTAGAAGTGGTGAGACTGGCGTTTCTCCTGGGCTTACTTGATCCTGAAGCCTTGAGCTGCAGATCTCGATTCTGGGCCTTGCAGGCTGCTGCTGGAGGTGGGATTGGGGAGTTGAGGAGGCCTCCTCCTGATAATGACTTGTGATAGTAGTCAGCAAGTGGAAATTGGCTGGGCTTCTACTGCAGAGGGCAGTCCTGATGACTTGGACATGAGGTTTTTGTTTAATCAAGGTGGTAACTTACTGGGGAATTTACATGGTGGTTCAGTGGTTAAGACTCCATGCTTCCACTGTAGGAGGCACAGGTTCAATCTCTGGTTGGGGAACTAAGATCCCACATGCCACCCAGTGCAACAGCAACAAAACCCAAAATGTGGACTCAGGCTACAGCAAATAATTGAAATATTTAGATGCAGAAAATATAATAAAGTCCTTTAAAAATATTTTTATTTTTTATTATTTATTTTATTTATTTGGCCACGTGTGAGCTTTCTCTAGTTGTGGCAACTCGGGGCTTCTCTCTAGTTGCTGTATGTGGGCTCCTCATCATGGTGGCTTCTCTTGTTTCAGAGCACAGGCTCTAGGCTCTTGGGCTTCAGTAGTTTAGTTGCTCCATGGTACGTGGAATCTTTCTGGACCAGGGATCAAACCTGTGTCCCTTACATTGGCAGGCAGATTCTTATCCATTGTACAACTAGGGAAAGTGAAAAGTGAAAGTGGCTCAGTCGTGTCCGAATCTTTGTGACCCCATGGGCTATACAGTCCATGGAATTCTCCAGGCCAGAATACTGGAGTGGGTAGCCTTTCCCTTCTCCAGGGGGTCTTCCCAAACCTGGGATCGAACCCAGGTCTCCCGCATTGCAGGCAGATTCTTTACCAATTGAACCACATGGGAAGCCCACCACCAGGGAAGCCCAAGTCTTTTTTTTTTTTTTAAAGATTTTTTTTTTGTGGACCATTTTTAAACACTGTTGAATTTGTTACAGTATCGCTTCTATTTTATGTTTTGGGTTGTTTGACTGCAAGACATGGGAGATCTTAGCTACCTAACCAGGTATCAAACCTGTGCCCCCGTGCATTGGAAGGCAAAGCCTTAACCACTGGACCATCAGGGAAGTCCCTATAATAAAGTGTTAAAAAAAAAAATTAACTTACCTGCATGGCCCTCATCCCTTAACAATCCCCAGTAGCTCCCCACCCATCTGCCGTGGGAGTCTGGGAGCTGCTGTCCTCCTTGGCGCCCTGGTTCCCACTCTCCAAGCACGGGTCCAGGCCTGCCCTGTGGCTCAAGCGTGGGGCAACATTGGGGTTGAATCAACCGCTCCCCTAGGGCTCCCAGAAGCAGGAAGACAGGAAATCCCTTCAAGGTTGTTTCATTCAGCCCGTGCTCCCCACACCCATGTTGCAGCTGAGGAAACCGAGGCTCTTTCAACCCCAAGCATTTGGCACTAATGTGGTTTTGGCATTATTTCCTCTCTTCCTGTACTAGGCAGCTTTGATGCCAAGAACGAGTAAGTGGGATGGTGACCGGCTATGGCACACGGAAAGTCACAAGACTCTAATTGTCCCAGAGTGAGACCCCCCCACCCTTCTCTGCCCAGCCTTGCCTTGGACACCTGACCCAGGTGGGGACCGAGGTTCCTGCCCTGCGGGGACTGCAGTGAGAGCAGCCAGGTTGCAGGGAATGGGTTTGACATGGTTCAAACCAAACTGAACCGACCAAAAAACCAGGAGTGCTACTGAGCTTTCAGTCCATTTCAGTCACTCAGTCGTCTCCGACTCTTTGCGACCCCATGAATTGCAGCACACCAGGCCTCCCTGTCCATCACCAACTCGCGGAGTTCACTCAAATTCATGTCCATCGAGTCGGTGATGCCATCCAGCCATCTCATTCTCTGTTGTCCCCTTCTCCTCCTGCCCCCAATCCCTCCCAGCATCAGAGTCTTTTCCAGTGAACCAACTCTTTGCATGAGGTGGCCAAAGTATTGGAGTTTCAGCTTTAGCATCAGTCCTTCCGATGAACACCCAGGACTGATCTCCTTTAGAATGGACTGGTTGGATCTCCTTGCAGTCCAAGGGACTCTCAAGAGTCTTCTCCAGCACCACAGTTCACAAGCATCAATTCTTCGGCGATCAGCTTTCTTCACAGTCCAACTGTCACATCCATACATGACCACTGGAAAAACCATAGCCTTGACTAGACGGACCTTGGTTGGCAAAGTAATGTCTCTGCTTTTTAATATGCTATCTAGGTTGGTTATAACTTTCCTTCCAAGGAGTAAGTGCCTTTTAATTTCATGGCTGCAATCAGCATCTGCAGTGATTTTGGAGCCCCCAAAAATAGTCTAACACTGTTTCCATTGTTTCTCCATCTATTTCCCATGAAGTGATGGGACCAGATGCCATGATCTTAGTTTTCTGAATGTTGAGCTTCAAGCCAACCTTTTCACTCTCCTCTTTCACTTTCATCAAGAGGCATTTTAGTTCCTCTTCACTTTCTGCCGTAAGGGTGGTGTTATCTGCATATCTGAGGCTATTGACGTTTCTCCCGGCAATCTTGATTGATTGTTTAAACCCTAGACCTGGGTGGGTTACAAGGACAGAGGAGAGGGACTCAGTGCAAGGGCCATAGGAAACTCCGTGGTACAGGCTTTGAACCTGGGCTCTACAGAGGTTCTTTCTCCAGGGTTGCCACAGTTTCCCCATCTGGCATGGGGATTGTAACTCAGCTTCACTGGGCTGCCGTGAGATTAAGGGAGTGAGGTCCAGTGATGATGGAATGGCACTTTGCAGGTGGGAGAAGGGAAGAGCCCTCAGTTGATGTCAGGCCTTTTGCTGAGATTGTCACATCTAATTACAGTAAGCCCCCTATGTATAAATGAGTTCCATTTCAAGAGCGTGTTTGTGAAAGGGAAAGTCACTCAATCGTGTCTGACTCTTTGTGACCCCATGGACTATACAGCCCATGGAATTCTCCAGGCCAGAATACTGGAGTGGGTAGCTTTTCCCTTCTCCAGGGGATCTTCCCAACCGAGGGATCGCACCCAGGTCTCCCGAATTGCAGGCGGATTCTTTACCAGCTGAGCCACAAGTTCAATTTGTCTGTAAATCCAACAAACGTAGCCTAGGACCCAACGAACACATTCGGCTATTTAATACTGTACTGTAATACAGTAAGATAGTACTGTATTGTAATGGGGCTTTCCAGGCGGCGCTAGTGGTAAAGAATCCACCTGCGAATGCAGGAGATATAAGACATGCAGGTTCAATCCCTGGGTAGGGAAGAGTCCCTGGAGAAAGAAATGGCAACTCGCTCCAGTATTTTTGCTTGGAGAAATTCCATGGACAGAGGAGCCTGGCAGGTTACAGTCCGTGGGGCCACAAAGAGTTGGACACAACTGAGTGACTGATTAATAGTAGTTTCTTTACAAATAATATGTAAAAAACAATAAAGATGAAAAATAAAACATTTATAATCGTACAGTGCAGTATCTTGAAAAGTACAGTAGTACAGTATAACAGCTTCCATACAGGGGCTGGCATTGAGGGAACAGGAAGGAAGAGTTACTGACTCGAGGCGGGAGAGGAGCGGGGAGATGGTAGAGCTGAAGGATCCTCAGGAACAGGAGATGGAGGGCATTTCACTCCTGCCTGACTTTGATGGAACGCACATTTGCATCTTTGAAAGTGCGCAGCTTGAAGGTTCGTATGTAGGGACTTCCTGTAATCCATTTCACCCCCACACCTCCTCTGAGGTCAGCGGTGACACTGTTCTTATTGTACAGACATAAAGGTGAGATTCAGAGAAGTTATGATTGTTGTGCGAGTTCACATATCAAGTGGAGTTTGACTCCCCAGCCCTTTCCACCTTGCCATGACACAATTTTTGTTCCTACGGAGGATGGCCCGGTATTATAGCAGCAGAGGAATTTAGGTCACAGCCTGGGATGCGGTCCCAGATCCAAGTGGTATGTGTATCTCATCTCAGGCCAGGCAGTGGCAAAATGCAGGGGGTAAATATCATCCTTGGATGGTTCGTGTTCTTGTGGAGGAGGGAGAATTAGATCTTCCCCCTCCCTGGATATTGCCTTTGGAAAGCTTGACCTGCTAAATTTGTGGCCAACAGTGTGATCAGAAACTAAACAGGTAATATTTGGAAGGGCTTTGGGCTATGCCTAGCACATACTAAGTGTCCATTAGATGCAGTGAAGGTAAATAAATAAATAAGTAAAATGCTAATGCCACCCCCATTGGCCCCAAAGTCTCCCTGTCTCGGCTGGCTCTTCCAAATGTGCACAGTGGAGCTTTGTTCTTCTGCCCCTTTGTCTGAAAGCAGCCTCTGTGAGGCTGACTCACAGGCAGGAGGCTGGGCTGTGCCCGTCCACGGTTCCCAGGCTCCGGGCTGCCTCTAACTCCTGCTCTTCTACACCAGGAGCTCCCTTAAGGGGAAGTGACCCCCTGTTCAGTGGATGGAGGGGATGCCGATGTGTCCTGTGAAGGTGACCTTTTTTCCCTAACCCACCCCCAGGACTGAGCATCTTCAGCCTGCTGAGAGCAGGTTGAGAGGGAGAGAGCTTTGGAGATGGTGTGTGCCTTATTTTCTTGTCTTCCTAACTGGATCTTAGAGAATTCTGCCTTAAATCATTACATTTCTGTGAGAACAGGACAGGCACTTAGGGGCTCTGTGGCCTCTGTCTACTCCCTGACTTGGGCAAGTTCTGGGTTGTTCTGTGAAAGGGGATACCCAGCCTTCAAGCATCACCACCAGAACATCATTGGCCTCATGGCTCTTAACCCTGTCTGCACATTTGAACCACCTAGGATGCTTTTTTGGAGAAGGCAATGGCACCCCACTCCAGTACTCTTGCCTGGAAACTCCCATGGACGGAGGAGCCTGGTAGTCCATGGGGTCGCGAAGAGTCAGACACGACTGAGCGACTTCACTTTCACTTTTCACTTTCATACATTGGAGAAGGAAATGGCGGCCCACTCCAGCATTCTTGCCTGGAGAATCCCAAGGACGGAGGAGCCTGGTAGGCTGCCGTCTATGGGGTCGCACAGAGTCGGACACAACTGAAGCGACTTAGCAGCAGCAGCAGCAGCAGCAGAATGCTTTTTTAAAACCTATGGATATTGGGGGCATAGCCCCAGACCAATTGACTTAATATCTTTGGGGTGGGCCCTGGGTGTCTATTCCTATACTTCCTTCCTATGGGTTTGACACACAGAGAGGGTTGGAGCTGAGCGGACTGTTCTGAGACCTTGTCCACCCTTCAGTTTACCCACCAGAAGGATGATGACTTGGCAGAGTCGATGCTGGTGGAGGCAGACTGGGTTAGAACCAGGTCTTCCGTCGTGGGACCTGGGACTTTCCTCCAACGCTGACTGCTGTGTGGTTACTCCTCATGTCCATGGTTATGCGAAAGGAAGGCAGTGGTTGGGATTATGATGTTGATAATAAAATATATGCTCATCACCCAAACTGGTAGGGAGACCAAGCTTAGCATCACTGTGTTCAGAAAGTCTTGCCGGAATTTTCCAACTTGAGTTTAATCTTTCTCTGTGCTTCCTTTTTCTTTTAAAATGTTAATCATATATTTTAAAATATATATTTAAAATTTTTTATTTACTTATTTGACTACACCAGGTCTTAGTTGTGGCATGCAGGATCTAGTTCCCTGACCAAGGATTGAACCTAGGCCCCCTGTATTGGGATCGTAGAATCTTAACTACTGGACCACCAGGGAAGTCCCTCTCCAACCTTCCTTTATCTCGCACCCAGTAGTCAGCCCTCTGTGTCCGTGGGTTCAGCATCCAACTGAACCGCATCGTTTTATATAAAGGACTACTTGAATATCCTCTGATTTTGGTATCTGGGGGTGGGGCGTGTCCTGGAACCAATCCCCCACAGGTACCAAGGGATGACTGTTATTTACCATTGTATCTTTTCACTTAGCATCACAGTGTTTATTTACTAGGCCCTGAGCTTCCTGGGGCAGGTTCTGAGTGAAAGCCTTTGTTCTAAACCAGTGCCTGGATGGATGAGGCACTCAGTAGGTGTTCTTGGAGCTAGAGAGTGGATATCCACCCAGGAGCCTTCTGTCGCTCTCCGTGAGCCCCTAGGTTAAGTGTGTTGAGGCAGCTGCTTTCTGTATTTGAGGCAAGTCCAGATGAAAAATGCACCTCCAGGCAGAGTCAGGAAAAACAGGGCTAGGAGGGAGCTGTGTGCTTGATCCAGGGAAGACCAGCTTACCTAAAAATAAACAGCCCTTTCTCATCCTGTGCAGCCTTAGTTGTCCCTCCCCCAGCCCTCCCGCCCAGCTCCCTTTTGCAGTGGGCAGATCCAGTGTCCATGTCACAGCTGGAATCTGGCTTCTGTTTGGAAATAAACAAGTTGGCCCCTCTCTCTGCCTGGAACTTTCCTTTATCAGGAAACACAAGCCACCACCCGAGAGATGAAAGGTTTCCTTCCAGCCTCTGGAGAACTCTGGGGAAAAGAAGGAGGACCCAGGGGACTTCCACGGTGGTCCAGTGGCTAAGACTCTGCACTCCCAATGCATACTGCACGGGTACGATGCCTGGTCTGGGAACTCGATGCCACTAAGAGTTTGGATGGCACAACTAAAAATCCTGCCTGCTGCAACAAAGATCACACCGGATGCAATTAATACCCAATGCAGTCAAATATAAATAATTTTTTTTTTTTATAAAAGGGACAACTTGGGGTGGGCCAGACACCTCTAAATTGTCCTCTTCTGTCTTCATGTTGGTAATTGGGGAGGGCTTGAGCAAGTGAGAATGGCAAACCTACTCCAGTGTTCTTGTCTGGAGAATTCCATAGACAGAGGAGCCTGGTGGGCTACAGTCCATGGGGTCACAAAGAGTCGGACATGACTTTTCACTTGCTTGAACAAGTGGGCTTGATATGAAATAGTTTTGCACAGGATAGGAGAGTTTGTGGAGGACTTCCCCTGACTCCAAATGCTGCCGGAGGAAAAGAATCTGATTCCATCTTACAGGGAGACGTGATACAAGGAGAATAATGTGTGTCCTCACTCGGAATGTTGGCTGCCCAGTTCGGTGGCTTTTGACGTAGAAGTCAGGCAGCCCTTTGGGAAGAGGAACTCAGGCTGAGGGTCTTTCTGTGTTTCTGCTGTAACTTATTCCAAGTATTAGGACACACGCAAGAGAAGGGGATGACATGAATGAGAATGGGAATGAGAGCGTTTCCTGCCGTCACAGAGTTAGGCAGGAGCTAGTGGTTCAGGAATAAATACGGCATGGCTGGGAGGAAGGGCCCCTCTCTCACACAGGGGGGACCATGAATTGGTACAGCTACTCTCAAAAAGAAGTTGACTAGATGGTAAAGTTAAGGATGCCCGTGTCCTACAGCCAGAAACTTCTAGTATCTGTATTAGGAAATCTACCATGCAGGTGCTCAAGGAAAAATAGGGATGCACATTGTAGCATCTTTTATCCTGAAAAGCTGGGAGCGACCTAAATGCCTATCAGGAGGGAAATATATCAGTAAATGGTGGAACTATTCAGAGGTTAAACCTAACATGAATCAGCCTGGCTACTTTAAGAGAAAGACGGGTAGAAAGTCAAGTTGTAGTATGTGTGTAGTCATCATAACCATTTGTAAGTTAAAACAATCAAAACGATGGAGCAAAACTATAAAATCCTCGCCAGGAAGAATACCCATTAGCTTCACCCTAGTGGTTGCTCGTAGAGGCACTCAGTTCAGTTCAGTCGCTCAGTCGTGTCCGACTCTTTGCGACCCCATGAATCACAGCACGCCAGGCCTCCCTGTCCATCACCAACTCCTGGAGTTCACTCAAATTCATGTCCATCGAGTAGGTGATGCCATCCAGCCATCTCATTCTCTGTCGTCCCCGTCTCCTCCCGCCCCCAATCCCTCCCAGCATCAGACTCTTTTCCAGTGAGTCAACTCGTCGCATGAGGTGGCCAAAGTATTGGAGTTTCAGCTTTAGCATCAGTCCTTCTAATGAACCCCCAGGATTGATCTCCTTTAGAATGGACTGGTTGGATCTCCTTGCAGTCCAAGGGACTCTCAAGAGTCTTCTCCAGCACCACAGTTCACAAGCATCAATTCTTCGGCGATCAGCTTTCTTCACAGTCCAACTCTCACATCCATACAAAACCTCAAGTAGAGGCACTAGAGAAAGTTAAAAGGCTCTAGGAGGACTTCCCTGGTGGTCCAGTGGTTAAGACTTCAACCTTCCAATGCAGGGGGCCTGGGTTCAATCCCTGGTCAGGGAACTAGATTCCACATGCAGCAACTAAGACCCAGTACAGCCAAAAAAACAAAAAAGGCACTAGGTAGCACAGCCAAAAAAAAAAGAAACAAAAAAACGCTCTAGGAAGGAACATAAGGGAATTTTAACCTCAATTATAATGTTTCGTTTCTTACTAAAAATGTCTGAAACAAATGTGATAAAATGTTAACATTTGTTAAATCTGGTGGTGAATGTATGTTATGTTGCACTTTTTGGGGGGATGTTTGAAATATTTTATGTAAAAAGTGAGAGACATGTTCCTATCATTTAGTTGCTAATAATCTCATGGGGGAAATTGACAAGCAGCCAAGGGCCCTCAGATATGAATGTTGATATTATTGATCGAGACTGCTTTGGATGGAATATTAAAATTAAGTTAAGCTTCATTCACAATGACATCAGCAAAGTAGAGTAACTGTGACTTAGTCACCAAATCAGTGCTTCTGTGTATCTTGTCTTGCGGCTTCAGTGGTTGCAGCACTCTGGCTCAGCAGTTGTGGTGCATGGGCTTAGGTGCTCTGTGGCATGTGGAGTCTTCCCGGACCAGGGATGGGCTGTGCTGTGTCTCTCTAGAGGTAGGGCACTCTCTTCCAGCTTGCACAAAGGCCTTGTATGGGCCGGCTCTGGCCCTGACCGTGGGCGAGTTGCTTATCCTCTGTATGTGTGTCTCCTCTTCCGTTGTGAGGATCAGTGAGTTACTGCGTGTAAAGTGCTCAGAGTGGCACCTGTCATGTAGTAACCACTGTGTAAGGGTTAGCTGCTGTGATCATACGTAATTGGGATTGAGCCGAGCCTCCTGGGTCTCTTCCTCCAAAGGCTTATCTTGTTGGATTTGCCAAAGCCTGGCATTGGGAGGGGTTGGGGCTCTGGATTATTTATAATTTGTTCCCTGAGCTTGCATTTCTTTCCAAAAGATTCTTTCCAAATCTTAAGCTTTTCCAGGGTGTGGCTTCTTACCCCTAAGGCAGCTGACCTTGGCATTTTTGGTCTGAAAGAAGATGGGGTGGTCGGGACCAGGGTACCCCAGGTATGCTGGCAAGAGAATTTTGCCTCAATTCTGTTTTAGTGTTGAATTGGGGAAATATAGGCAGGTTCCGAAGAGAATGAGAGTGGTGCTCTCTAATCCAGACTTTCTGTGGAAGGTGGGGTCTTATCCCTGCACTCTGCTTAGGAACTAAAATCTGACTTTCTTGTCTGTTTCCTCATTTTGGACACAATTCAGACCCATTAAGCAGCATGCGGATGACTTTAATGCTTGAGTTGTGACCAAAGGCTTCACCTGGTCATCTCTGTCTTTGGAAGAGAGAGATTTTCATATTTTCTTGATTTTAGGACAAATATTTTGTCAGAGTTTACTGTTTCTGAAATTGGGATGCATTATTGGCTTCTAATAGAACACTTCTTTGTATTCCCCAAATGCTCTTATTACATAGATGGTATGTCTTATAAATGAGAATTCCTACCTTGTGTGCATCCAAAATGAATTTTGGAGACTTTCCTGGTAGTCCAGTGGCTAAGACTCTGCACACCCAGTGCAGGGGGCACGGGTTTGATCTCTGGCCAGGGAACCAGATCCCGTATGCCACGATGAAGAGTGAAGATCCCGCATGCTACAGCTAAGACCTGGCACAACCAAATAAATAGATAAATATAAAACACACATAACAACAACAACAAAAAAAAAACAGAACCAAAATGGATTTTGTTTCGTGGTTGGTAGAAAGGGCTCTCTATAAACTTTTGAGAGAGAGTTGATGGGGGCCCCTGGCTAGTGTATTCAGTAGGTACTTTGTTTAAGTTGGGGCATCCCTGGTTTAAGTTAACTTCCCTTGTATAAGATGATGTCTTTGAAGGAGACCGAAGCTCAAGAGGCGTTCAGTTCGGTACTTCGTTGAAGGTCACACAACTAGAAAATAATGGATCTGGCACTTAAACTGAGCTCTATCTTGAAAGTTCAGTCATTTTTCCTCCACAGGAATTCCCATATTTCTTAATTTCTGCTTTCTGCTGTTTTCTAAGTCTGTAATGCCCCCTTCTTGCCCCATTGAAAACCATCTAATGTATCTTATACTTTCATTTGTAATAACGTTATAAGAAAAATACCGAAAAGTGAAAACATCAACATAGACTATATTTCCAGTGTCAAAGTTTTTATATATTTACTTTGCTACAAGATATAAATTGACTTCTATAAAGGTGAAAAAAGAAAAATAATGCTTTAAAATTTTAAAAAGTTAATTTGGGGAGGGGTTTATGCTGAAAATATATTTTCTTGAGTTGTTAAGTTTCTATATCGTGGACACTGTCCATGTCATTAAATGTTCTTTGAAAATGGGATTTTTTTTTTTTAGTTGCTGTATAGTTTTTGCTATATAAACATATCAGAATTTAGTTACCCACTTCCCTATGGTTGGCTATTTTAAGTTACACTTCCGTGAATAGCCTTCGGCTCATGCTTAAATGTTTCTTTAGGATAAATTCCTAGAAATGGACTTGCTGGCTCAAAGTGTGCGTGCCGATTTGCAAGCTGCTGCTACAGTGTCGTATGTCTTGGCTGCCCTCCAGCAAGGCTGTACCACTCAGCTCAGCACTCCCACCACAGCCCAGCCAGGGACTTTTCAGAGTCACCCTGCCGTTTGTTTTCATTTTGCACTTCCTTGCTTATTATTAAGGTGGAGAGGTTTGTTACGATTGCTTCCATCTGTAACTTTCTTTTGAGGTAAGTGCATATATTTACCTGGCTTATCTTCCTGACCCTTTTCTGGACAGCCGCTCATTCTCCAAGACCAAATTCAAAGCCCACCTTGGCCACAAACCCCTGCTGCCACCTGTCATTTCTTGGAAGCTGGAAATGATGTTTTATTTTCTCATCTCTGAATTCTCACTACAGCTCACATTGTAGAGCAACTTGTCAAATACCCCTCTGTGTTGTCACTTGGTATCTTCGGCCCCTGTTAGAATCTAGTCTTTCAGGTGGGAAGTGGGTCTTACTCGTTTCTGTATTACTTGTAGGGCGTGGCATAGTGGGTACTCCATATTCTTAACTGAATGGATGGAAACACACTGTTCTTAAAAATTAAAAGTTTTGGTGAAATGAATGCCATCTCATCAAATTGTTTTCTTCCCTTCCTCCTCTTTCCCTTCAGAATCAGTGAGTTTTTCACTCCATCTGAGACCCAGCTGGGCAGGTGGAGTAACCAGCTGTGGCAGCCTTTGTGGGAAGGCTGGGTATGGTGGCCCTGGGCAGGGCTCTGCTTCGGATAGGACTTGAGGTTGGCTGCCTACCCAGACTTTTTCTCTTTTTGCTGGAAGAGAATCACCACCACCCTCTTTTGACAATTTAAAATGTATTATTAATGGGACTTGCCTGGTGGTCCAGTGGCTAAGACAGCTCCTGATGCAGGGGGCCTGGGTCTAATCCCTGGTCAGAGAACTAGATCCCACATACTGCAACTAAGACTTCACTCGCTGCTTCCAGGTCCTGCATGCCACAACTAGAAACCCTGCATGCTGAAACTAAGACCCGGTGTGGCCAAATAATTAAACAAATAAATACTAAAAAAATAAGCAAAATGTATTATTACTGTCAATCGCCTTATATTAATGAAACCAGGATATGGTAATTATAGAACATTTGGAAAACAGAGAAGTAGAAGAAAATGATTCCCTACAGCCCTCCCTCCCCACCCCCCATACTCAACTCACTTGGTGATAGATGTTTCTTACTTTTAGATGCATTTTCTAGGCAAAAATGTTTTATGCTTTTCCCCCTACATCTATAGTGCGATTCTTTTTTCCTGCCTTCTCAATAGAATGGTACAAAAAACTTGCTGTGTTTCTCGTCAGCGTGTTCAATGGTTTTGTAATACTTGAAGTGATTTTACCATAGCCTACTCAGCCATGCTTTTGCGGTCGAGTCTTTGGGTCATTCCCATCGTGTCAGTGGTGAACAGGAGTGGACAGGATCAGGCACATTGTCTCCTCGTGTTTCATGAGGGCACCTTCAGGCTCAGCCACCCACGCCAGCCCCTCCCCCTCAGTCTCCTCCCTTTGGGGCCGGTGCCCTGTTTGCCTCTGGGCTTGTGTTTCTCAGTATCCGCGTGTAGCAACCTCGTTGAGAAATGGCTTCCTTTTTCAGGAAGAAGACTCAAACATTTGAGCCTCGAGGAGTCTGCACAAGAGTGCAGAATCATGGCCCCAGGGTCAGGGCCTGGGGGCTGCACAGCGGTCGCTCCTCTCCACCTAGGCCCGGGGTACAGCGGAGGGGTAGCTAGCCTTGGGAGCGGCCACTGTCCAAACCGCTCTCCCCAGCTGTAATCTCTGGTCCCCGCATTCCAGTCCCCCCAGGAATTTATGGACTTTCCCGGTGGTTCAATTGGTAGAGAATCCACCTGCAATGCAGGAGACCTGGGGTTTGATCCCTGGGTCGGGAAGATCCCCTGAAGAAGGGAATGGCTACCCACTCCAGTATTCTGGCCTAGAGAATTCCATGGGGAGCCTGGTGGGCTACAGTCCATGGGGACCGCAGAATTGGACACGACTGAGGGACTCACACACACACACACACACACACAGAGGAGTTTGCAGTGTCCCTTCTCTGGCTGGTCCCAGACTTGCATCCTGGGTGGCAGGTCTGTTCCCTGCATTCTCTGGGCAAATCCAGGGGGGCTGCTGGGATGGGCACAGTCCTGGAGTCATCTTTGGGGCCCTGCTTCTCTGAAGAACAACTGTCCTAACCAACTGTTTACCCTGAGGGGCTGCAGTCACAAAGGCAGCCTGGGCCAACGATCCAGGCCCTGGAGGTGGAGTAACACTGTCTTGAGTTCACATCCTGCCCCCAACAGTCACTTTATCTCTGCGTCTTACTTTCATCCCCATGTGGGGATGGTAATAACATCTCGCTCCTCTGATGAAATGAGTTAATGTGTATAAACTTCTTTAAACAGTCCCTAATTTGCTAAATAAAAAATAGAGAACTAGAGGCCCAGCCAAGCGTCTCTCTCATACAGCATGTTGAACCCAGACCTTCTATTGTCCAGTAAGGCGAAAAGAGCCCTGGGTAGGAACCTAGGGGCCTGGGTTCTGTCCTGTCATTGCCTTCTAACTTCCTGTGTTTCTTTGACAGGTCACTGTCCCTCTCTGGACCTCATTTTTTGGTTGTTGTTGTTGGGTATCCATCTTTGTAAAATATTAATTAATTAATTTGGCTGCCCCGGGTCTTGGTTGCATCGTGTGGGATCTTTCCTTGCTGTGCAGACGGTCTATTTGGGATACACAGGCTTAGTGGCTCCACGGTATGTGGGATCTTAGTTCCCTGACCAGGGATCGAAATCATGTCCTCTGCATTGCAAGGTGGATTCTTAACCACTGGACCACCAGGGAAGTCCCCACGAGTGAGGCTATCTTGAAGGTTCTTCTCATTGTAGAAAATCCTGGATTTTGTGACTTAAAAGGATGCAAGAGATCTCAGGAAGGGTCCCGTTCTGCCAGTTGAGCCCCCTGCCAACCCCTGCCTTGGTCCTCAGTGGGGGCTGGCTGAAGAGACTGGTGGGCAGAAGGTCCAGAGCCCTCTAGGATTTTTCCAGGTCGTTATCTTTGCAGGTGAACCCTCCTCTGCCTGGATGGGGAATTAGAGTATCTGGGTCACCAGGAAACGGGCCATGGGAGAACTCGCCTCCTTGGAGTGTGAGACGTGTGCCGTCCTGCCCGGCAGTGTGGGCTGCTGGTGCCTCTGCTCTGTCAGGCCCCGTGCACCCCGGCCCCCAGAGCTCACCACTTGCCCCAGAGTTCTGTGTGTGAGCGAAATCGGTCCTTATGCAAGAGCCTGTGTGTATCTTTCTGCCTCGAGCAGTTACATCAGAAGGTCAGATACACAGAACTCCTGCCATTGGGGACCCGGCAGTAGGCTCTTGGTCTGGTTCTTTCTGTGGACAGCTAGGAGGGAGTAGCAGGTGACTGGCCAGGCCCCAGAGGAGGGAACTGTGTCTCGAGGAAGTGGATGGAGGCTTGTGGGTTCTCTCCCGGTTCTGCTGGTTCCCCAGGCCTGCTGGCCAGGTGGCAGAGCCTCGCCTGGGTTTGTATGCAGTGTGTTGGTGATGTGTCTGTCCACATGGTGGGAAGGTCCTTGTCTGAACTATAGGTTTAGGCTGGGGTATTCTATAAGGTCAAATCCAGCATGGGGCATCAGCTCCATCCCCCCTGCACCAGGTTTAAGTCAGCTGTTGGCATGACCAGCTTGGTGACTTTGAGTCACCAAGCTCCCTGAGTCTCTGGGTCCTTGTATAAATGAGAATCCTCCTACCAGGGTGGCCAGCGCTGGCCTGACTCCGGTAGGGGCCTCAAACAGCTCAGTCACTCCTGGAGGTAACAGAGCCCAGGGGCAGATCATGGACTCAGCAGTTAAAGGACCTGGGTTCAAGTCCCTGCTCTGCCACTTCCTACCTGTGTGACTTGAGACTGCACCTTGTGCTTGGTTTGTGTTGTGTGTTCAGTCCTGTCCGACTCTGCAGCCCCATGGACTGTAGCCTGCCAGCCTCCTCTGTCCATGGGGTTTCCCGGGCAAGAATACTGGAGTAGGTTGCCATTTCCTCCTCCAGGGGATCTTCCCGACCCAGGGACTGAACCTGGGTCTCTTGCATTGCAGGCAGATTCTTTACCATCTGAGCTACCAGGGAATGCTTGGCACATGATAGATCCCTTGTCAGTGTTAGCTAGTCTTATCTAATTTCTTCAACAAGTTGTGGTTAGTTGATTTCTTGGGCAGTTGGCAGCCCACCTGCTCTGTTTATTTTGAAATGGGGTCCCTCTTTGTTAAGCCATAGCTTGTCTAGGATGGCAGGTGTGTGTGTATGTGTGTGTTTGAGCTGTGTCACCTCTGCCCTGGGCCTGGAGGACAGCTCCTGTGACAGCCTGCAGGCCAGGCCTGGTGGCCACTGTGCCCACCCCTCCCAGGTCGTCCTGGGCTTGCTACCTCAGGTTGCCCTCATCTTAATAGCTGTCCTGGTTTGTCTCACTCTGCTGCTCGGTCAACTCACTGGGGTGCCTGTCACAACAGGTCTGCCTGTGTTACCTGCTCTTGACCTGCCAGGAATAGTAGGATCAGGAAGGCTCTGGGGTGAGTTTGTTCCAGCCTCTCCTGGCCTTGTCTGCATTTGCCCCTTTTGGGGGGACACATGAAAGTAGCTTGCAATTTGCCATGTGTATGGACTCACCCAGGAACATGCTCAAGAATCTTAAGGGAATCAACAAGTCAGAATTTTAACTAAATTTAACTATTTTCAAAGATAGCGAGATCGGAATTTTCTTGATAAAGATGGCTGACTGTGAGTATTAACCATCTACCAGGCCTAGTGTTGGGCCTCCCAGGTGGCACTGGTGGTAAAGAACCTGCCTGCCAGTGCAGGAGATGCGAGAGATGAGGGTTCGATCCCTGGGTCGGGAAGATCCCCTGGAGGAGGAAATGGCAACTCACTCCAGTATCCTTGCCTGAAAAATTCCAATGAACAGAGGAGCCTGGCTACAGTCCGTGGAGTCCCAGAGTCGAACATGACTGAGCACACATGTTACTGATACTGAAGCCTAGTGCCGAGCATCGTACGTCTCCTGCCCGTGAAGGTAGTCCTGTTATTCCTCCGCTTTACAGGCAAGGGAACGAAGGCATAGAATGGCTGAATAACTTGATCAGGGCAATCGGCCAGCAGTAGAGCTGGGGCGTGAACCAGGTCTGACCATCCCTCTAGGGACAGCTGGGCTGGCGTTCCTGGGGGGGCTCAGTAGTGGCATTCTGCTCTCTGGGCCCCTTCTCCCTCTCCACCAGTGACACTGTTGGTGAGGTCAGCCCGGTTACAGCTGAGGGGCGTGCACAGGGCTTCGGGACAGAGATCCCGTATCTCTGGGCCTTTGTGTGCCGGAGAGGGTGGTCCCAGAGCTGATGTCACTGCAACCCCACTGCAGTTCCGTTCCTGGGTTCCAGGTCCGCTTTCTTTCTTGTGTTGCCTAAGCCCCATATGTCCTTATCTCACTCTGCCCAGATAAAATGGTCTCTTAAGAAGAGAGCTGGGAAGATTTTATAACAGAGGAGGCTGTGGGTAGTCGAATGGCCTTGGCAGATCCCTGGTGAAAAGAGGTGTGGATACACTTGCCAAGCACCCCCGGTCTTCCTTTCCTGGGAGATGTCTGAGGGGTCCCAGCCGGGAGTGGCCCCAGGGAGTCCCACTGTTTCAGCTGAGTGTTTGTTTTTAGTCTATTAACTTAAAACCATTTTGTCTACTCTGGGGGCTTGGGGGAGGGGTGAAAACACTGACAATTGGACTGAAAATTGTGGCTGTGGGGACTTCCCTGGTGGTTCAGTGGTTAAGACTCCAAGCTTTCATTGCAGGGAGCACAGGTTCGATTCTTGGTCAGGGAATTAAAATCCTGCATGCCGCAGGGTGGCCAAAGAAAAAAAGAAAAAACCCTGATTCCTACCGATAGGTCATTCTCTGGGAATATGTCTAAAATTATATATATATATATATATATATATATATATAATATAAGTGTTAGTCCCTCAGTCATGTCCGACTCTTTGTGACCCCATGAACTATATATAGCCTGCCAGGCTCCTCTGTCCATGGGATTCTCCAGTCTGGAATACTGGAGTAGGTTGCCATTCCCTTCTCCAAATACATATATATATATGTATATAAAATACATATATATGTATATAAAATATATATATATAAATTAAAAACATATATATGTGTATATATACATATAAAAATAAAAATACATAAATACATAAGTAAAATACATGTATATATATATACCTCTAAAAGCGTGGGTGTGGAGTTGGTGCCTCAATACAGTAAAGGCCATGTGATCTGAGGGACGTCACTTAACCTCTGAGCCTTGGGGATGAGGATGGTCCTCGTGGGTCCGTGGGGAGGGTAGGAAAGGATGAGGGCTGTGAGCTGTGACGCATGAGGCATCTGCCCAAGATGCCTGATCCGCACATGATCCAACGTCATCTCATGGATGCGCTTCAAGCTAGAATGGACAGTCACATCCCTGGTGGGGCATCCTGGTCTCACCTGGAGCTCAGGGTGGTGGTTCAGTGTCAGAGGCGTTGCTTAGACCTTGATGGCACGGAATGGATTGTACAAGTGTGGGTAATGCTGACCCCACCCCACCCCCACCTTGTGCTCAGCACTGTTTTACAGTCAGATCTCTGCCTTGTTCCATGGGAGCCTGCAGATATCTCGGCAGATCAGTAATCCACTCTGGCCATTTGGACACTCACCTTTTGGGGTCTTCTCCCACCCCGTGTCCCGGGCTCCCTGCCAGTCATCAAAGCCACAGCCTTACCCATGACTAAGGCCACAGAGACGGGAGATGGGAGTAGATATTTGCAGGTGTCTGCGGGCATACCGGCTGCATATGGGCATGCCAGCTGCTGGATACATCTTATTGTTTTGTCTCCATGGTGATCTTTGGAGGCCGATCTTTCCCCTCATTTACAACAGAGGAAATGATGGCTCAGGGACATGGTCCATGGCCCGTAGTCCTTTAGCTGGTAGGAGGTGGGGGTGAGATTTGAACTTGAGTCTCTGTGGCTCTGATGATCCCCATGATCTTCCCATTGAAAATGGGAGAGCTCCCTCTTTCTCTTGCAGGAACACCTGGGCTGCTCTCCTTGAAGGGGTTGCAGTGCTCTGCGTGTGGCCTAGACGGGGCAGGCTGGCGATGCTCCTCCTGGAACAGGCCGCTCTGGCAGGTTCTGTGTCTCTCCAACCTCTTTCTGTCTGATCTCCTCTGGGGGTTTCAGGAGGAACAGAAGATGGAGATTCTGGGGAATAACTTTTACTTTTGGTGGGTGCAGGGCACCCCTCTGCCTGGGAGGTGGAGAAGGAGGCAGACCTCAAGTGGGGAGCCACCTGGGCTGAGGTGCCTGGGCCAAGTTAGACCTTGGGGCCTGAAGGCTTCTGACTGGTAGCTAGCCCCCTCCCCCCTGAAGCACTGAGCTCCAAGAAGTCAAACACATGTTAACTCATTTGTTGGAGAAATTCGGCTCCTGGGCTTTCTGCATTCCAGGGTGCTGGCATGCCAGAAATTCTCTGGAGGAGCAAGCAGGGAAGTCTTGTCTTAGAGTAAAAATGCTAATAAAACATCTCTAGAATCTGCTCCTTCCTTTCCACCCACACGGCC
This sequence comes from Moschus berezovskii, assembly GCF_049115385.1. Taxonomy (NCBI): domain Eukaryota; kingdom Metazoa; phylum Chordata; class Mammalia; order Artiodactyla; family Moschidae; genus Moschus; species Moschus berezovskii. The sequence continues at coordinate 31,187,527 of NC_142479.1, forward strand.
ACTGACTAAATTACCTTTGTTCTCATTTGCTGAATTGCCTTGGCTCCTTAATTGGCTTCCCTGTTTCTGGTTTCTCCACACCCACTTCAATCTGTCCTCCACATGGTTTCCAGAATGATCATTCAAAAATGCAGATCTGACCACGTTTCTGCCTTTGTATTCCTCCCCACGCCTCCAAGATTGAGTGCAGATGCCTTAGTGTGGCCTTCCTGGACCTTCCAGAACCTTCTGGGGTCTGCATGAGCTGGCCCTGCCCCCTGGCTGACTTTGCTCTCCCTTCTTCCCCATCCCCTCTAGTCTCTGGCTACTTGCCATATAAATATATCCCCCCCTTTTTTTTTTTTCCCATAAAGGTTTTCTTGTGACTCTGGCCTTTCCTCCGCCCTGCCCCTGACCTGGGTGCCATCTCTGCCCCTTACCCTCTGTCTGTGTGTCACACTCCACGCCCCACCCCAACCTATTGAACCCATTTTGGGGATTATCTCCTCTTTTATGTCTTTCTAGGGTTTCAGCCCCCCCACCCCACAGACCCAGTCCCCCTGGGATCCCACAGACCTCTGTGGCAGCACCCAGGTGGCATACTCCATGTGGCATCAGCTGTCGCCATCTGGAGGGCTCCACCCACACAGCTAGACTTCGGCAAGGGTGGCTGGGCTGCTGGACTCAGCTGGCCCACCCTCCCTCTCTGTACGGGCTCAGAGTCTCTCCGCGTGGTCCCTCCCTCAGAGTGGTCATGGCAAGAAAATAAAAAGTACAAACCAAAAAAGAAAAAAAAAAAAAAAAAAGGCTAACTCGGGCTTAATAAAAATGTAGCTGCTCTTTGAAATTTGCGAAGACGTTTGGAGGAGTGCTTGTGGCTAGCATGGGGCCCCAAGAAGAATGGACACATACCTTCTTTTTCCTTCTGTAGGTTTTCCAGAAGCAAACAGGAAGACTTACAAGGTTTTAGAAGGAGGTCTGAGACAGTGCAAGCTTAATAAATGTTAGCAGTAAAGACTGCTTTCTATCGCAAGTAACGGAAAATGTGAGTTCTGCAAACAGACCCTTATGTCTCTCCTGCAGTGAGAAGTTTGAAGTTAGGTGGCTCATGTGTTTAACAGCTGGACAGAGGTGTTTCTGGGCAACTCCTGGCTATTCTAATCTTCAAAGCAGGGCTATGGGAAGCCCCAGAGACTGCTCCACTTGTGAGGGAAACACTTTCCTGGCATTTCCAGTGGACATGCCCTCATATCTCACTGACCAGACCTTTCATACATAGTTAATTTCAAAGGAAGCTGGAAGTGGGGCCCAGGTCACGAAGGAGCCGTGCTGGACCCCATCCTAGGTCGATTATGCGGATGTAAAGTCACGGTTGAGAACCGCTGACTCGGATCAGTTCATTGCCAGGCATGGTGCTGCCCTAAACAAAATCGGCCTGTGAGTGCAGAAGAGGTCAGGCATGGCTATCAGATGGGTAGTGAGCAGCAGCTAACATGGCACCCATCATGCCAGGGGAGATGGCCATCACATTTGTCAGCTCTGGGTATTCAAGGAGCTCCCCTGCCCTGGCCCCTTACCTCTGTACGGTTCTTTGTCATTTTCTGTGATGGTCTCAGTTGCTAGGCAAACAGTTGTGTTCCTGGAAAGAAAGACCTGCCTCCCCAGTATATGACACACCCTGCTACAGATTGCAGGTGCCTTCAGAGCAGAGTTTGAAGCGGGCCCGCTGGCAACAACCCGTCTTTGTTGTTAGGCACAGCCTCTGCCTTTTTTCCGGGTCTCTGCTTGATAATTCACATCCGGATCCCTTCTGGTGTGTAGTGTCAGGAACTCTGGGCTTTCCTCTTGCCGTCCAGGGGTTGAGAGCTAAGCTGTGTTCTGGGGGCTGGTGAGCTTCAGACAGGCGTGTGGAGTGTGTCTGAGTTGAGACACAGGCTGTGTCGATTAAGGGGTCTGGTTTGTGGGCGCCCCGGCCCCTGTGTCTCCTGACGCCTGCCCTCCACGGTTGCTCAGCAGACGCACTGTGTTGGGGCCATCAGGGATGCTCCGAGGGTGGGCACACCTGCTCTCCTTTGTCTCCCTCCGTCCAGTCAGATCTGTCTGTGGACGCCTCTCACACATCAGTTCTTCAAGCTTATGCACCAGGCTGCTTACGGCCATGTCACGCTGCGTCTCAATGCTGGGAGCCCGGACCAACTTTCCCGAAGATTTGTTGAATGAATGGGTGATGTATAGAGGTTCTTCTTCCTTCCCTCCTGTCGTCATTTCAGGCCCAGGACAGTTAGGGGTTGAAGCAGGTGTTTGGCTTTCTCATGATTTAGTCCAGTTTGTTCCCGCAGCCCCTGAGGACCGCTGGTTCTGAAAAACCCATGTGGGTATTGGGCACTTGTAGTGTTGAATTGACGTGGGAAGGAAACCTGCCACAGCAGCCCCAAGACTGCTCATGCACTGGCTTTTGAAGGCCACCGTTGTTTTCTAGAGAGCACATTCCCTCGGCCCACCCTTGGCCTCTCAGGTAGGAGCTGTCTTACGATTTGGAGGTCAAGGGAATGCCTTTCTCTTGGAAACCTTTCCTTCTGAGTCTCAGGACCTCAGTGGAGTGGCAGGTGTTGCCGAGAAAACAAGGGTCCTTGGCTGTCCACTCTAGCCTGGCTCAAGCTCCGTCTTTCCCCAGAAGCCTCTTGGGTACTTCTGAGCCTCATCGGTCCCTCCTTTGCTGCCTACTTAACACCCAGCACCAGAGCAATTAGAATGGGCGATGCTATCTAATGGGGATGCTAATTGCGCAGAGGAAATTAACAAGTCGTCAGTGCCTCCGGGCAGGGTCTCCCTGCGCCTTCTGCTGTACTGGCCCCTGGTACTCTCAGCCATCAGCAAAACCAGAACCAGAAACCTATTTTGTCTTGGTCGGGGTTTGAAGCTCCCATTTGCCACTCGTTGTCAGGCCGCAGAGTTCGCAGCTCCAGTGGAGCCTGGCCCTGAGTTTCCAGCTGTGGCCTTCTCACCCCCGGCCTCCTTGGGAACGGCTCCACTTGTGGTCTGGGGCAGACTTGTTTGTTTGTGTTTGAAGTTCCCCGACTCTGAGTTTGACGTCAGGGCAGGGTTGCTGGCAGGAGGCTTGGCGGGGAGATGGTCTCTGAAACAAATGCACGTGTCTGGCAGCTTCTCCCAGAGGGAGAGCACGGGTGCGCAGGGTGGAGGGAGCGAAGGATGGCTGGTTGCGAAATGCCCGGTTTGGGAATTGAGGTCACTTTCTCCTCTGCTCATCTCCACTTTCCCTGGCACGCTGGCTCTGTCTCTTGCCTGCTCATGGTAGCCCCCCTGGGTACCCTCGAGAGCTCCGTGGGACTTGGCAGTGCCAGGGTTGAGGCACTCTTGGAGCCGAGCGCCTGGTCATGCCCGCAGGGGAGCCGCCAGCCGAGACATGACCTCCAGAGCTTTCCTTACTATCTCAGAAATAATTTCGTAACACTTTGGCCGTGGCAGCCAGACCAGACTGCTTAGCTGGTGGGGTTGGCCGGGGGTCCCCAGAAGCGCACTCCAGTTTCGGGGAGGAGATGGGAGAAGTAAGAGGAGCCGCCCGAGGCCCTGGCAGACCTGGCTGGTGCCCAGGAAGGAGCTGCAGCTTCAGGGACTGTCCGGGGAAGGCTGGAGTAAGTCCTGAGAGCTTTGGCAACTTCGTGAAGTTTAGGAAGGGTTAGACAGGGACCTGGGCTTCCCAGCTGGCGCTAGTGGTAAAGAATCTGCCTGCCAGTTGCAGGAGACATAAGAGACACGAGTTCAATCCCTGGGTTGGGAAGATCCTCTGGAGGAGGGCATGGCAACCCATTCCAGTATTCTTGCCTAGAGAATCCCATGGACAGAGGAATCTGGAGGTCTGAGATCCATGGGGGTCGCAAAGAGTCGGACACGACTGAAGCGACTTAGCATGCATGAAAGCACAGGAATATGGCACTAGCAAAGACTGCCATGGACGTCCTCTTAAGAATATTTCGTGCAGCCCACCTGGGAGGAAGGAGTCAGGGTTCATAGGTGTGGGTGAGCTGGAGGCTGGTCCGTGAACTGTGCCTGCTGGCTGGAGGGCTGAGTGAGCTGGGGGAAGGGATGGAGGTGTGCAGGGCCCTGCAGGGGCCTCGCTTCACTCTGCAAAGCATGGTGGGGTCTCCTTGAAAGGGGCAGCTCCCTGGCATCGGACAGGGTGGGAATTGGTTTTAATGATTTCAGAGCAGGGATCAGGTGTAGCCCAGAGGACCAGAGGTGGTGGTGCATCGTGGCTGGAGCGTGTGGAGAGTGTAGGGCAGTCCGTGGCTTTTATTCAGAGGACTCACTGCCTGGGACGGTCTGGACATGACTAGATCCCAGTGAGCCAGGTAGGCTGTCCAGCACCCACATCTTGACATTGCTCTTCTTAAGAGTCTGAATGGATTGTGACCTTTTTGGTTGTACAGAGCTATTCTGTGGGGAAATGCTATGCTTAGGGGCTTTGGGGTCGTGTGAAAGTTGGGACAACATGCTTACCTCCTGGAATTTTCAGAGAACCCAGGGAGAGAGGAGGAGGATGTACTAAGTAAATAGAAGAGAGAGACTTGCCTGGCGGTCCAATGGTTGAGACTCCAAGCTGCCAATGGAGGGGGTGCGGGTTTGATCCTTGGGGGCGAACCGGGATTTTTACAAGTTGCACACATGGAGAAAAAATAGATAGGATTATTATTACTACAGGGTTGCTGATTGAGTGTTGAGGTGATCTGCATAATTGAGAGAGCTCACTGTTGTCCATGGGAGTCTGGTGTCCCTCTCCGCCTGTGCTGGGATTCGTTGCCCATTTGTGTCTGTCGCCTCTGTCCTTATAGACTGACCCACCTGCCCTGCTTGAGATGGCATGTCCTGGGACTCTGAGAGGGCCTGGCACTTTGCCGAAAGTTTTACATCTGGATTTTCTCATGTAAATCTTCACAATAGTCCTTTGAGGGAAATCAACCCCATTTTACAGGTGGGAAAGCTGAGGCTGACAGGTTACATCTGTGTTCACTGCTGAGGGAGGGTGATGGTGAGGGGCTTGGAGGCCAGGTCTCTATGTCCCGAGAGCCTGAGTTCTTCCTTGGAGCTACATTGCGTTTTGGGTGTGGTTGGTCTTGGGTCTGGGGCTTGTGTTTTTGTTGGTGGTGTTGTTCCAAGCACTTTCACATATAGTTGTTTTGACTCCAGCTTCTCTAAAACAATACCGTTTTATGGTAAGATTGAAGCTGAGCTAAGGGAGATTTCCCCAAGAGCCTTGATCTTACATGTCAGAACTGGAACCAGAGCCAAGATCTTTGAGCCTCGGACACTTAGCAAACACTTGCCATGCATCATGTCTTGGTGATACCCAGTGGCTGTTTGTGGGCTGACTTGATGCTCTTCTGCTCCTTCTGTAAGGGCAGGGGCAGGATGCACGCTCATGAAGTGAAAGAGTATCAGAGGTGGATGAAGACTTTTGTTCCAGCCTCGGTCCTCCCCTGCGACCTGGGTGCTGATGACTCTTTCCCTCTTGCTGCTGGGTCCCATTGCTGAAACCCCAGGTGTTCTTCCCTTCTGGAGAATTTCTATCTGGAGGTTTTGTGGTTAAGAGAAAATGACGCTACTAATGAAAGGCTCTGGTGGAGGCCCCTAGGGCTGGGCTGTTCAGCCCGCTGTGGTTTGTCTGGGAAAGTAACCCCTGGGTGGTTCTACAACTGTGGCCATCTTTCCAAAAAGTGAGAGCGGTCTTATTTTGCTTGGGTAGGCACTGCACGCAGCACGCTGGACACCTCCTCCAGCAGAACACAAATCTGCAGGTGTCGTTTCTTCTTTACAAGCTATAGGACACCAACCCCTCTTGGCCATGACTCATTCTCCTTCCTGGTCTTCACGGCTAGCCAGGGCTATGGATTGTCAACTGGGTACAGTGAGGAATTCCTTTAAGTTCTGCTGGGTCCTACCCACTAGTCACTCTGGCTGCCTTTTGACAGGAACTCTGAAAAAAAGTGAAAATGTTAATTGCTCAGTTGTGTCTGACTCTTTGCAACCCCATGGACTGTAGCCCGCCAGGCTCCTCTGTCCATGGGATTCTCCAGGCAAGAATACTGGAGTGTGTTGCCATTTCCTTCTCCGGGGGATCTTCCCCACCCAGGGATCAAACCTGCGTCTCCCACATTGCAGGCAGATTCTTTATCGCCTGAACCACCTGGGAAGACCAGTGAGGCTCTCTAGCAGTCTTTAAGAAAAGAAACCGCTCACGCTGCTTCAGGGGAACTCACCCTGATTTTTGAGACTCTCCTGAGCCATTGCTTGCCCAACTGATGTTTGTTTTCAACTCTCATTTTAATAAACGTGAGTGCCTGTCGGGGCTACAGAATGTAACATGTGTTTAGCCATTCATTCATTCAACAAAGGTTTTACCATAGCAGAACACATGGCAGGTGCTATGCTGGCTCCTGGGGACATAGTGGTGATCAGGTGATCAAGAACATAGACCAGGAACCTGGCCTCAGGGGTTTTCCTTCGCGTCTAAAGAAGGAAACAGACAAGCCAAATATTAAGTGTGTGATCTGATAGAGGACAAAGGCTGGAGCTGTGATCTGTTGGAAGAGAAGGGCTGGGGCTGTGAGGAGGAGGGCTGAAGGGCTTGGGGGAGTCTTTCTGGCAGGATGGATATCTAAGCTGAGTTGTGGAGGCTGAGGGGTCACTGGGAAGAGCCTTCCTGGTAAAGGGACAGGGCTGAGGGCCTGGAGGCTGAAAAGGGCTGGACTTGGTGATGGGGCTGAACAAGAGAAGCCCCCAGATCCTGGCTCATTGCCAAGGCCAGGCTGGCTGATCTTGATGTTGCCCTGTGCTGGCCAAAGTCTTAGCACAATGAACAGGTTTTTCATCGGCTCCCAGGGGTGTGGCCTTTGAAACACTCAGGCTGGGGACGGATAGACCTCTTTGCTGCTGATGTCAATGTCAGCTGCCTGACCTCATTGCTTCATGTGGAAGAGAATGGTTTTGACTTTGCACAGTTAATTGATTTATTGCCCTGTCTTTGGTCAGCATTTTGATGCTGTGGTTTGAGAGTAGTTTGGAGTGGAGGGCAGGCTGTGAGAAACCATTTAATGTGGGGATGAGGCCCCTGTATTTCCTTCCCTCCTTCCTTTCTCAGGCATCTTTGAGCACACATTATGTGCCAGGTGCAGTAATAGGCTTGTGGGGACAGTCCAATGAGGTGGGCATAGTTCCTGCCCTGATGTATAATGATGGAGGACTAACCTAGTTTTGGGGGGAAGTTTCCATTCTATAGTTCAATCCTCCCACCCGACTGTGAGCTGGAATCATCCTTGCTGTTGTACAGATGAGAGAACCAAGACTCAGGAAAATTAATGAACTTCCTCCCTAAGGTCACACAGAAACTAGATCTGAATCAGATTCTTTTTTTTTTTAGTTATGAAAGTATGATAACACATTTACATAATACATTAAATTGTCAAAGTCTGATAACATATTTATGTTACAAGACCTCGCAAAATACAGAACAAAGTTACATGTAGTTCTACTAAATATTACAGTTCTTTTTTTAAGTGGATAAATTAAGATTTTCAGTTGGAGTTCCAGTATTGAATCCAGATTCTGTTCAACTCCGAAATCTGTGCTGTGTTCACTGCTTTGGGAGCTCACATCTGTAGGGGGAGACCCGGTTAAAGGCTTGAACGTGAGGCCCTCTGTGATAGCGGCTCCCAGAGAGCTGTGGACGGGGCACTAGGAAGGAAGAAGGGGGAGGATTCTAATTAGCCCAGGGGGTCTTGACCAGGCCAAGGACACTGTGGCTGGATGAGAGAAGGACGTCCAGCCACTACAGACATTTGAGCAGAGGCCCAGGAGTACGGACATACAGAAAGTATTAATATCTGAGGAACAGCTCCTAGGTGAGTGCTCACCTGGAGGACTGGGTGGGCCAGGGGTAGGGTGGAATGGAGATGAGGCTGGAAAAGAAAGTGGAGGTCCTGAACTTGGAATGGCCTCTGGTCACACTTGAAGAAGGGCTCCCCAGGTGGCGCTAGTGATAAAGAACCCACCTGCCAATGCAGGAGACACAAGAGACATGAATTCCATCCCTGGGTTGGGAAGATCCCCTGGAGGAGGGCACAGCCACCCACTCCAGTATTCTTGCCTGGAGAATCCCTTGGACAGAGGAGCCTGGCGGGCTAGGGTCCATAGGGTCCCAAGGAGTTGGACACACTGAGATATTTACAGAACAAGGAATGAATTAGCAACAGCAAAAACTCTTGAGGGGGCAGCAGGTACTGGGAAGTGGCTCCCAAGGGCAGGGTTCATTCATGCAAGACTTTGAAGGTGGTGCTTGTCTTGAGGGGAAGCTCCCAAGTTGCCATCTCGGCAGCTCTCATGGGGTTCCCGGGTCGCTGAGTCTCAGTGGGACCTGCCCTCTTTGGGATGTCACTCATTTCCCTCTGTTTGAGTCCACTCCCTCTTCTAATCAGTCCCGACTGCACTCTGCCCTGAAGGTCTTGCCCCTCCGCATTCCTCAGCACAGTGTGAGGCAGTCAAACAGAATACTAGTATTTACTCTTATATTATTTGCAGCTTTAGCCTTTTGAGACTCTTTTGAAACCCAGAAACAGCCTTTGCCTGGAAAACGCATAGATTCATGTGTCTGAAATTTGCATGCATTTCAGGGAGCGGGTCTTGAAAGCCTCTTGGTGGACCCCAGTCAGGGACCTTGGCCAATAGAGCCACAGCCCACCGGCCTGGCCGCCCCTCAGGATGTGCGTGCCGTGGGCTGGGCACTCATACTGAGGGCTTCATTTCTTCTTAGCCTCCCTGAGAGGGAGGTTCTATTATTACCCCCATTTTCTGGAGCAGGAAACTGAGACTTTCCTGGCGGCGGGGCGTTCTGTAGCTTGTCCGAGGTCACAGGGCTTGGGTGTGTCTGAGCCCTCAGGTCCTAGACCGGGTAATCTGATTCTTGGCTGGAAGCCTCTTAAGGTTACTCATCCTCCCCAAGCCCCTGCGTTTTTCTTTTTCACATCATCCATCGCTGACTCCCCCTACCCCTCCCCTTCTCCCAAGCAGGAAGCCCTTCTTCCGTGTGACCCCGTTCTCTGAGCTTCCCAGTCTTGCCCATTACTTTCGGAAGAGTGTGGTCCTTGGTGGGATGTGGGGAGGGTGGTGTGGCAGCCGGCCTTGGGTGGGACAGAGGGTGGGGGTTGGTTCTCTAGGTTTCCCTGCCGGCTCGCCCAGACCCTACTCCTCTCCTCCTGCCTCCTCAGTTTCCTGCTTCACCCTGTTGGAGTGGCAGCAGAGGGGGCACTTGGCAGGCCCCTGTCCTTATCTCACGGCTCATGTTTGCCAGAGCTCCCCGTATCACGTCCGTGTGCCCTGAATGAACCCGCTTTTCTGTCCTGGGCTCCCCGCAGGCAAAGCTGCTCCGGTACATCTGCAAGCAGTGGCAGTGCAAGCTGAGCGTGGCTCCGGGCGAGAGGACCTCGGAACTCGACAGCTACCCTCGCTTCAGCGACTGGCTGTACACCTTCAACGTGAGGCCGGAGGTGGTGCAGGTACGGGGGCTACGCCATGGGGACTGGGGTCTTCGGATGGGATGTGGGTGGGGTGTTGAGCAAAGGGACCACGCACAAACCTGAGGACCGGCTCCACAGTGGCTACGACTGATGGGGCAGGTATGGGATGTGGAGGGACCCAGGGCACACGTGGCTGTAGCATGCGTCCTGGGTGCCATCACTCTATGAGCTAGACAGCCTGACCCCACCACTCATGGGTTCATCATGAGGACAGCAGCCAGCGTTTCTGGAAACATTGACTGCAACAGACACTGTGTTGAATACCCTGTATAAATAATCTCACTTTATTCCCAAAAAGCCCTGTGAAGGAATTACCATCATGATTGCTGTTTCATACTTGAGAAAATTAAAACACCATTTTATACTGGAACAAATCAAAGCGTGGATGGGTCAAATAACTTGTTTAAAATCATACAGCTGATAAATGATAGTTTTGGAATTTAGAAGCAAGGATCTGAGTTTCGTTTTCTCCTGTAACTCCAGTAATAGTACTGTTTTCCTTCCTTTGTTCTCTTTTCCCATCCATCCAACCTACCCACCCACCTACCCACTAATCAACCAGTATGCAAGGAGAAGGTCAGAGGTCAGGGGCAGCTCTCATGGGGTATCAATAAATCAGTGCTTGACAGGTATTGTTCACCTAGGCAGGTCTTTTAAATCCCTCATTTCTCTTCTAAAATTGAAAAGATGGACTTTGCTATTGTAAAGGTAACACAAATTCATTTTATTTAGACACTTTGGAAAACAGAAGAAGGGGGAAAAATCACATACATATTGCTACCACTCAGAGAAAAATCTGTGATCGTTAAGATTTTGATAGATCCTCCCAGCCTTTCTTTTTTTTTTTTACCCTAATACTTAAGTCTTTTTAAAATAATCTCTTGATGGGTTAGAGCTGTGCTGTCTAGTAAGGTAGCTAATATTATGCTCTTGGAATGTGGCAAGTCCACACTGAGATGTGTTATGATTTCAAAGACATAAATTCAAAGATGTGCTGAATTCTGAAGATGTGATCCAGGAAAAAGAAAATATTAATAACTTAATATTTAATCTGTTGAGATGCTATTTTAGTTATAGGAAGCTAAATAAAATGATTAAAATTTATTTCATATATATTTACTTTTTAAAGTGTGGCTATTCAAAAATTAAAATTTAAGTATGTGGCTTGCATTATATTTCTTTAGGGCAACACTGATTTAAACCATCCTGAATAAGCAATTTTATATTTTACTCTTATCATTGGACATGCTAAGCAGCATGTTTTCCTTGTATTTTCACACTTGGTAACCTCCTCCCACCCCACTTTCTTTCAGGAGCTTCATAATGTCTGAGTATATGTGCTGTTAATTCAGGCAGAGGTTAATTCCAGTTGTCGACTATTGTATATGTCATGGTGGTTAATATTATTTATGAAGCTGCTTGTATATTTAAGAATTTTCACTAGGAGAGATTCCTTGGACAGGAGGTGACTTGAACTTAAGAAGTTCCTGTTGTGGGTGAGAGAAGATGGGGTGAATGTGGGGTACCCACAAGGGCACGTCTAGCACCTTACACGCTCCCAGCCCTGGCCCCAGTGGCCCTCATAGTTGTGACATATGTCAACTTGTAAGAAGCTGGCAGAAAACAGATGGCTCATGAGAAGTTTGAAGGAAACTGCTTTGTGAGATGGAGGTACCTTGGGTGTATTATTAACAGTCACCTGCACGCACGCACATAATATGTATGTTGTTAGTCGCTCAGTCGTGTCTGACTCTTTGTGACCCCTTGGACTGTAGCCAACCAGGCTCCTCAGTCCATAGAATTCTCCAGGCAAGAATACTGGAGTGGGTAGCCTTTCCCTTCTCCAAGGGATCTTCCTGACCAGTTATTGCACCCGGGTCTCCTGCATTGCAGGCGGATTCTTTACCATCTGAGCCACCAAGGCAGCCACCAGGTGCTTAGTTGCTCAGTGTGTCCGACTCTGTGACCCCATGGAGTGTAGCCCACCAGACTCATGTCTGTAGCCTACCTGGAAAGTGCTGAGGCCCCACGTGGGCAGTGACTTGCCCAGCATCGCATCAGTGTCATCCCTACTTGATGATGAGGACCACTGGGTTCAGAGTGGCCTAGTTACTCTATGAAGGTCCCCGAGCTGGTAACAGGGGCAGACTTGAGGGTCAAACCCAGGGCTGCTGGACTCCAAACTGTGCCTTCTAACTTCCATTCTTGGGCTTAAGACATCTTTGGCAGATGGCTTTGCTCCTTAAGGGATTTCCCTCAGATCTGCAGAGATGTGAAATATGCTGGAGACCCAGCCTCACCCATGTCAGTCTTCAAGAGAGGAGCCAGCCGTGCCCAGGGCAGAAGCCAGGACCCTGGAGGCCAGCTGCAGGAGCTTTTTTACCTCTGGGGAGCCCTCTGGTGGCAGCCGGGACAGGGGTCTCCCAGCCGGTCCCAGAGGTGTCGTGGATCCTGAGTTAAGTGGTGTCTGAATCAGAGTCAAGGTGAGGACTTGCCTAGTGGTCCAGTGGCTAAGACTCCATGCTCCCAATGCAGGGGACCCGGGGTTCAATCCCTGTTTGGGGAACTAGATCCCACATGCTGCAACTAAAAAAGACCCCAGATGGTGCAACTAAGGCCTGGTACAGCCAAACGAGTAAATATTTTTAAAAAGCAAACAAAAAACAGAGCTGTTTTAGTCAGAGCTGGGTGTAAATGGGGGGAAGCTCATTTGTGTGCAGGTTCAGGCAGGCTGGGGAGCCCACGAGCCAGGTGTGTTTGGGAGCCAGGATGCTGCCTGGCGGAGGGCACTGGGGCAGAGTCTGAGTAGAAAGCTGTGTGTGGGTGGTGGAGTCGGGGTGTCTCTGGTTGCTCGGTGTTTTACTTCAAGATACAGTGGAGACGTGTGCCCCTCCCTCCGTGTCCCCTCACCCCTCCACCTCCCCACCTGCACCGTGGTCCAGGCCCCCATCCTCTCGCCCGAGCTCCTGCAGCAGCCCCAGAACTGTCTCCCTGCTTTATCATTGACCTGCTTCATTCCATTTTCCACACAGCATGAAGAAATATAAACTGGACCACGTCATTTTCCAGGGCTTCCCATTTCTTTCCGAATAAACACCAGATGCCTCACACACTTTGACCTCTGCCTGTCTCTGACCTCATTTCACTAACCCTCCCCTTCACTCCCTCTGGTCTGACTTTTGTACCCACTCCCTTGCTCCCTGGAGTGCTCTTGCCTAGGCTTATCCCATGGACATCATTCTAGTGTCAGAGCCATTGCCACCTCCTCCGTGCAGTCTTCCCTGATGAGCAAAAGGTCACTCTTATATATCTTTTTTTTTTTTGAATTTTTTATTTTGTACTGGAGTAGAGCAAACTGTCAGTGTTGTGATAGTTTCAGGTGAAAAGCGAAGGGATTCAGCCATACATATACATGTATCCACTCTTCCTCCAAACCGCCCTCCCATCCAGGCTATACAGTAGTCCTTGTTGGTTATCCAGTTTAAATATAGCAGTGTGTACATGGCCATCCCAAACTCCCTAACTATCCCTTCTCCCCAGCAACCATAAGTTGGTTTTCTAAGTCTATGAGTCTCTTTCTGTTTTGTAAGTAAGTTCCTTTGTGTCATTTCATTTTAGATTTCACATGCAAGGGATGTCATCCATTATTTCTGATATTTCTCCTTGTCTGTCTGACTTACTTCACCCAGTATGACACTCTCCAGATCCATCTATGTTGCTGCAAACGGCGTTATTTCATTCTTTTTAATGGCTGTCACGCCTATGTTTCTTAACCCCATCAATTGTGTGGACTCTGACTGGCTCCCACTCCACTCTGCTAGGCCCTGATGCATCCTATGTGCTTTCAGCCAGAATTGGTTCTAGAATAGGTTGTTGTTCAGTTACTCAGTCGTGTCTGAATCTTTGTAACCCCGTGGACTACAGCATGCCAGGCCTTCCTGCCCTTTGCCATCTCCCGGAGGTTGCTCAAACTTGTCCATTGAGTCGATGATGCCATCTGACCATCTCATCCTCTGTCACCCCCTTCTCCTCCTGCCTTCAATCTTTCCCAGCATCAGGGTCTTTTCAAATGAATCAGTTCTTCGCATCAGATGACCAAAGTATTTTAGCTTCAGCTTCAGCATCAGTCCTTCCAATGAATATTCAGGGTCGGTTTCCTTTGGGATTGACTGGTTTGGATCTCCTTGCTGTCCCACTTAAGAGTCTTCTCCAACACCACAGTTTGAAAGTATCAATTCTTTGATGCTCAGCCTTCTTTATGGTCCATCTCTCACATCCATACATGACTACTGGAAAAACCATAGCTTTGACTATTTGGACCTTTGCCGACAAAGTGATGTGCTGCCTAGAAAGGCAGGTGCACATTTCAGAAACCAAAGTTCCAAATGGCATGAAAGCCACGCCCCTTTCCACAGTTGACCTCAGAGACCGAATCCGTTGACTTCTGAATGTCAGTGAAACCACTGTTTATTTTCCTAAATGAATGTTTTATTTTGGAATAGTTTTAGATTTACAGGAAAGTTGCAGAGTCCGTGCAGAGTTCCCATCTGCACCCCTCACCCAGCGTCCCCTGTCATTAACATCATATGTTACCAGGGTGCCTTTGTGAAAACTCAGAACATAGCATTGGTTTATGACTACTAATTACACTCCAGATTCTATTTGGATTTCACCAGTTTTTCCATTATTGTCCTCTTCCTGTTCTAGGTTCCAATCCAGGGTACCATGTTGTTTTCTTTAAAAGTGTATTCATTTAGTTGTGGCATGCGGGATCTATATTAAACCTGGACCCCTTGCTTTAGATGTGCTGAGTCTTAGCCACTGGACCACCAGGGATGTCTCACCACAGTGTTTTTATTCACATACAAATTTGTTTCCCTTTTTAAAAAAAAAAAAAATATATATATATATATATAAGATGCTAAAATGGGATCATAGAATAGTATCATCCTGAGGTTTTTAGTTTGAATTTCATCTTTGTGTTGATCCCTGCAAGCCCATGTCATTCTTCTTTCTTTTAAAATTATTTATTTACTTATTTGGCTGTGTTAGGTCTTGCAGGCTTTCTCTAGGCGCAGATTTTCTCAGTGCTTCTCACTGAGGTAGCTTCACTTGTGGAACACGGGCTGTAGGGCGCACGGGCTTCAGTAGTTGCAGCACGTGGGCTCAGTAGTTGCGACTCCTGGGCTCTCGAGCACAGGCTCAGGAGTTGTGGTGTGTGGACTTAGTTGCTCCAGGGGATGTGGGATTCCCAGACCCACCCCTGTCTCCTGCATTTGCACGTGGATTCTTTGCCACTGAGCCACCAAGGAAGCCCATTTCATTCTTCTTTAGCAATAGAATAGGAAGAGTTTGGGTTTCTCCTCAATATTTCAGGAATGGCTATGTTGGAGCCCTCCAGAAGGTATCAGCTTGTGCCCAGTAGAAGCTGTGTGCCAGGCAGCATGGTGCCTGGCATGCAGGAAGCCCTGGCATATATTTGCTGCTGAAAAGTGACTGAGGAATGAGCAAAAGTCACAGTAGGATGCAGGCTGGGGATGCCAGACTTGAAAACGGGGTCTCTGTCTGTTTTCTGTTCAGTTTTTTGGAGAAAGGATCCAGATCCATGAAGTCTGGCATTTCCTTATGCTGAGCTATGGGGATGCACTGGTGCAGTCAACACCCTCAAGACGATTTCGCCAGGACTGCTCCCTGAGGCCTCTGGGAATGGTTTTTGTGTGATGGGACTTGTCTCTTCAGTCTCTTGGGGTTTTCTGCTGATCCTGACCCTCCATGGCTTCGTGACTAGGGCTCTGATTTTCCTCTCAGAAAAACACCTGCATTGTATGTGAGAGTAGCCCTGTGTCCATGCATAACCTCCTCCTTCCTTTTCAAAACCTCCTTCCCGGGCTCTGTCCCTCTCCATGCGTGTGTGCTAAGTCCCTTGTCATGTTCAACTCTTTGTCTATGGACTGATGGGATTCTCCAGGCAAGAATACTGGAGTGGGTTGCTCTGCCCTCTTCCAGGGGAATCTTCCTTATTCAGGGATTGAACCCAGATCTCTTAGGTCTCCTGCATTGGCAGACATGTTCTTTTCCATTACTGCCGCTTGGGAAGCCATTTGTCCTTCTAGAGTTATCTAAACATTATTTCAGCTTTGTCTTTAAGATTGCGGTCACCAGTTTGTGGTCATACACTCTCCAGGAAAGAACGCCTTTCTGTTGTATGAAGAGGGGCTGGACATGGAAGTGGCCGCAGGGCAGTGTGGCTCCTCTGGGGTCCTGGTGTGGACGAAGGGACTCTTCACTCTCGCTTCTTTTCCCACCAGGGACACACCCCAGCCCTCTCCAGCTCCAGAGCCTGCTGCAGGCCCTTCTGACCTGTGGGACCCCTGATCCCTTCTCGGATGCTGGAGACAGGCAGCTCTGGAGATGCCTTTATCTATTTACCCAACCATCACACCTTTGTCTAGAGTGACACCATCCAACAGAACTTTCTGTGATGCTAGAAGCATTCCATTCTGCCCTATGCACGAGTCGGACACGACTGAATGACTGAACTGAACTGAACTGAACCACCAGCCACATGTGGCCAGGGAGCACTTGAAATATGTATAGTGCAATTGAAAAACTGTAATTTAAATTTTATTCTCTCATGTCGGTATGTATGTAAGTCGCTCAGTCATGTCTGACTTTTGCAACCCCATGGACTGTAGCCCGCCGGCTCCTCTGTCCATGGAATTCTCTGGGCAAGAATACTGGACTGGGTTGCCATGCCCTTCTCCAGGGAATCTTCCTGACCCAGGGATCGGACCTGAATCTCCTGCATTATAGGCAGATTCTTTACCATCTGAGCCACCAGGGAAGCCCCTGTTATGTTGGATTTTCATATAAATAGCTACTTGGCTGTTGCTGTGACGGAGCAGTGTGGGTCTGGGTCCTATGCTGGGAGTCAGGACTCTAATCGCTCTCTCCCCAGGGCCAGGAGCTCCCAGGCTGGGGATAGGCACGGTCAACAGCCAGTGCTGAGTTCCAGCCTGGGGTCTGTGGGAGCCGGTGGGCAAACTCACCATGAGTGCTAGCGGGCAGCTAGATGGGCAGGAAGGGAACAGAAACTGCAAAGACTTTGGGGTTGACAGAGCTGTGCTGTCCTTGCCAGGAAGAATTTGCAAAACTCTGGAAGGAATAGGTGAGGAAACAGGGTTGGTTCATGGGCACCTCCATGAGTGGAGTGTAAGGGTTGGGGTTTTTACCTGGGAGATCATGGAAAGGTGTATATGTGAGAGAGGAAGAGAGAGAACTTTAGGGTTGTTTGAAGACAAGTAGATCTCTTCCTGGACTTGTTGGTAGTTGGGCTTCCCTGGTGGCTCAGAAGGTAAAAAATCTGCCCACAATGCAGAAGACATGGGTTCGATCCCTGGGTCGGGAAGATCCCCTGGAGGAGGGCATGGCCACCCAGTCCAGTATTCTTGCCTGGAGAATCCCGTGGACAGAGGAGCCTGGTGGGCTGCAGTCCGTGGGGTCGCAAAGAGTCGGACACGACTGCGCGACTGATACACACACACACAGAACTCCTCCTAGTGAGGAGGCTGGGTCCATCGGGGGAATGGGTGGAAGGTGAGATGGTGCCCCTGACTGGTGAGGAGTAGGAGCGCCCGCCCTGAGCAGATCTGGATGGCTGGGGATCGTTAAGATGAGGGAGTGGGCAGGCGAGTGAGTGTAGAGGCTGGGCCCCTTCTCTGGGCATTTGGAGTCACACACTGATTATTTCCGCCCTCCTCCCACCCTCTTCCTCATTTACAGGTTAAAAACTAAAAATCACAGCTTCATGTTCTGGCTGCAGCTGGGGAAATGATTTCACAGCCTGCTGGCATGGAGCCATTTTTTTTTTCCTTCGGCAATTTCCCTGTTGGAAGTTGTTAAAGGAAGTGGCAAGCGCTGGCTGGGACCAGTGCTAGCAGGGAGCGTGGGGGATACAGAGGCTGGATTCCTGGGGTGCAGCCATGGTCCACAGGCTCCTTGAATAAGCTCTTGCTGATGGCGTGTTCAGAATTGAAGATGCAGGCGGGTTTGGTAAGGGATTTATGTGGTGGGCCCCTCTGGGCAGGTTTCTCTTTCCTCTTTCCGTGTATCCCGGTGTCTAAAGTCTGGTCTTCTCTTGGGGATGGAGAAGAAAGCTGCCTGATCTCTGCTACCATCTTGGCTTCCCATTAGCTGGGAGTGGCTGCAGCTCCGTTGGCCCCAGGAGGTAGGCCGTGTGGAGTGGGAGGCTGTAGATTAGACCAGAAGAGTGAGTGGGTATTTGGCTCCTGGGTTCAGCTTTAATAGACATGAATCCTGCCATCCTCGCTCCTAGCCTCTCCTCCTGCCTCTTCCCGTCCCTACCCTCTCCCTCTGGAAGCCCAAGGCCCCCGCCATCCTGACTGCCTTGCTCATTGGCAGCTGGGAGCATCCTTGGAATGTGGCCCACACCCTCACCCGGCCGCCTGCAGGGATCTGGGCCGGCTGTCAGTCCTACGGGCCCAGGGCTGCCTCTGTACAGAGGAGTTGAGATCTCTGGCACTGAGCTCAGTACCAGCTCAGTGTGACTGGCAAGTGGAGCCCTGGCCAGTGGACTGGCCTGTGGGCATCACCCAACCAGTCAGGAGAAGACCTAAAGCCAGATATAGAAGGAAGAGGGCAAACTATCAGGGAGCATTTTATAGATACCATCCTCTTTAATCCCTGGGATGGGGGTTGGGGGAAACACTAGGATCCCTACTTTATAGCTGAGCAAACTGAGGCTCAGAGACGTTGAGTGACATGTCAGCGTCACACAGCAGGCGGATAACCAAGTCAGGATTCAAACTCACATTCTTGTGACTCCAAAGCCAGGCTTCCTTCCCCTGACAGATTTTGTCCTCTGATGTCTGACCCAGAATAGCCCGGCCTGGGGGGACTACTGTATGTAGTTGTGGTTGAATTGATCTTTATTTCTTCCAGTCTTCCTCCCTCTCCACTCCCCGTCCTGCTCCCCTACCCTCTTCCTCTCTCTGTCTCTTTTTTTTCCAGCCTTCCTTTCTCCCCTCCCACACTCTTCCTTTCTCTTCTTTCATCCCTCCATCCTTCTTCCTTTCCTCAATCTCCTTCTTCTTTCTCTCCTTTCCAACCGCCTGTTCGACATCCAGTGATCACTTACCTTGTGCCAGGTACCCAGATTCATTACTACAGGGGATTCCTTGATGACCAAAGTGCAGTCTGCCCTGAGGGGCTTACAGGGTGGTGGGATGTACTCATCTCCAAATTTCCATGGTGGCGGGTCCTCAGGGAGGAAAGGATGAAGCACGGCAGGATGCAGAGCAGAGGACGCCTGCTCACGTTTCGCCTGTTTGTCCGCGCATGCACTCGCTCAGTGAACACGCACTTAACTCCTGTTGTGAGTGGGGTCCTGACCTAGGCACTGCCCATGAGTTCCAGTCCTTACAAGACTTGCAGACATCACCCTCTTCCATGGATGAAGCGATTTATTTTTCTGATCATGAGCCAAAGTGCCCTCTTTTAAGCTTTGAGCAAAGAGGTACTCCTGGTTCCTAGATATCTGAAAAATCATGAGATGACTGCTCTGCTCAGCCCGTATTGGTTGAGCATTTTTTACAGTGAGCCCATTTCCTCAATCTTTTAGATTTCTGGGCTACCAAGTCCAACAAAAACCAGTGAGACTGGAAGTACCACGTGGGCAGGGACCTGGGTGTCTTGTTCATTGCTCTATCTCCAGTTCCTGGCATGTAGGAAGTGTTCTTGATGAATGACTGCAGCTAAGTGAGATTATCCAAGAGTTTTGGTCTCTTAGGTCTCAGGAACTCTCTGATCTGAGCTAGTGAAAGCTGAATTGCAGGGGTCTCTGAGGAGGTCTTTAGGGACTGCTGAGGCCTGGGGTTCCTGAGCTGCCTTTGGTTTCCGTTGGCAACAGGCAGACTTGAGCAAGACCGTGTGCCTGTCGCTTCCTCCGGGGCCACTGGCTCCTGAGTTGTCGGCCTTCCTTCTCTGGGGACTACCTCAAAGGCAAGATTGCTCTAGAACAGATCTGCCCAGCTAGATATTGGGAAATTCTTGTGTCAGCACCACACTGTTTTAATTATCTTAAAGAAACAGTCTCTTCTCTCATTGTTCTTCCTTTTAAAAAAAAATCAGCATGTAAGTTTCAGTGGCTCCTGCTTCCAGCTCTGTGCCTTTGAGCAGGCAACAAGATTAGAAAGCAAGATTGCTTAAGGGCATGACCCCTGGAATTAGAGAGCCTAGCCCCTGGCGCTGGGAGGCAGACATAAGCTTCACTTTGCCACTTGCCAGTGGTGTGATCTTGGATAAGTCCCTTACCTTTCTGAGCCTGTTAACTGGTCTGTCGGCTGCTCAAACTAGAAACTGAGGAGTCATTTCTGATTCCTTCTGCTTCCTCCACCTTGACATTCAGTTGACTAGGAATCTCGCTAGCTCTATTTCCAAATATGTATCCCCAATCCATCTGTGTCTCTTTTTCCCCACTGCCACCTCCCCAGTCCTGGCCACTTCATGGACTTGTGCATTAGCACCTACATTGCTCTTTGTATCAGTCTTGTCCTCCCTCCGTTTCATTGTTCGTGAGTCAAGAGTGATTTTTCTTCTTCGTCGTCTTTTTGTTTTTGTTGTTGAGTCACTAAGTCTTGTCTGATTCTTTGTGACCCTGTGCACGGCAGCATGCCAGGCTTCCCTGTCCTTCACTATCTCCCGGAGTTTGCTCAAATTCATGTCCATTGAGTCGGTGGTGCTGTTTAACCATCTCACCCCCTTCTTTTGCCTTCAATCTTTCTCAGCATCAAGGTCTTTTTTCAGTGAGTCGACTCTTTGCATCAGGTGACCAAAGTATTAGAGCTTCAGCTTTAGCATCAGTCCTTCCCATAAATATTCTGGGTTGATTTCCTTTAGGATTTACTGGCTTGATCTCTTTGCTGTCCAAGAGACTCTCAAGAGTCTTCTCTAGCACCACAATTCGAAAGCATCACTTCTTTGAGGCTCAGCCTTCTTTATGATCCAACTCTCATATCCATACGTGACTACTGGAAAAACCATAGCTTTGACTACATGGACCTTTGTCTTTTTAAAGTATTTATTTATTTATTATTCGGCTGTGTTGGGCCTGTGACATGCAGGCTCTTCCCTGCATGCTCAGGCTTCTCTCTAGTTGGGGTGCGCAGGCTCACCATCTCGAGTTGTGTTGCCACTCAAGGGCTTAGTTTCCCTGTGGCATGTGGGATCTTAGTTCCCCAACCAGGGATCAAACCTGTGTCCTTTGCATTGGAAGGCGGATTCTTAACCACTGAACCACCAGGGCATTCCCGCATGATTCTTCTTAAAGCCTCACTCTAACCCCCTCACTTTTCTGAGTAGCGTGCTTCACTGGTATCTTGTTGCACTCAGCATACAATCCATACCCCTCACCATGACCTTCAGGGCTCTGGAGTATTGGCATCTACCTCCTTCTGTGTCTCCTCCTGCCCCTTCCCACTCTTCCCCTCATGTTAGGACAGGTCAGGTTGTTTCTTGTCATAGCCCAGGGCCTCCATGTATTCTGTTTCCTCTGTCTGGAAATTTCTATACTGTCATGGCTAGCACCTTCTCATCCTCTGATGGGAGCTTAGAGGTCAGCTCTTCAGAGAAGCTATCCTGTCTAAAATTAGACGCACACCCCACCCCCCGCCCCCATAGCCACCACTTTGTCCCAGTATGCTATTTCCTTTTAGCACCTATTCATGAGTCTCAATTACGTATTTTAGTTATTTTTGAATTTGTTTTTTTATTGTTTCTTGATAGACCATAAGCTCCCTAAGGAAAGAGACTATATATTTTGTTCGCTGCTGTATCCTCTGTGCTGAGTAAGGTGCTTGGCCCACCCTTGCTATTCAGTAGCTGTCTATTGATTATGGGTGGATGGATGGATGGATAAATAGGTGGAGAATGACATGGTACCAGGGCACATAGTAAGCCCTTACTAAGTAAAAGCTATTGTGTTCTCCTGCAACTAGTTAAAACTTTGCTGTAGCAAGCAAGTTCCAATACAAGTTGGCTTAAAGAACACAGTCTTTTATCAGCCTAGGTAATAAAAGTCCAGGGAAGTCTGGATGCAGAAGCCCAGATGATGCCTTTAGAGCACACTTCTCAGACAGGCCCACTCCATGTGGCAGGCTTGAGGGGCACCAGGAGCTAAGTCTCACTTTTTTTCATCAGAGTAGTGGTATTGCCTATTAAGAGCTTCTTACCCTAGAACTGTGGGTGAAAAATCCCAGGGAAGGCCCTGATTGGCTTGGCTTTAGTCATGTGCTCACATCAGAACCAATCACAGAGCTAAAAAGACAGAGAACTCCCATTGGCCAAAATTAGGTCATAGGTTCAGCCCTTTGGCAGCAAGATGGTGAGCCTGAAGGATCAACGCCATCTGCATTTGGGAAATGTGTCTTGGAAGAAGGACCACCCTGCTGACAGAAGAAGCACGCACAAGCACGCACTCACTCCCAACTGCTGCTACTGCAACTTCCCACCCTCACCCTCACCAGGTCTCTCTGTGGGGCTGGGTCACCTGGCTTTCCCCTGGGGGGATCTCTGGGTGCCATTGTGCCAGCTTTTCCCAAGTGAGTAGAACTCTTTTGTTGGTAGAGGAGGTGGAGGGCCTCAGGCTCAGAGATGGGTCATCAAAGGCCTACACTCTGGCAGGGGTCCTCAGAGATCTTATATCTAGGATGTAATAGGTGGCCCTCGGAGAAGGCAATGGCAAGCCACTCCAGTACTCTTGCCTAGAAAATCCCATGGATGGAGGAGCCTGGTAGGTTGCAGTCCGTGGGGTCGCTAATGGTTGGACACGACTGAGCGACTTCACTTTCACACATTGGAGAAGGAAATGGCAACCCACTCCAGTGTTCTTGCCTGGAGAATCCTAGGGACAGGGGAGCCTGGTGGGCTTCCGTCTATGGGGTCACACAGAGTCGGACACGACTGAAGTGACTTAGCAGTAGCAGCAGCAACAAGTGCCTCAGTTTTTTAAAAATTTAATATTTATTTTTGGCTGCGCTGGTCTTCATCCCTTTGTGTGAGCTTCCTCTAGTTGCAGTGAGTGGGGGCTAATCCTCACTGGGGTGTGAGAGCTTCTCAGTGCAGTGGCCTCTCTTGTTGTGGAGTACAGGCTCCAGGCATGCAGGCTTCAGTAATTGTGGCACCCGTGCTTAGTTGCTCTGTCACCAGGGAAGTCCCAGCTTTTGTTTTTAATAACACCTCACTTTCTTCACAGTGAAAATAAAAAATATTCATTTTAGAAAGTACACAAAAGCAAAGAAATAGGTCCTCTGTAACCCTACACAGAGGTAATGATTGCTTCCTGGCTTTTCAGGGTGTTTTTTGTTTTTTCTTACTAGCCAATAATTTACAAAAATATCCCTTTTCAAAGTATGAAAAGTGTAGAAATTAAAGAAAACAATACTACTGTTTATTGATGGTTTACATCATAATCTTACAACCAAGAGGAAATGCTGGAAACATTTTGGTACATTTCCTTCCAGTTGGCCTTCTTTGTTAGTTGATTTTTCTTTTCTTTTTCTTCTTTTTTAATGTCATCTATTTGTGAATTTATACTATGATTGTTTAGCAAGTGTTGCCAATGTGCCTGGCACTGAGCTGTGCGCTTTATGTGGAGAGTCTCTTTCAGTCCTCCCAGTAACCTGGGGAGATGTCTTATATTCCATTCCGGCTGCTGTAACAAAAATAACATAGAGTGGGCTGGGCAGTTTATAAACAACAGAAATTTATTTCTCACCTCTGGTGACCAGGAAATCTAAGATCAAGGTGCCAGTAGATACTATGTATGGTGAGGATCCACTTCCTGGTTCATAGATGACCATTTTCTGCTGTGTCTTCACATGATGGGAGGGACCAGGCAGCTCTCCAGTGTTTTTTATAAGGGCACTAATCTCAAACTAAGGGCTCCACACCCATGACGTCCCAAAGACCCTACTAATACCGTCACGTTGGGATTAAGTTTCCACATATGAATTTTGGGGAGAACACATATTTAGTCTGTAGCAAGAGGCAATGCTTTTATCCCCAAAATAGGATAGAGATAGGCTTCCCTGGTGGCTCAGATGGTAAAGAATCTGCCTTCAGTGCAGGAGACCCAGGTTCGATCCCTGGGTTGGAGAGATCCCCTGGAGAAGGGAATGGCAACCCACTCCAGTATTCATGGCTGGGAAATCCCATGGACAGAGGAGCCTGGTGGGCTACAGTCCATAGGGTTGCAAAGAGTTGGACAGAACTGAGCAACTGACACTTCCATAGGCTAGAGATAGAGAAACTGACAGCGTGACTTATCCCAGGTCACTTAGATGGTAAGTGGAGGAGCCAGGATTCATATCCGGGAAATCTGGCTCCAAAGCCAAGGTCACAACACACACACAGACACACAAAACACACACACACACTCTTCATATTCTCATGGATAGGCCCACGTTGTATATTCCTTCTGTGATCCTGAACATCTTTTCTTTTTAAAAGTTTCATTTTAAAAGTAACATTTTCTAAATCTAATGACCCATGTTTATCATAAGAAAATTTGAAGATATAGAGAAGCCCAAAAAAGATTAAAAAAAAATCCCCCCACAACCCCACCAGCCACTGTTAGCCAGCCATATAACTTTAGACCTTTTTTTCCCCATCTACGCAGAGTCAAGTGCATCCTTTTTGGCATACAGTTCTGAGTTTTGATAGCTGGTAGCTCTTCCCACAGATGTCTAAACCACCCAGCCAGAGGCAGTGGGAGCAGCTGGAGTTCACGCAGGGGTGGGGGTTCACGTGGGGGTGGGGGTTCCCCAGATGATTCACTGGAAGAGGGGGGATGATCATGCTCCTTGTTGACTCAAGTTGGAATCTTTGGAGGAGGGCTGGGAGGCAGGGAACACCTCTCTGTCTGCCGCCTGGTATCCTAGGTACCCTGGGTGCCTGGCCCCCTGCCTGACACCCGGCCCCCTGCAGCGAGGCCGGCTGGAACCTGCATGCCTTACACCCAGCACCTGCTCCGGGAGCTATGTGCTGACTCCCCAGTGCCCGGGCACAGACTATTTTTGGCTGCAGTGACTGTTCACTACAGTCATGAAAACAGAAACTCTTCTCCCTACCTTGTCCTTCCCTGGGACACCACACCAGGGGCCGGGGCTGCTGGGGACCCTGGACTCGGGCCTCTCATCATGCACTGCCTGTGGAGCTGGGTGCCGGCCAAGGCTACACGGGGCTCAGGGACCCCACCTCCCGTGGTGCTGCGCGAGGCTCGGAGCCTGGACCAGCCCGGGCTGAAGGGTTGCGAGGTAGGCACTGGGGTCTGGGATCAAGTGGTCTTTCCATGAGAGCCTGGAAGGGCGTGTGTTTGGCTGGGCTCCGGGTCCTCGCTTTGCCGTCTTATAGAATCAATTAGGAAAAACGAGCATATCGGGGTAGAATGTGCGTTCCATTTTTCAGAGTATTTCATTCGCTTTCTTTTTTGCAGTGAAGTGGCTGGTGGGGGCCCATCGGGCACTTACTGAAATAGATTTTTCCCCATTCTCCTGGTGAATGGTTTGGGGCCCATTTGTGCTTTTGGTTTGAACAGGGCACACGCTTGTTTTGAGCCAGCTTCTTCCTCTGGGAGCTTGTGAAACTGGAGTTGTATGGGCAGGCCCAGCCCTGCCTCAGCGCTTCTGGTCAGCCTGATAAGAGGAGGCCAAGCCGTGTAGAGACTGTGTGTGCTAGGCTTGGAGGTACCCGGACCAGGGTCCAACCCAGGCTCTGTTGCTCACTTGCTGTGCCCTAGGTGAGTAACCTAATCTCTCTGAACTCCACTTTGCTTCACCATGAAGCAGTCGTGCCCAGGCCACTTCACGAGTGGCTGTAGTACA
Source organism: Moschus berezovskii (assembly GCF_049115385.1). Taxonomy (NCBI): domain Eukaryota; kingdom Metazoa; phylum Chordata; class Mammalia; order Artiodactyla; family Moschidae; genus Moschus; species Moschus berezovskii. The sequence goes on from NC_142479.1 coordinate 31,212,992, forward strand.
AGGAGTTGTTATTTGATGATTGGATTGGTTGTGAAAAGAGGCAGCATGTCAAGAAGCTGGGTGAGAATCAACGTGCCATAGCCCTGGGTGGGTCTTAGAGCTCAGCTCAGAACCTGGTTGTTTGACTGTAGCTGGTGATGTGAGGTTTGCTTCTTCTTTATAAAAAGAAGAAAAATGTGTGTCACCAAAGTGGGCAGGGGTCGGGGTGGGCAAGAGCCAGGGAGTCAAGGATTTCTGCTGCCCACCCACCATCTTCTGAGCCACCAAGACTTTAGGGACTTGCCAGGGTGAGTCCATTAGCCAAGAACCCCTCTGCTTCTGCTTCCATGGGGCTTTGGATACATGAGGTGAGCACATAGCGTGGTGTCCCTTAGGTCAGCACCTTTGGAAAAGATTCTCAGTGCCCTGAGACCTCAGGGAAATTTTCCTCTTGGCTCGCCTTCTTAGAGCAGCTCAGAAAAGTTGGCAGGAATGAAACCTTTATATCTGGGTAAGGAATGCCCACCAGGGGTTAGTACATCCTGGTGTTAGTCACTAGCAACGCCTTGATCCTATTGTTCTGGGTGACCCAGATAGGTCCCCTCCCCTCTCTGGGCCTCGATTTCCTCCTCTGTAAAATGAGTACTGTGGTGCTGGAGAAGACTCTTGAGAGTCCCTTGGACTGCACGGAGATCCAACCAGTCCATTCTAAAGGAGATCAATCCTGGGTGTTCATTGGAAGGACTGATGCTAAAGCTGAAACTGCAATACTTTGGCCACCTCATGCGATGAGTTGACTCACTGGAAAAGACTGATGCTGGGAAGGATTGGGGGCGGGAGGAGAAGGGGACGACAGAGAATGAGATGGCTGGATGGCATCACCTACTCAATGGACATGAGTTTGAGTGAACTCCGGGAGTTGGTGATGGACAGGGAGGCCTGGCGTACTGTGATTCACGGGGTCGCAAAGAGTCGGACACGACTGAGCGACTGAACTGAACTGAACTGAAAATGAGTATTGGACTAGAATGTCTCTAAGGATCCTTTGAGGGGTTCCTGGGTGGCGCTAGCGGTAAAGAACCCACCTGCCGATGCAGAAGACAAAAGGGATGCGGGTTTGATCCCTGGGTCCAGAAGATTCCCTGGAGGAGGGAAATGGCAACTCACTCCAGTATTCTTGCCTGAAGAATCCCATGGACAGAGAAGCCCAGCGGGCTACACAGCCCCGTAGCGCTGCCAAGAGTCAGACACTGAACAATCAGACTGAAGCGACTTAGCATGCCTGCAAGTGTCCTCTGCCTTTGATCTTGGCAGAGGAAGACTTCTCTCCTGTCTTCCCAGCCTCATGAATGCTCATTGGCCGCTTCTTGCCCTCAGCCCCTGACGGCTCTGGCGATGGTCTCCTTGGCTTGAATCCTCCGTGACTTCCATGGGCCAGGAGTTGTTTACAGAGTTTCTGGAAAACTACAGAGAGGGGGCTGCCTCCTTCCAGGGTCTCCCAAGTGATCTCAGTCTCCTGCTTGGACCTTGTGGGGCGGCGCGGAAACAAACAACGGGCCTCTGTCAGCAGTGGAGCAGGCCTCCAGCTCTGTGCTCACTTCCTGCAGTGTGGCTTATCCCCGATCCCTCCCACCACCCCAGCCCAGCCCTTGACATGACCCCAAAGGACAGAGTTCTCGCTGAACACTGGGATGTGCCCCTCTGGTGGAGGGAGGGCTCTGAGATTTGTCTCCTGGCCTCACAGGAGAGTCAGACTCCACGGCTGGTGCCAGGCATGTGCCAGGGCCCTGAGCGAAATCGCTGGGCCCTGAGTTTGCCCGCTGGCCAGTCTGGCATGGGGCTGGGTAAGGGGCTTACTGACCGCACTCAGAGCTGTCACACTGCGGGTGTGGAGGAGACAGAGTAGACTAGTCTGGGAACCCTCTCTTGACTGGTATGTTTGCACAGGTGAGAACTGGAAGGGGAGATGTTGGGGACAAGCCGGCCACAGACAGTGGCCACGCCTGACCCCTCTGTATTTCTGTTGGTGCCTTTATGCCCTGGAGAGCTGGGGCTCCCCACGGGGAGGTGCTTCTCTAACCAAACCCTGCTCCCTGTACTCTCTACTGAGGATCGCTGAGCATCCCAGTTTGCCAGAGCTGTTGTCCTGGGTAGCCTCTCATATCTCCCCCTTCCCATCTCAGAAGTGTCCCTGTTGAGATGGTCCGTCCCATGCTCACCCTCTCCCTGGAAGCCCTCTTCTTCACCTGGCTGCTGGCTTGGCCTGTGTCGCCACTGCCACCCTGTTCGTCCACCTGCTGTGTCAACAAGGGATGCCATGAGGGCCTACAGGCTTGGGGAAGCTGCTGCCCTGGAGCGGGGCTCATGGCGACAGACCCCTGACCCCCAGCTGCCCCAGCTCCAGGCCCTCCACACTGCCCTGCTTATGTCAGAAGGGACCTCCCCTGCCCGCATCTGCTGGTTCCCTAAGCATCACCCAAGGGTTAAGGAAGTGTTAGTCACTCAGTTGTCCGACTCTTTTCGACCACATGGACTGTAGCCCTCCCGGCTCCTCTGTCCATGGGATTTTCCAGGCAAGAATACTGCAGTGGGTTGCCATGCCCTTGCCCTTCTGCAGGGGATCTTTCTGTCCCAGGGATCGAACCTGCATCTCCCTGCAGCTCCTGCACCGCAGACAGATTCTTTACCACTGAGCCACCGGGGAAGCCCTACCCAAGGGGGCTTGTGTATTCTTTTGACTGCTGTTACACTCTCCCCCTGTCCTACCCTGACCCCAGTCTTACTTTGGAATGTTCTTTTTCTTGTTTGTCTTAGCGTATTCCATTTTTGACTTGCGTTTTACTGTGGAATCTCGTGGACAATAGTGTGTTCTTTCCAACAGTCAGCGAGCATCCTGGGGGAAGAGAACCCCCTGCTATAGAAGCCCTCCCATCTCCTCTCTCCATCTTGGGAGTAGAATGTATGGGGGAAAGCACACAGACCCAAACCTGTGGTGTGTGTGTATGTTTCTCTAATGCTGGAAGTATCTGGCGGTTTTCAAACAGCATTCAGGAGAACTGGTTTTGGAAATGTGTGTTGAAGATACAGAGAAAGGTGACAAAATGTGGGCCTGCCTTGTCTCTCCTCTGGGCCTAGCACAGCTTGTGTGTGTGTGTTGAGTGGCTGAATGACCCACTTCAGCCTGTGGACCCAGTCCAGCCCACCACTGGTTTCTCTACAGCTTTTGGAGCTATGAATGGTTTTCACACTTTTAAACTGGTCAGAAAAGCAAAACAAAGCAAAAAAGACTATTTTGTGACGTGTGAAAATTAAATGAAATTCATGTTTCCGTGTACATAGTTAAGGTTTTTCTGGCACCAGCCACACCCATGTGTTTCCATATTGTCTGTGGCTGCTTGGGAGCTCTGATAGCAGAGTTGACTAGTTGTGACAGAGGTCATATGGCCTGTAAAGATGAAGATACTCTATGGCCTGTTCGGAAAAAGTGTACCAATTCCTGCACTAGGTGCCGAGGGTTTATGGGAGGAAGAATGGGACCAGGGAGGCAGCTCCAAGTGAGCCCTTCCAGGAGGGTAAGGCCAGCCCCCTGGGGTGATGGTGGTGGCCATGGTGAGAGCAGATGCTTTCGGAAGCTAGAGATTTGGTCTCAGGCAGACTTGGAGAGCACCCGCCTTCTCCAGAGGGCAGGACGGGGACTGAGGGGGCCTGGCAGGACTGCTAAGGGTGTTCAGAAGTCATGTAGAGAGAAGAACCCCCCCGGAGGCCTCCTGTAGCTGCTTTTAACCCCACAGCCAGAGTGCACCCCAGCTGGCATGGGAGGAGGGCACGGCGTGGAGCCTGGAAACCAGATGTGACCTGTGATGCCAGGAAGACCCTGCCCTGGGAAAAGGACCCCATTTTATAGAGCAAAGAAGTAGGCACCAGTTCAGGCAGAGCCAGCTGAGTGTGAAGAGGTCGAGATGGCCGTGTCTCAGCTTCACCAATAGGCTGTGTGACCTTGAGCCAGTTGCCTAGCCTCTCTGAGCCTTGTCACCCATCTCAGGCTTTTATGAGGCTCGCCCGTGCTGACCTCCATAGTTGATCTAACAGTGCCCGGCGCCCAAGAGCTGAGCAATACCTGCTCACCCTGTTCTGACCCCCTTCTCACCTCCTCCTCTTTGACCTGCATCCCTCCACCTCCACACCCTACCCCACCACTGCGCCCCCTTTCTGAGGCTTCCAAGCCCAGAGGTACTGATGTATGGGCCAGAGAGGGCCACTCCCTGAAGAGTCCGCCGGGTTCCCCGCTCTGCGAGCCTCCCCCCCGCCTTGTGGGAGAGAGAGAGGCTCCAGGGAACAGGAGAGAGCATCCCCTGGGACGTTTGTGAGCTCGGGCTGGGCTGTGGTTGAGTTGAAGGGTCAGGGGCCTCGTGAGAGGATAGGTAGGAGGTCAAGCCCCCAGGGTGCTTCCCTGCCTTAGCCAGCCCCACTTTCTTGGACCTTTCTGCCCTGGACTACTTTGGCCAGACTTAAGTCCCCACAGCTTGTCTGCACTCGTGGTTCTCACCCCCAGAAGTTCCGATTCAATTGATGTAAGGTGGGGCCCGGTTATCAGGACTTTTTTTTTTTTTTCGCCTTGCTGCTTGGCATGTGGGATCTTATTTCCCTAACCAGGAATTGAACTCATGCCCAGCCCCCACCCCCACTTCCCCATAGTGGAAATGAAGTGTTTTAACCACTGCACTGCCAAGGAAGTCCCAGGATCCTTTTTTAAAGCCTCCCAGGTGATTCCAGGTTGCTGACAGGGTTGAGAGACACTGACCTGATCTAGCCAAACCTACTCACTTTATAAATGATGAAACTGAAGCCCAGAAAGGGGCAGGGACTGGCACAAGGTTGGCAAAGTTCCGACCAAATCTGACCTTTCTTTCACTGGAAAGTGATAGAGAGACGCCCTCTCTATCAGGGTCACTCCCCAGGAGGGCCTTTTTCTCATTTCCCAGAACTGGGATAGTGATTAGGTCCAGACCTGGTCCAGAGACAAAGCCAGTATCCCTAAGCTATTTGCTGATCTCCATGGAAACCCCAGGAAGCTGCCCGACCCAGGCCCCTCACTGCCTTAGCCCCTTCTGTGCTTCCTAGAATATCCAACTATTATTATCCAAGTCTCACCCCTTCTTCTCCCTCGGCACCAGCGGTGCTGAGAAGGCAGGAAGGAACATCTGTCAGGTGCCCCCTTGCCAACTGGAAAGATGTGGGCTCCCTGCCTGGGCTGCCAGAGAACCCCCCTGCTCCTCTGTCTCTGCTGTGCTGGCCCCAGAGGGGTTTACAGGGCTCTGGGAGTCCACCTCTGGCCTCTCTGCTGTGACCAGCTCCTGGGAAAGCATCTGAGGTGAAGGATCCCGGCTCTTGAATTAAGCCCTAGCCAGGCCAGTTGGGGACACCTCTGCCCACCCACCAGAAATCCAGGTTTGGTCAACGGACCATGCGTGCTGGGCGCACTGGTTGAGGCAGTTACCACTGTGACCAGTCCGTGCTGTGCTCCAGGATTAGACACAATGCCAGAAGGAGACCCCAAGTGTGGGCTTGCCTCTCGGCCTTCCCTCAGGCCAGGTCTTCATCCCAGTTCCGTCCTGAGCCACATGGATTCTTATGGCACATGGTCCACGTGCAGTCTGTGAAGTCCCTGGCGGTTCCACAGCCCGCCTGAGTGGCCACAGCCAGGGGGACAGCTCTCCATGTCAGCCGGCACCGTTTGCTAAGTATAGACTGCAGGCAGCCCCGTGGCTGCTGGTAAGTCCTGGGACACCATTTGATACCCAGCCGGGCCTGTGACACCAGCCCCTGCCAGCTGCTGAGGGGAGGGCCAGCGTGCTCAGGCCAGCCCAACCCCGCCTTCTGCTGCAGAGAACACAGCCAGCAGTTTCACGATCACAGACTGGGAGTCACCTCCCTGCTCCACTCCTGCCCTCTAATTACTATCAGAAAGCAGAACTTAATGTCACCTACAGGAGAAGTAAGTTGTGGCTCGAGGGGACAGGCAGAGGCAGGGAGTCAGCGTGTCCTGTCCCACGACCCTGCTGCCAGCCTCCACGCTCACGTGCTGACCCGGGGCTGGGTGGAACTGGGGCATCTCCAACAATGGGTTGGACAACACGTCTTCCCTTCCTGGTTTCTAGTTCATATTTTTTTTCTTCTTTTTAAGTATTTATTTATTTATTTTGCTGCTCCAGGCCTTAGTTGCGGCACGCGGGATCTAGTTCCCTGACCAGGGATTGAACCTGGGCCCTATGCATTAGGAGCACAGAGTCTTAGCCACTGAACCACCAGGAAGTCCCTCCCATATTTTCTTCTTTACATGGAAGCTGGGGTGGGGTGGACATTAATTCCTGAAGCAGTATGGATGCTCAGCCTGTCATCCCTTCTCCAGAACTCCAGGGTCTGGATGCCTGGCTTGAGACAACTTGGCATCTTCATATGCCTTCAGTGGGTGAGAGACCCTCCCATGGTCTCAGGACCTCTCAGACCTGAGAGCATTTCTGGGCAGCTTCACCTCCTAGGTTGTCAGCGAGCCTGTGAGTTCACCTTCAGCAGGTGGTAACACTCATTCCCTAATTTGCTTTTGGTTTAGAGATTATGCAGAACAAGTGTACATGAATTACCTTGGTCTGAAATAACCTCCTAACCCAGACTTGGCTGTGCTTGTGTCTGAGCAGGAGGATCACATCCATGTGTGAGGCTTGCTGGTGGAGGCGTTGCCTGAGTCTTGTTGGGAGGAGACGTCAGAGCCCCTCCTGGGGCCGGCACAGCCGCTAGCCCAGCCTGACTGTTGTCTGGCCAGAGGTGCAGCAGAGGCCAGGGGAGGCATCTTCTTTGTATCCTGACTCACCTGGTTCTAGCACACTTCCCTCATGGACTGTCCCTTCTCAATTGGATTAACTTTGGGTCCCTGGTGGCTCAGATAGTAAAGAATTTGCCTGCAACATAGGAGACTGAGGCTCGATCCCTGGGTCAGGAAGGTCCCCTAGAGAAGGGGATGGCAGCCCACTCCAGTATCCTTGCCTGGAGAATCCCATGGACAGAAAAGCCTGGTGGACTGCAGTCTATGGGGTTGCAAAGAGACACGACTGAGTGACTAATACTACTTTCTGAATAAACTCAAAGGAGTTGGAAGGCCAGGGCCCACTTGAGTTTCATGGTGGGGTCACAGAGCCAGGGCAGCACCTGGCTGAGAAGGCCTGGCCACCCGGTTATGTGTTGCCCAAGCCCCTTGCTGCTGGGCTCCCTGTGCTGTGATCTGGGGGCTCTGACATGATTGTTTGGTTTGCACAGGTTTGCATGAGTTGCCACCATATAAAAATCAGCTGTTTTAAAATAAAAATTCCGATTTCTTTATAAGATGATATGGCGCCCCTCTCGTAGCCTCTCCTCACCCCCTGACACCGAGAGAGAACAGAGGGTGGGTTTCTGATAAGCATTGTCCTTGGGATTCTTGTTGTCTAGTAAAGAGGCAAGAGAAGCAGTTCTAGTACTTGTGAGTGTGTGCTAAGTTGCATCAGTCATGTCTGACTCTGTGTGACCCCATGGAATGTAGCCCACCAGGTTCCTCTGCCCATGGGGTTCTCCAGGCAAGAATACTGGAGTGTGTTGCCATGTATTGCCATGCCCTGCTCCAGGGAATCTTCCTGACCCAGGGGTCGAACCCACGTCTCTTGTGTCTCCTGCATTGGCAGCCAGGTTCTTTACCCCTAGCACCACCTGGGAAGCCCCTTCTAGTACTTTTATCTCCATCGAAAGATAGATCAAGGGGCAACATGCCCACATACCTCATTTTGTTTTCTGAAACCTGGTCCTGAGGCTTGTGTGTTTGAGACCCTAACTCTACCAGGTAACCTGAGAACTGGCGGATAGTGTCACTGACTGCAACTTTCAGGCAGAAGAGGGTGGTTCCCTCTCCCCACCTCAGTGATCCAGCTTTGCAGGGAGGAGGGATCAGAAGGCCGAAGAAACAGTCAGAAATCCTAGTGATGCTGGTGTGCTGAGCACTCCCGTTTCACTGAAGACATACATGCATAGTTCACTCCCCAGAAAGTGATGCTTGTCCTGGGAGATACCGGGCAGCTCCTGTATAAGCGGGACCCTGGGTCGGCTCTTCTATCCCAGGAAAAGGTTCCGTACCCCACCCCCCCTCAATCTGTCTAGCCAACCCCTGGTTTGAACTGGAGCATGAAGAGAGCACCCAGGAGGAAAGGGAAAGCAGACCCTGTTCCCTTATTCCCATGGGATGAACTGATCCCTGCAGCTTCAGGGGATGGAGACAGACTTTCTAGCTCATTCAAAGCTGTAAAGGAATGCCTTTTCTTTTCATACTTTTTTTTTTTTAAGACCATGAATTTGAACTGATTATTTCTCTTATTTAGGGGGTTACTTCACTTGCTAATGACAAAGGACTTCCATTTTACAATACAGTTGTGTTTTTTTTTTTTTTTAAACCAGAAAGCAGGTAGAAATTAGTTCCTTTAATTTACTTTGAAAAAAAATCATTTTCCCCTGGGTAACTGCTTTGCCCAAGTTCATGAGTGACAGTGGGGGGTAACTGAAGGTGCTTTGGGACTCAGCACACCTGGGTTTGGGTTGTGGCGCTGCCATTTATTAAGCTGCATAGCGTGAGGTCACTGAGCCTCAATAAAATAGGCTTAGCGGCATCTCCTTGCTGAATTGTTTTGAGTGGAGTCAGTACACAAAGCCCTGGACATCTTGTAAAGCGCTAGCAAATAGTTTGTAATAATAAATGTAGTTATTATGCTGGAGAAACTAAAACTTGAAGTGGGTGGGGAGGAAACATATATAAAAGAAAAAAAAAATCCGCCTTTGCATTGTAGTCAGATTGGGGATTGGGTTCCTAGGCTTGTCTTTGTCATCATCAATACCACCTCCACCCCCAAATCAAGCAGATACTGGAATCTCTACTTTCCAGAGAACTGCTGAGTCATCACAGCCTTGGGAGAGTGCGCACGTCTGGGTGGGAACCGAGGCCGCCCCAGGGAGGGGTGGAGGGTTGTGTTGTGAAGGGCATCGTCCACTTCCGTGTGGCCTTTCCTGACAACATTGCCAAATGGTTTCTCTCAGGGGAGTGAGGGGCAAAGATGTCAAAACTGCATTTTGATGAAGAGCATTGCTGAAGGCTATAGAAGAAGACGCAGGGATTGAATAAAAGCTTCTGCCCTGGGACTATTATCTAACCATGCTCTGTTGTTCTTATCAAGGGTTTCCTGTGACGTTGTTCTCATTTTATCATCTGGAAGGATTTCTCACCACCAAGGGTTTGTCCAAACCACTGATGAGCTTCTTGGCGCTCTGGGGGTATCTGTTTGTTTCTAATTTTTGGAGTCATTCTAAAGAGCCATGAGATTTCTTTTCCACAAGCCTGGAGATGGAAGAATATTCACACAAGACCAAAGATGGGGAGAGGGGACAAGGCCAGACACCAGAGGCCACACGCCAGGCTTCAGATGTGGCCCCTGCCCCCAGGCATCACAGAGTCCCCAAACCATTGCCCTAATGACTCACAGTTGGTATCTTCATCAGGTTTTGTTTTGACACTTGAGTCTAAGATTTATAGCACTGTGGATTGACTGACCACCATTGCTCATGTTAAATTAGACACAGTTTGCTAATAAAAATCAATGAAAATCAACTTAGGGTCTCAAGAACTGCAAGTTTATATGAATCATTTGATGTGGGTTGTCTGGCTTTCCCTGTTATAGAAAATCCGGAAACTACAGAAAGGGGACAACTTCTCCCCGCTCCCCTCCGCCACCCCGTCTCTCCACTGGTCCCATGACTCTTTGAGCTTTCTCTGTGCTGGTCCCTATCTTATTGCATTGCAATAACTTCTTTTCATCTTTTTTTATTTTGGCCACTCTTCGGGGCTTGTGGGATCTTAGTTTTCCAACCAAAGATCGAACTCTGGGCGCAGCAGTGAAAGCACAGAGTCCTAACTCCTGGACTTCCAGGGAATTCCCAGTTACAACTTATTTTCATGTCAATCACTCCACAAGCCACTTGAGGCCAGGGATATGTGCCATTGTTCTGTGTGTCTGCTTCAGGCTCTATGTGACACGTGGCTTAGAGTACTCAGAGCTGGAGGGGTTTCCCGTCTCCTTGATGAGAGGAAAGAGCACAAATTTTGGAGTCAGTTAGGCCTTGATTCAAACATTTGCTGTTTGTAATTGTTTTATTGTTTGTTTGGCTGTGCCGCGTCTCAGCGTGGCACCTGGGATCTTTCCTTGTGGTGCATGGACTCTCTAGTTGTGGCAGGCAGGCTTAGTTGGGGAATGTGGGATTTTAGTTCCCCAACCAGGGGTTGAACCCACGTCCCCCCGCAAGGAGAATTCTTAACTGCTGGACCACCAGGGAAGTCCCTGTGTTCATTTTCTTTGCTGTCTAACAAATCACCACGAACTTAACTGCTTACCCCATCCCGCATGTGTTAGCTCACAGTCCTGCAGAAGGAATACTTTATGGAAGAGTCCCCGAGGACTCAGCCAGCTTCCCTGCTGAGCGTCTTGCCCGGCTGAAGTTGGGGTGTCATCCAGGCGGGCCTCTTACCCGGAAGCTTTGGGAAATCACATCCATGTGTTTTCAGGTCATTCGTTGGCAGAATCCACTTCCTTGTAGCCTCAGACCTAGGGTTCCCTTCCTGCTGGACAGCGGGGGGCCACTCTGTCCCCTTGAGGCCATCTTGTTCTTCCAATGGGGCCCCCTCCATCCTCAGGGTTTGAGTGAGTCCTTTTTACGCTTCGAGCATCTCGCTTCTCTTTGCTGCCTTGAAACCTTGGAAGAGTCCAACTGAGAATCAGATAAGGCCCGTTGGTAAGGACCTACACAGATCTTTGTTGCTCTTGTTATTTAGTCACTCAGCCCTGCCTGACTCTTAGCGACCCCATGGACTGTAGCCCTCCAGGCTCCTTGGTCCATGGAATTTCCCAGGCAAGAATACCGGAGTGGGTTGCCATTTCCTTCTCCAAACACAGATCTTGGTGAGGGTTAATTCTTTGTAATCCTCTTCTTGGAAGCTAATTTTATTTGAATCCTATCTGGTCTGATTCAGATATAGCAAAATTGTAAAGAACCGTCTTTATCTGAAGTATTTGTCATTCACCAAAGTTGTCATGATTCATCATTTCCCCGTCTAGTTGAATAAATAAGAAGAGACCAGAGGGGCAACATGCCCTCATCAGAACGTTTCTGGTTTTTTCCTTCTCTTCTCCCCAGCCCCCATCCCCAAGTTCTGGCGTCTCAGCTTCAGCTGCTTTCTCTGGGATGCTGGAGGTGGGGGCCGGGGTTGGCTGCTGGTGTCCTCAGACAAGTGGTGGCTGCGGGTCGCAGGCCGGCCCCAGCAGCTGGCCCCTGCCACTCAGCGGGAGGCTGGGCCTGGCCGGGAGGAGGATGACTGCTCACCCGCTTCTCTGCCTGTCTTGTGCCTCCCCAGGAGATCCTCCGCGAGCTCACGCTAGATGCCCTGCTGGACATGAACGAGGCCAAGGTGAAGGAGACGCTCCGGCGCTGCGGGGCCAGCGCCGAGGAGTGTGGCCGCCTGCAGTATGCCCTCACCTGCCTGCGGAAGGTGACAGGCCTGGGTAGGTAGGGCCAGTCCCGTCGGCCACCTCGCCCTCCCCCTCAGCCCGGACGCTGCATTTCTCTCCCAGGCCTGGCCTGGTTCCCAGGGCACCAGGGCTTTTGCTGGGATGGATGAGGGGCGGGTGGGGCTGGCGTGACCAGGGTCTCTGGGCTGGCTTGGAATGGCTGGAGTCTACGCTCAGAAAGTGTGTGATGGATCCCACTTGAGGCAGAGGCTCTCCCTGAGACAGAAGTCTCCCAGGTCCCACTGGTCTGGCCAGTGTGAAGCTTTAGCCATTGTTACCAACCCCGGGTTGGTCTGCTGGGTGGGGCTGCATGACTTCCCCTCTGTGGAACACCTCTGTAGGTAGGGCTCTGTGACCCTTCCCTAGCTTCCTTCTCACCAGCCCCCTCCCCGCCCAGCCCTTTCCCCACCCTCTCCCTGCCTCTCCCATACCTATGATCCCCACCCACCCCCTGCCTCTCCATCCCCATCTGGGCTGCGTGCTCAGAAGGCATGCGCTGGTGTGGGCTCAGCCTGAGCCAAGCATGCGGAGAGAAACTGTACACGTTTCAGCTGTGAGTATGGACATGGCTGCCCCAGGCAAAGTGTGTAATCCTGGCATGATGAATAGTGTTCCTCAGGAACTTATTTGCAGGCTTTCTCAATCTTACCCTGGAAATAGCTTCAAATGCCCAGACTTACCGCTCCCATGACCACACAGATAAGCCTTTAAAATGAACCTAATGAATGTAATTAGCTCCAGTTTTCAATTAGCTGAGCTTCTTGTCTTATCTCCAGCTGCCTGAAGCTTAAGGAAGGCTCTGAGGTTTATATTCAGCTTGACTTTTTTTCCCCCCAGAGAAGATGGTGCTTAATTTCTTCCCTGGCCCCATTGTATCAAGTCTTCCTCTGAACACAGACAGAGTCCAGAGTTTTACTTGATTTGGAAAACCTCAACACATCAGGCCTCTGGCAAGTGCCAGGAAGTAAACGGGACAGGGACATAGTTAGCATTCTTATCTCTGCATTTTACAGAGAAGGAGATTGAGCCCAGAGAGGGGGAGGGGCTTACCCAAGGACACACAGCAGTGGGTGGCAGAACTGTGACTCGAGCCTCAGCCCTTGCCGCCCAAGCACATTTCATTGTCTTATTCTTTATATTAAGAGAAAAGATATTTCTAATGTGCTAAATAAACCCCTGGAGGTAAATTAGCGGCATGACTAATTTAGCCATTGCTGTCAGTCTCCTTCAGACAACCATCAAAAATAGTACTTGCCTCCCAAGCTGGGAATCTGGGGGACCTTGTCAGTCCACCCTCTTTATGCCTGTGTTGTAAGGAGTTGAGGAGGCTCTGGCCATTGGGGGGTGGTGGCCTCAGTGCGTTAAGGCTGCTGTCTGTCCATCCTGAATGCCAGGATTGGAAGATCACTAATTTATGAAGCACTTGCTGTATGTTCCCTTCATAGCCGAAGCATCAGAGGCTCTGGATGAGTTGTCTGGGATCCCACGCCCGATACTCAGTCGAGCTGGACTTTGCTCTCAGGTTTCTTCCTTGGAAGGTGCTTTTCCCATAGTGCCCCAGAGCAGGCCTTGGGCAGAGGGTCCTTTCCAGGTGCTCTTTCTCATTCCATCTTAGCTTGTGGTACCTACGTCTCCAAGAGGGACCTGCCACACCCAAGTCCAGGGTGCAGGCAGGTGGATGGGCCTGCCCAGCAGTGGCCGCACTTCAGGTGTACCTGCTGGGGCCTGGGTGGTACCTGTGATCGCCCTGGCCCTCAGGCCCTGCAGTCAGTCTTCACGGCACCTGGCAGGCTAGTTACTTAACCTCAATGTGCCTTAGTTTCCTTATGTGTAAAATGGACATACTGACAAGACTTCCTCTCATGGAATTGTTGGAGGGTTAAATGAGTTAAATTCATCTCCTTAGTCTAGAACCTGGCACATATTAGTATGTATTTTTCAGTGTTAGGCCTGTGGGGTGATGGCAAATGTCCATATCTCTGGTCTTAAGAAAGGTGATAAAGGATGTTTCTTTATGCCTGTGGCTGGTGAACAGGGTAGGATCATGCTTGCTGAATCTCCCCATCCTTCATCCATAGCAGATGTCACTAGTCAATCCCTGAGCTCTTCCTACTTAGTGACTCCAGAGTCATTGTCAAGCAGCCACTGCCAATTGACTATTGTCCACGTGCAAAACCAGAGCCATTTGCCATCCCTGAGCTGGCTAAAGCAATGGTGATTAAATAGACAATTTGAAGAATTGGGGGCTTGTTTCCTTTGGTGGCAGACTTGTGCATAGATCCATGGAACTCATTCTTTTATCCCCTCAACAAGAGTAGTATTTAAGTTCAAGTGTAGGTCTTTTCCATGGCTTCCCAGGTGGCTCAGTGGTAAAGAATCTACCTGCCTAAGCAGGAGACCTGAGTTCAAGCCCTGGGTCGGGAAGTTCTCTTGGAGGAGGAAATGGCAACTCACTCCATTATTCTTGCCTGGAGAATCCCATAGACAGAGGAGCCTGGCGGGCTACAGTCCATAGGGTTGCAAGGAGTCGGGCGTAACTGAACACGCATGCATGCGTAGGTCTTGGCCACGGTTCTAAAGGAGCAAGCATAAGGAATACACAGAGTAACTCATCCAAGCGGATTCATGAATAGAAAGTCACTATGTAGTGAGGTAGAAGGAAGGGCATTTGAGGAGACGATGGAATAGACTAACTCCTCCGTCCATGGGGTTCTCCAGGCAAGAATACTGGAGTGGGTTGCCACTTCCTTCTCCAGGGGATCTTTCCGACCCAGGGATCAAGCCTGGGTCTGCCACATTGGAGGCAGGCACTTTAACCTCTGAGCCATCAGGGAAGCCATAAAACTACTGGAGTGGATTGCCTTTCCCTTCTCCAGGGGATCTTCCCAACCCAGGGATTGAACCTGGGTTTCCCACATTTCAGGCAGATTCTTTACTGTCTGAGCCACCAGGTAGGCTAATATCAGTCCACCATCCCTAATAGATGGCTCTGTGGGCTGGGCTTTATAGTCTTTGATGATGGAGAGCTCATTAACTCCCAAGGCTGTGTCGTTACAGGTTATTCAGAATTGGTAACTTTGTGGGAGGAGGTCCAGGGCTGTGGTTGAGATCAAGGGCTCAGTTCCCATCCCACTGTGTACTTTGCTGTGTGAGCTTGGTGGTATACATGGCCTCTCTGAATCTCATCAATCTCGCCGTGCTGGGTGGATTGAGGGAGCCAGGGTTCAGCACGCAAAGTAGAAGAATTACAGGGTGGAAGTTCATTTTGTCTTGAGTCAAAACCTCCCCTCCTGTGCTTTCCACTCATTGATAAATATGAGGAGGGAGGTGTCCTCTTCCCACGACAAGGTCTCTGTAGACTGGCGTCCTTTCTCTGTGCCTCCACCCCTTCAGTATCTCCCCGTCTCCTGTAAGGTCAAGCCTCAAGCCCTTGGCAAGACATCCAAGGTCCCTCTGGAGCTGGTCCCCAGTGGACTGACCCTCCAGCTTCATCTCTCACCTCTCCCTGGCTTGTCCTGACTTCTCAAGGCATGTGTAGCTGCCGCAAGGTGCCCTGTGCTCCCTGCGTGTGCTGTTCCCTCGCCCTGGTACACCTTCTCCAGTTCTCCCTTGGCTGGCCCAGCACAAGTGCCGCCTCCCCTAGAAAAGCCCCCTGACCCTCAGGCTATTTAGGGTCCTCCTCCTCTGTACCCCGTCAGTCTCCATGCGTCTCTGTGTCAGCACACAGCTCACCAAACTGAGTGTCCAGCACTCTCACTGGACTCGTCATGCACCGCAGACGTGCCTTTTTATGCCCTGACATCCAGCATACAGTGAGTGCTCACATGAATG
Organism: Moschus berezovskii; assembly: GCF_049115385.1. Classification (NCBI taxonomy): domain Eukaryota; kingdom Metazoa; phylum Chordata; class Mammalia; order Artiodactyla; family Moschidae; genus Moschus; species Moschus berezovskii. The sequence continues at coordinate 31,228,429 of NC_142479.1, forward strand.
GACAGACATGTCATTGATTTGGAGCCCTCAGAGCCCCAAGGCCTCGGGAGCCTCAGACAGAGGGTCACCGTGGGAGCAGCCCAAGTCACTCATAGGTTTCTCTCAAAAGAAAGTGGCTCTTGATCTCTTTCTAGCTGAGTCTCTCTTCTAGCAAATTCCCAGGGCAGTTTGCTCTTAGAAGGTCTGTGCAGCCCCTTTTCCTGACTATTGAAGTTTCTCAGAGGAGAGTTATCCCTTTACAGCCTAACTCTTAAAAAAAAACAAACATATGCACCTTTATTTTTTATTTGTTTAGTTTTGGCCATGCCGAGTGGCATATGGGATCTTAGTTCCCCAACCAGGGATCAAAGCCATACCCCCTGCATTGGAAGCATGGAATCCTAACCTCTGGACCACCAGGGAAGTCCCTGCACAGCCTAACTCGTAGAGATCACTCACCACTTCCCTCTCTGAGATCACTCGCTTTGGGGGTGGGTTTCCACACACCTGCCAGCAGGAGCCCTGCCCTGTCCCTCTCTGGGTCCCATTTTCTTCTTTATATGTCGAGGATAGTAGTATCTGCACTGGTGTCCTGACAGTCAGCCAGATAGCGTGTGTGCTCGAGTGGCCTTTATAAAATAGGTGATGGCTGGCAGCTGGGGCCTCCGTTGAGGGACTGTGTTCCTTGGATGGGCCCTGGCCACCTCACCTGTGACTCCGTCTGGCTGCAGCCACCTGTGACTTGACTCTTTGGCCCACAGGCGGGGAGCACAGAGAGGACTCAGGCTGGAGTTCGTCTGATGCCCGGCGGGAAAGTGGCTCCGGGCCCCCCGCAGACACCCTCTCGCCAGCCAGCCTGCCCTGGCCTCCAGGGAGCTCCCAGCTGGGCAGACTGGGCAGCAGTGCCCAGGGCCCACGCTCCATCTCCGTGTCTGCTCTGCCTGCCTCAGACTCCCCAAACCCCGGCCCCGGTGAGGGCCTGTCGGACCCCTTTATCTCCCTGCACGCCAGCGGCCGGTTGACCCCCCGTGCCCTGCCCAGCTTCATCACCCCGCCGACCACGCCCCAGCTCCGACGGCACACCAAGCTGAAGCCGCCCAGGACGCCACCCCCGCCCAGCCGCAAGGTCTTCCAACTGCTGCCCAGCTTCCCCACGCTCACCCGGAGCAAGTCCCACGAGTCTCAGCTGGGGAACCGCATTGACGAGGTCTCCCCGATGAGGTAAGTGTCCTTGCCAGGCAGGTGCCGAAATTGCCACCTACTGAAAGTTCTGACTACAGTTTTCTCGCTGTAAAGGTAATATAGGCTCGATTTTTTAAAGGACGAAATTGGCCAACATAGAAACCACAACGCAAAAAGTGAAAGATGCCCCCATCTCTCAGTCCACTACCCAGACCACCTGAACTGTTTGGGCTGAATTCTATTAGACTTCTTTTTGCGCACATACACACAGACACGTCAGAATAGACTGAGTTATGATACAATAACAAATACCCCAGACCTCTGGATCTTCAAATAACCAAAGATTTATTTCTTGCTCATGCTACCTGTCCATCACAGGTCAGCCTCATTCCAGATTCCAGGCCAGAACATTGTCTAGAACATCCCACTGTGGCAGAGGGGAATAAAAAAGAAACTTTAGATGGTACAACTGAGCGATAATACCTTAACAGTTTGGGCTGAATTCTATTAGATATATTTTTATGTACACACACACACAGACTCAAAGTGATATTATGTATCAGTCAGAATAGACTGGGTTATGCTGCAATAACAAATACCCTCAGGTCTCTGGGTCTTCAAATAACCAGAGATTTATCTCTTGCTCATGCTACCTGTCCATCGCAGGTCAGCCTCATTCCAGATTCCAGGCTGGAACATTGTCTAGAACATCCCACTGTGGCAGAGGGGGAAAAAAAACTTGACATATTACAACTGAGCAATTAAATGCTCTTTCCCAAAAGTTCTACACACCATTTACGGCCCTACCCAAACAGAAGAACCAGGAAATGTCATCCTCCTATATGCCCAGAAGGGGGAACTAGAATATCTTGCTGAAACTGCTAATAATTATCAAAAGCTATGTACTCTGCTATAACCTATTTTTTAAACTTACTTTTATTTCTGAGAACTAAATATTAGTTCATCTTGAACTACCTTACTCTCTTATTTATTTATAAAAAAAATTATCTATGTATTTTATTTTATGGCCGCAACATGTGGGATCTTAGTTCCCTGACCAGGGATTGGACCCATGCCCCTTGCGTTGAAAGTGCAGAGTCTTAACCACTGAACCACTAGGGAAGTCCCTTGATCTATGTATTTTAAATAGTTAGTGACAGTCATATGGTCCAGTATCACTCACACAGAATTTTGTAGAGGTTAAAATTGTCCCCTACCATTTTTCCTTTTCCTTTCAGGAACCAACCAGGTTATCAGTTTTGTATATATCTATAATTATTCAACCTAGTTCATCTTTTAAACTTTTTAAAGCCTCTTTCCAGTGTATAGTTTAATTTCTCCCCTCTTGATGGATATTTAGGTCTTTGTCCTCTGTTATAAAATTTGCCCTTGTCTATATACCCTTGTGGAAGGGAAGGAGGAGTTTTCCTTGGGTGCCTCTTACCTTCTTGTGCTTCTGAGGGTTGGGAACCCAGCCTCGCTCCTGACATGGTCGTTTTGGGTCTCAAGTGGGCTTGTTCCCCCACCTCAGGGCAGACTCTCTTGGGTCCCTTGTGGGATAGACCTTGGACAACTCTGATGACTCCGAGTGTATGTCACCCAAGGAGAGAAATCTAGCTGTGACCAACCTGCCACTCCCGATCAAACTGTTCTGCTGGGACCTGGGGCTTGCCTCCTCCCTGACCCCCAAAAGGGGCTGAGCCTTCCATCCCCCGCCCAGATCTTCTTCTCTCTGAAGCACAGTGATAACAGCCATGTGGATACATGGACATGGGTCATTCAGAGGGCGTCTCAGTGGGTAAAACCCAGTGCCTCTCTTCCTCATTTTTTTTTTTTCCTGAAAAGAGTGTTAGGGGGGCTCTGAGTGGAGAACAGAGTCTTAGGCAGATGACACCACTTCCTTGGATCCCACTGCTGGTGAGCTGGGCCTTGCGCCCTGGGATTCAACCCCACAAAGACCAAAGCTGGCACCGCATGAGTATTCAGGCCACCCTGCCACCCTTGATGAGCCCTGAGGCTGGACTGAGTGCCCTGGGCCCCCAGCTGTCTTTGTCCCTGGAACAGCAGCACCCCCAGGAGATGTCACTCAGGCCCTGCTTGGGGGCTGCCTTTCTGCTCTTACAACTGTCCTCCTCGCCTCCTGCCCAAGCCACTTCTGTGGCTCCCTGAGCCGCCCTCCTGCTTGGTCCGAGCACCCATCCTCCCAGGGCTTTGGGCAGGGCTCCTCCACCTACAGGCATATGATCTTGGGAGACTGTGTGCCTGTTTCCTCAGCTGTGAAAAGGAATGAACTCTAATTACAATGCAGGTAGCTGGCGAGGGCTAGGAAATCTAATGTATTAAAGTACAGTGTATGGCTCCATTGTCCAGTGGGGAGTTGGGAGGGGGCCACCTCTAGCCCTTGTCGTTAAGGAAAGTCCCCAGTCACTCAGCCAGCCTGGCCCCACACAGGGGCTCAAAGTCCTCATGCAAGCACTGTATCCACTCCTGCCCAAGGACTGATGTTCCGGGGGACACCAGGCCAGCACGGTGACATAATCCCGCTTTCTCTCTTTTTTGTCTCCTCCAGGTTTGGTAAGAGTGATTCATTTTCATCCCCTCTGCCACCCGGGAGTCCTGTTTCTGTCGCTGTCCCCATCAGGGGTGGATTTCTTCGACCCTCTCTTAGTCAGCTGGCCTTTCTGTGGTCCAGAAGCAGAAATGCCGGGCTACAACTCAGGAAATAACTCTTAGGACAGGGAACCTTCAGGTAACAAGGTGGTTCAGCCCAGCCCACAGCTGCCCTGAGAAGCAGGCACCGTGAGAATGTCACCGTCTGTGGGCAGCTCTGTGGTGGGCCCCACTTGCACATTGCCACCCCCACAGGTGACCTCTGGCAGGAGTTGTTTACCTGCTGGGCTGCCGTGGTGATGCCATGCTCCTGGGAAAGAGGTTCCTTATGTTCGGTGTCGATGGATGGTAGCCATCTGCAAAGTCCAGCTAATGTCTTGGGACCCTCCATCCTGTTCAGGAGAGGGACATCCCTGGAGGCAGGAATGTGGTCAGCTCTGAATGAGGCCTGAGAGATCAGAGGGTGTGAATGTCCCCTTGGAGGAGGGTGGTAAGGATGCCCAGGCAAGCTCCGAGTCCCTTTTCCACCTCTGTGTTGAGAGCTGATTCTTGTACATGGCTGTGCTGCAGGGCATCTCTCTCCAGAGTCAAAGCAGAGGGAAACAGCCTCTGGGGTCTGCTTTTAATTGTCTCTGTGGAGATGCAGAGGCATCTGGTTTTTGCCTGAGCAAAATAGCAGCTTGTTTTTGTACTAGCCTATACTGGCTAAATAGAGTGAAGAGGCTGTCAGCAGGGTCTGAGAGATGTGGCGTGGAGTAACAGACAGTGACTTTGCCAAAATGGATCTGAATGCAGGACCACCAGGGAGGTAGAGGGCAAGGAAGGAGGGAGACTGCCCTTCCCTGTCCCCAGGGCATGGGCAGAAAACTCCCAGGACCCCTCACAGAGCCTTGTAGGAGAATCCAGCATCTGCATCCCTAGGACATCCATCTTCCCGGTTGCTATAGTGATGCAGGGACCACAACAGCGAGGCTGCTTCCCCAGTTTGCCAGGAAGGTGGGACGAGGCCTTTAGGACCAGTGTTTCACCTCCATTAGGAAAGCATCATCTCATATCCCTCCTATCCCAGGCCTGTGGCAGATATTAGTAATCAATTGTAGGGTGTCTTCAGGATTAGAGACAGCTTCATCTCACTTCTGTCCTATCCCAGGCCTGTGGCAGACATTACTAATCAACCACAGATTGTCTTCACAGATAGATGGTTAAAATCTCAATATCCCACTGTCTGTTTCTCCTAGTCTGGTAGCCTAAACCCTTTTAGATTCATATGCTTTCATGGCCTTGGCTACCGACTGAGGTGGGGTGCCCCCCTCCCCACCCCTGCTGACAAGGGAGTTGGGAGGAGTCAGCCCCACGGCAGATGTGCTAGAGAAATTGTGAGTTCAACAAGCAGCAGGTGGCAGAGGTCCGCATCAAACTCCCCTTGTTGTAGGAGGAAAGTCAGTACGTCCATCATGCCCTTCTCCTGTGGTTGTGTATCTGGTACAAGGCTTTAAGTGAACCACCACTTATTGAGCACCAGCTGTGTGCCAGGCCAGCGTGGGGTGGAGGGCTGACTCAGAGGATGTGAGATGGCCACAGATCCCTAGAGCACTGTGTTCCTGACCTTTCTGAGTCACAGATCTCTTTGATAATTGGATAAAAATCTAGACCTTCTTTCTAAGGAGAATCCCACATTAACCATCTCCAACCTTTTTGGCACAGGGTCTGGTTTCCTGGAAGACAATTTTTCCATGGACGGCAGTGGCATGGGGGTGGGCGGGGAATGGTTCAGGCGGTGATAACGCGAGCAATGGGGAGCGGCAGATGAAACTTTGCTGTCTCATCTGTCACTTATCTTCTGCTGTGTGGCCCAGTTCCTAACAGGCCATGGACCAGTAGCAGTCCACGGCCCAGGGATTGGGGACCCCTGCCCTACATCATCTGCTTACCAGTCCAGAGGAGTCCCAGACCCCCTGCAGCACATCCACGGGCTTCTTTGAGAAGCCCTGCTCTAGGAGGAGATAGGCAGTATTGAGTATGGGCAGAAGCTGGGGTGGGGAGGAGTGGGGGTCTCTCGGTGAAGGAGGGGAGAGGGAATTAGACATATGGGCTGCCAGTGGATGACAGATTGCTTCCAGCTGCTCCTCTCCTGCCCAACCTATTATACCACCAACCCCAGGGATGCCCATTCATATAAGAAAGCCAGGGCTGGAGAGAGAGGCCAGGGTGCCCTCTTGGAAAGCATGCAAAGCTCATGGCCTGAGACTTCCCCCGAGGCTCAGACTGAGTGCCCGACTGGGGCTGGACCACATAGGAATGGGTGAAGCTTCACCTCGTCTTCTCTCTACCTGCTGGGATCTGGCAGTGGTGGCTCTCAGAGCAAAATGCCCAAGGTGATTCTGCCTGGAGAGCTGGTTGTGCTGCATGGCCACCAGCCTCACCCGCTCTGCCAAGGGTCAGATAACTTCCACCTGCGTAACAAGAAGAATTGGTGACCTGTAGGTGCCTCCACCGGAGAAGGCAATGGCAAGCCACTCCAGTACTCTTGCCTAGAAAATCGCATGGACAGAGGAGCCTGGTGGGCTGCAGTCCATGGGGTCGCTACTAGTCGGACATGACTGAGTGACTTCACTTTCACTTTTTACTTTCACACATTGGAGAAGGAAATGGCAACCCACTCCAGTGTTCTTGCCTGGAGAGTCCCAGGGACGGTGGAGCCTGGTCGGCTGCCGTCTATGGGGTCGCACAGAGTCAGACACGACTGAAGTGACTTAGCAGCAGCAGCAGCAGGTGCCTCCACGAGGAAGTACAGGAGATGGGGGCAGTTGAGCTGCTGTCCTCACCTTGGCTTTGCCTTCTGCTTCACAAGCCTGTCTTCCTCCAAAGCTCGAAATCTCCCAGGGCCTGTTTCTGAACTCTCTGCAGAGGCTAGGTGGTAGCATCTGTTGGGGGGTGGGGGTAACTGCCCTGGCCCTGCTTTGGTCTCGCCTGGCTGTCCCTGTCTTGATTAGAGGCAGGTTCAGGAAAACGGCCCTCTGCCATGTGGTTGGTCTCTGCCCCTCCCATCCCCCCCCAGCCATGTGGTTGGTCTCCACCCCCACCCCCCAGCCTGTGATCTCTGAGACAGCAGGTCCCAGGTACACACCGTCCAGGTAGGAAGGACCCCCTCAGCCTGCCGACCTGGCCTCTTTCCTCGCAGATCTCCCTCACGGATCCCCACAGATGGTACGAAGGGACATCGGGCTCTCTGTGACACACAGGTAGGCCTGGCCGGGCTGGGGTGGGGAGGGGGCACAGAGCTGGGCTGGGACCTGTATAAGTTGAGCCCTGCTGGGGGGTCACTCTGCATTGCTGGAGCTCTGTCCTGACCCTGTCTCTCAGGGCTCTTTGTGTGTATGTCAGTCCGTTCTGTCTCACAGGCAGACAGTGGTCTGTCTGTCCATTCCTCTGTGGACATGGCACCCACCTGGAGCCCCTGCCTGTCACCAGCAGCCCTTTTGGACTCGCTGGCCTTCCCCTGCCCCTCCTCGAGTCTCCTCCATCTGCTGAGGGAAAACACAGGTCCTAGGAGAAACAGGGAGCCGAGAGCATCCCCCTGGGTCCTGCTTGACATTGCTTCCATGGACATAACTGGCCACACGTCAGAGCACCCTGGAGCTTGATGAAATGCCAGGCTCCATCTGCAAGGTTCTTAGCTTGCCAGTCAGGATTCCAGCAATTTCCGGAGACTGATGTTCATGCAGCTGGTGTGGCTGGTGAGGGCCTATGACATGGACCACCCAGAGGCCTTAGCCTCAACGCTCGTGAGGCTGGCGTGTGCTGCCAACCGCAGGTCTGAGCAGCATCTTGTCTCTCCACCGACAGCCAGCAGTACGGTCCTTTGGGATCCCTGTCCTCTGGCCGCCCCATTAAACAAGTCGTGAACATGGCCAGGCACACTTGTTGAGAGTCTTGCAACTTGCCAGGGCCTTTGGTTTTTCCCAGAGGTTGCGCTGCACTCTGGCCTGTGCGGAAGGCCAGCCCCAAATCCTCGCCCCGTGAGGCAGGCTTGGCTCTGAGGGGTTGAGTAATTTGCCTGAGGTCTCACAGCCACTGAGACACTCTTGAAATCGCTGGCTGGCGCCCAGGCACTTCTGTCCCAAGCCTTGGCAGGGCCCGGATGCCCGTCCCCAAGAGCCTCGGGGAGGAGAGTCCCTGGCAGCAGGAGAAGCCGTCTGAGTGAAGGTCTTGAGGGCCTCCCTCAAGCGCACCCAGTGCCATCTTCCCTGCCAGTAACCCCTCCCAGCCTCAGTTTCCCTCTCTGAGATTGGGACTTGCTGCCAGTCCTGTTGGGAGGATAAAGGTGGGTGACATGCATGTGAGCCTCATGCATCCAGCACTGGGAAGCACTTGGTGTCACCTGAGATAGGCTGACTTAGGTAAGGGACACCAGGATCAGCAGGTTGCTTTGTTTCATTTTTGTCTTGGCTGCACCTGGTCTCACGGAGGATTTGAGGCCGTGCTGGATGGACTCCGGGCAGCAGCATCCATCCTGTCTGGCATCACCAGGTGGCCCTGCCCACCCAGGCTCTGGTCTTGGATATGGGACATCATGGTCACACTCTCTTGGATTTTTAAATTCATGATCCGAGTCTCTCTCAGCAAGAAGTTCCGAAGCATTTTGGTCTAATCATAGGGGAAAAAATATTTTATGATGCTTATTCCACATCCCCAAGCCTCCGTAGCACCTGCCCCTTCTCTGGCTGAGCCCCCAACTCTCATTTCAACCTGTTTTCGGGATTTTCTAGTGGAGGCCATCTTGAGTACCACTGAGCTGTCCCCCTAACCCCCGTGTTGACAGGAGATTAAAGGCCGGAGAGACTGTGTGTGGATCAGAGCTCCTTAAAAGCCATTCCAGGGACTTCCCTGGTGGTCCAGTGGCTAAGAATCTACCTTGCAATGCAGCGGACCTGGGTTCGATCCCTGGTTGGGGAACTGAGACCCCACATTCCGTGGGGCAACTAAGCCTGAAACTACTAAAACCACTCTAGAGGGTCTGTGCGCTGCAACGGGAGATCCGAGTGATGCAGCAAAGAGCTGACACAGCCAAATAAATAAGTGAATAAATATTAAAAAAAAAAAAGTCACTCCAAGGGGGTGGGTGCCTTTCTCCTAGGCCTGGAGGCTCCCATCTTGGCTAGTAGAAGCAGTGACCTTCACACCCACAGTCCAGGCCCTGCACATTACACGGCACACATGATTCTCCTCAAGCCCTGTGAGGGGAGAGTGTCGGCCTCATTTGCAAAGACTTGGACCCATCCCACAGCCAGCAGCTGTCAGGATTCAAACCTGGTGTGGCCTGACCCCAAAACCCAGGCTCTTTCCCTCATTTTCCATCCCAGTGGTCTCTTACAGAGCCGTGCTCTGAGTTCAGAGACCTGGGGTCTGCCCCTGCTGCACAGCAGCCCAACTGTGTGACCTTGGGAAAGTCACCTAACCTCTCTGAGCTGGGTTTGCTTGCCTGTGTCCTAAGAATCCCTGACCTGCCTACTGGTGAGCTAATGTTTATGGATGCATTACAAACTGTTCCCCAAATCCTGTTGCTATTTGTTCTGTCGTTACTATGATATCCTATGTGTTTAAAAATCTAGTCCTCCAAAACAGTGAGTTCTTTCTGCCCCGAGGCTCCCCATCCTGTGCACAGACCTTGGACTTTTTCTCTGGGAGGCAGCCACCCACTCAATCCCCATCCTTCTTTTCAGTGTATCTTTTGTGGATTGTTTAAAAATTTAGTTTGGATTGAAATGCATTTATAATTCAAACCTCCAGAGGATGTATATTTATGAGAAAAGTCCCCTCCCGCTGCTGTCATCATCCCCCCCAACCCCCCCATAGGCAGATCTTGGCAGTCTTCTATGTGTCCCCCTGGAGATATTTTTGTACAATCAAATACATATGTAAATTCTTCCACCTCCTTTTTTATTTTCACAAAAATATTGCATATATTATACACACTGTTCTATACTTTGCTTTTTTCTTTTTAAAATGGAGGCGTGATTTATATGGAGCTGAGTACACAAATTCTTAACATATGCGTACACCCACGTATACCACCCGTACGAAGATTCAGAACGTCCCCACCCCAGAAAGTTCTCTTTGGCTCTTCTTAGTCCATAGTGCTAACATCCAGAGATGCTATTCCCTTCTGTCATCATAGATGAGATTTTCCTGTACTTGAACTTCAAATAAATGGAGTCATGTAGCATCGTACCTTCCTTTTTTCACCGATGTTGTAATTTCGTGATCATTCCCTATTTGCATAAAAAGACCTTCCTTACTGTATTTTTCGACCGTTTGGTGCTCAGTTGTGTGCATGGACCATACATTGTACAGTCAGTCACCTGAACACCTAAACAACATAGCTTGTTTCTAGTCTCTTCTGCCACCAACATGCTGCAGTGAGTAACCTTGTCAGTACATCATTTGACACCCGTGGGAGTATCTGTTGGATGAATTCCTGGGACTGGAATTGCTCCATGGGTGCACTTGTAATTTTGATTGCTTTTGCCAATTTGCCTGCCAGAGAGCTGGCATCGGTGACCACACCAGCTTTAGCAATGAAGACTTTGTGGCTGAGAACTCTGAGTGCCTGGGGAAAGCAGTGGCCCTGGGTGTCCCTGCCCTCCCCTTGAGAGGGCGCCCGGGTGTCTGGGGTGGAACTAGTTCTTCTGGTCTCCCTGTGGCTTTGTGGGGGCGCTTCTCCATCCTGGCTGAGCATTTTCATGTGCCCACCCCCTGCAGGTTCTCCACCAAGTCCTGGCTGTCGCAGGTCTGCCACGTGTGCCAGAAGAGCATGATGTTTGGAGTGAAGTGCAAGCACTGCAGGTGATGAGCGGAGGGTGCAGAGATGGGAGGGGGGCACAAACTCCATACTTTCCGTTCAGTAAGTCTCACTACTTGGTTCTTGGCCTCCGGTCAAATCAGAGTTCAAAGGAACTCATTTGAGAGTTCCAAAACCTATTTGTAATCTCAGCACATCAGGGAGTGATCAGCCCTCTCTTGGAAGAATAAAGAAGCATCAGGCAAAGCATTATTAGAAGAAGGGACTGTTTGAGGTGGGCTTTGAAGGATGAATAGAAGTTTACCAGGTGGACTAAGGAGATAAGAGAATTCTGGGTCAAGAAAGCACCTTGTATAAAGGCAGAGAGGAATGGCAAGACTTTTCTGGAAACTGTAAGGAGCTCTGAAGTTTAAGGTTAGCACATAAGGAATCAGGAAATGGGGCCAGGGAATGGTAAATACAGAGAAGTGGCTTGTGGTATTTAGAGAAGAGAATGAGGGAAGAATGTAGATTCTATTTAAATTCAATCCTTTTCCTACTGTTCAGGTTTCTGGTAGGAAAGAAGGGCAAGGGTAGTGAACATAAGGGTGAGCAGAGTCTGTTCCCTGCTGTCGACTACCCCCACTGTACAGAGGATGGACCTGAAGCCTGTTGCCAGTCCACGTTGTCCTTGCATTGCTGTGTGACCCGAAGCAAGGTGCTTGCCCTTTATGGGCCTCATTTTTGTCTTCCAGGTCTCTCTGTGCAATCAGGATTACTCCAAAAATCTGAGCTAGAGTGTGTAGTAAAAGTATTTGGGCTCCCGCCAGACTGTAGGTGGTGGGTCTCATGTGTGTCTGTTGGATAAATTGTGGTTAGGAGAGAACCACAGGAAAGCACAAAGGAGATGTCAGACCTTTCTCACCAGTCTAGGTGTTTGGTGGCTCCCGGCCATTTGGCTTTAAATCAGGGGCCTCCAGCTCCTAGTCAAGTAATACCTTTCATGGAGAGAGCCCAGGATAACCTCTGAACCCCAAGCTCTCCTGTAGTTGTGGTGTGAAGTTGGAGGACCCCAACTGTCAGCCCATTTGATCAACGAGAACCCAGAGGAGGGTTCAGCAGGCAGAACCAAACCAAGAATCCCAGTCCAGCTCTTTCCATTCCCTTTGCTCTGATCCTCAGACAACATGGCCTATGCAGGAAGGTAGCAGGAGGGGCCTCCCTGGGATCCTTGGGTAACGGAAATATTTTCCTGCTAATTCATCTCTTTCAGGTTCAGATTTGTCTCAAGCTTTCTGAACATGGGTAGAGGGTCTTCTTTTTGTTTAGAAAAGAGAAATAGATGTATTACCTACAGCAAGTTAAAATGGGGGAAATCAAACATGTTTGCATCTAGATGGGTGGTGTGGGATGGGATGTAGGAGGGAGATACAAGAGGGAGGGGAACATATGTTTACCTAAGGTTGATTCATGTTCATGTAGGGCAGAAACCAATGCAACATTGTAAGGCAATTATCCTCCAATTAAAAATAAAAAAAAAAAAACAAAACCCTGCTTTGCTGTGAAGATGAGGCAGATGACAGTGGGAACATGGCCGTGCTCAACAGAAATCAGCTGCTAGTACTATTAACACAAGATGCTCTCCACTCTAAAGCTAATGTTTGTTGAGACATTTGTGGGAACTGAGGCAGTCAGGGTTGAGTGTTGTACAGAACTGCCAGGCAGTGCTTCCGAGCCCCTGTGTGTGTCCTGGGGCCCATGTGGCCCCTCCATGCACTGACCCTGCCTTCTCCACCAGGTTGAAGTGTCATAACAAGTGTACAAAAGAAGCCCCTGCCTGTAGAATATCCTTCCTTCCACGTGAGTGTCCTACCCTTCTCCCCTCTACCTTCGGGATTTGGGGTGCATCTTTCTTGATTCTCTTCCCTGCTGATCGTTACAACTCCCCCCCCCGCCCTGTTTTAAACAGTACCCAAGCTTCGGAGGACAGAATCCGTGCCCTCAGACATCAACAATCCGGTGGACAGAGCTGCTGAACCCCATTTCGGAACCCTCCCCAAAGCACTGACAAAGAAGGTACCATGTCAGGAGAACCCTTGCCCAGGGTTCCTTTCTGTGACACACGCCCAGAGTGGCGGTCCAGTAGGGAAGTGTGATGCTGAAACCCAGTTGCATGGCCGGAGGGTAGCCTGCGGGGATCTCATGTTCACAAATGTTTCACATTTGTGTGCAAATCATAGTTAGTTATGTGACAATACCCCCTCCTCCCTGTTTTTCAATTAATTGATTTTTGGCTGCACCGGGTCTGCACTGCTACGCGAAGACTATCTCAAGTTGCGGCGAGCCAGGGCCACTCTAGCTGTGGAGCGTGCTCAGGCTTCCCGTTGCGCTGGCTTCTCTTGTTTCAGAGCACAGGCTCTAGCAATTGTGGGCTTCGGTTGTTGTGGCGCCCTCCCCTATTCTGAGCCACCATTTCCTGAGTACTTCAGCTTCAGGAACGGAACTTTCTCCACTGATAACTCATCTGATCCCCACAGTGGTTCTAAAAGTCACATGCTGATGTCACTGCCCCCTTTTTTTTTTAATAGTGTTTTTTTTTTTTTTTTGGGCTACACTGTGACTTGTGGGAATTTTGTTCCCCAACCGGGGATCAAACCTGTGCCCTCGACAGTGAAAGCACAGAGTCCTAACCACTGGACCACCAGGGATTTTGTATCACTTCCATTTTAGAGATGAAGAAACTGCGTGCAAGGTTTCCTGTGGGTGAGAGGCAGGCCCGGAGCGCGTGGGTGCTGTGGCGGGCAGGGCTGTGGGGTCATGCTCCAGCCGGGCCCCTGACGCCTGCCTTGGCAGCAAGGAAATGTGTCTATTGAACGCTGAGCAACCCTGTGAGGCAGCAGCTGATGCCCCGCTTATGCAGACAACACACCATGTGGCTGAGAAGCGTGGGCCGGTTTGTCCAGGGTCACACAGCCGCTGAGTCTGGGCTGGGATTCAACCTGCCTCAAACAAACCCCCTGCCCTTGCTGGCCTGGCCTGATCGGGATGGGGGCTCTGGGATGTGGTGTGTGTAGGGGGCAGACTGAGGGCTCTGGGGGTGCAGCCCCCTCCCCCTTTAGCTTGGCAGGAGGCGGTGTTGGCCATCACTGGACAATGAGACCCACTGCATGGCTTTGGTGGTTTCCAGAATCCCCCCTACATCCCAGAGGCTTGAGGGCCTGCCAGAGAGCAACCTGTTGAGCTTAGCTTTTAACCCAGGTTAGCCCCGACTTTTTTTTGAACAGGGCTGCCTGCCCTACCCCATGAGGAACTGGCTTTTGGTCTAGGACACACTGGGCAGGCCCATGGTCCCCCAGGCATGGACTCAGTTCCCCCGTGACCCTCCCTCAGGGGATCCTCTGGCCTTGCTAGGCTCCACACCACTGAGTGGCCTAGCTGGCAGATCCAACTGCTGAGTGGCAGGAGCACTTATTAGGCACCCACTGTGTGTGTGTCCCCAGTCACTCAGTCATGTCTGACCCTTTGCAAACCCCATGGACTGTAGCTCACCGGGCTCCTCTGTCCATGGGATTTTCCAAGCAAGAATACTGGAGTGGGTTGTCATTTCCTCCTCCAGGGGATCTTCCCGACCCAGGGATTGAACTGTATCTCCTACATTGGCAGGCAGATTCTTTTACCACTGAGTCATCTGGAAGCCCTACCCACTGTGAACCACCCACTAAATACTTGTCAGGGGCTGAATTTAATCCATTAAAGGATCCTGCTCTGTGGTCAGCCGAGAGCTAGGCCCTGGGTGTGTGACAAGATGTGGCTCTTGCTTTCCTGGGACACACACAGTGTGGTGGAGAGAGTCTTCAGAAAACCACCCTAGACTCCTGCAGCTGGCAAACAGTAGTTCAAGTGCCCTGATGAAAAGTTCTCAGGGCCCTGGGAAGAAACAAGGGGGGTTGGGGGAGCCTGGCTCCCACCAGGCCTGGGGGAGGACTTCTGGGTGGAAAGGATGTTTGAGCTGAAATCAGAAAGATGAGAGGAGCCCTCCAGGGGTCAGGCGTTGAGGTGCAGGTCTCCCTGTGCCGTCCTTCCCTCTAACATTACACCCGTAAAACGCCAGGACACCCTGGCTGACCTCCTCCTTTTTAGGTGGGGAGGAGTGGGCGGGCAGGCTGGGCTGGGTGGTCCCTGCCACTCCCCGTGTCTCTGGTCCTGCAGGAGCATCCTCCAACCATGAACCACTTGGACTCCAGCAGCAACCCGTCCTCCACTACGTCCTCCACGCCCTCCTCGCCTGCGCCCTTCCCAACGTCGTCCAACCCATCCAGTGCCACCACGCCCCCCAACCCCTCGCCTGGCCAGCGGGATGGCAGGTTCAACTTCCCAGGTATCACACCTTGGGGCTTTCTTGGGCATGAGGGATGGGGTTGCATGTTCCTTCTCTGCCCATCCTGGCTGACTCAAGGCCAAACCGTCTCCACCGCTAAGAGCAGTAGCTGAACACTGAGTGTGTCACCATATTTAAACCTGCTGTGATTGTACCCATTTTACAGATGGGGACACTGAGGTTCAGAGGGAGTAAGTGGCTTGCCCCAAGCTGTAAGCAGCAGAGCCGGGATCAAAGCCAAGTCTGTCTGATGCAAAGCCTGGGTTCTTGACCTAGTCCCAGGCTGCCCTCCTGTGTGTGGGATGGCTTCCTGGGGGCATTGTTCACTCTCTCGGGGCTTCTGGGCTCCTGAGAAGCAGGGCAGGCAGCACTGAGACCTGGGGCAAGCCCAGAAGGCCAGGGCGAAGGAATCCAGGCCCTGTGGCTTTCCTGCTCTGGGTCTGGACGAGCTGCTTAAGGGGGCACTCTGTTCCCTTTTCTATAAAATAAGAGACCATGTGAGGCTAGAGTTAGGTTATTCCCACTGTGTGGGTGAGGCCATGGAGTCCACCGAGGGGTGTGTGCCAGAGCCAAACTGACCTCTGACTACGGTCCCAGCTGCCCTGGGTCTATAGGGACAGGGCTCCCACCACTTGGCCAGGCCTGGCATGTCCCATCTCCCCAGGGAGCAGAACAAAGCCCACTGGCCCCCTTCAGGGCTGAGCCCCAGCCCTGGCCTCGCAGACAGCCCCTCGAAACTGGTCTCAGCCCTCAGTGTGTTTCAGGCTCAAGGAAGGAGGGCAGCTGGGCTGCCCCAGTTTGCTCCGGGCCCAGCCAGGCTGGCTGCCAGCTTCAGCTTGTGGACTCCAGGTCTGGCCCCACCTGTCACTGGTCCCTGGGGCTCCAGGCCGAGGAGGACAGAGGCATGGCTTTTCCTGTGCTGGGGACCCCTGGCTGGGAATCTCTCTAGCCTCATCTCCCCAGGGTCCCAGGGACTTCTTTTGGGGGGTGGTGGTGAGATTTTTTAGGACTCTTTCTTCATTTTTGCCTTAACATGCATGTGGCTGCCTATCTCCCGACACTAATGCATCGTTCCAAGCCTGCCCCTCCCTCCTCCGACCCAGCGATGGCCACGTGATTACACTCCTCTGTTCTGCTCTGTCATTGTGATGCTCTGAAGCCGGGCCTTTTGCTGAGCCTCCTAGTCTGAAAGGAAAGGCTTTTTCTGAAAGGAGGGGCCTGTTTGAAAAACAAGAGTCACTGAAAAAGTCCTTTGTGTGACATCAGCCAGAGCTTCTTAGCTTCCCTGATGTCCCGGGCTGGGCCCGCTTTGTACCCTGCACGGAGCCCTCTCTCTCTGGCCATGGGCTGGGCTGGGCTGGCAGTTAACGTGGGATGGGGCCTCCTCCTATAGTCCACCCGCTCCATACTGTGCAGGACCATTTCCGTGTATGTTTGAGGCTAACCCTGGAGAAAGGTTATTTTTTGGATGGTGATATTGAGCGGCAGAAGCCTCAGTACCTCCAGGTGTGAATGTGGGCTGTTGGATTTTCCCTTCTCCTGCACACAGCATTGTTCAGTGTTTTCAGAATCTTGGTTTTTCTCCCCGTTATATTTTGCCCTCCTGGGCTCACGCGCACTTCACAGAGGAGAAGGGGGCCTGGGAGGTGAATGGAATCGGCCAGGGCTCTGCAGCAGGGTGGCCCCCAAGACTTGATCTCTGAACCCCAGTCCTCCAGTGCAAGACCCCTTACTCCCGGGGGCTCCTGTCGGCACCCACTTTCTCCCAGCTCTTTTCCTCCTTCCTGCATGGAGCGCCCCATCCTGGCCAGGCCCACGTGGGACAGGGCAGGTGGGGCAGGGGTGCCCCGGCCCTATAACCAGCCCCTCTCCCCTGAGCCCCTGCCTCTGTTCCCTCTCCCGTGCTGTGTTTGCTATTCTGTGTGTGACTCACCTCCTCTTCTGTTTAAAGCTGCCTACTTCATTCATCATAGACAGCAGTTTATCTTCCCAGGTGAGTCCTATGCATGGTTCCACTAACTGTCCCTTGCTGTGAGCCCCCTCTGTCCAGCCCTCTCCCTGAGGACCTGTGTCTCACACCCATCTGCTTTGAGAGCTGACTGTCTGTAGAGGGTGCGCAAGGGGGCAGAGCGAATAGCCTTGAAGGGGCAGTGCCTTACCGCGAGGACCCTTGGCATCCACCCTCCCCTGCCTCTTTGCAGAGGCTTCAGGCAACTTGTCCAGGGTCACAGCCAGGAGGTGGCAGAAAGCCAGTTTGTAGAATAAGGGGAGAGGACCTTTTGCTGATGCCTTTTGAGCATCTGACAAGATATCATCTTCTACATAATAACAAGGAAACTACTACTTCTTTCTTAAAGAAGGGGATGCCAGTTTGGGAAGGTCTGCAGACTTCATTTATTTGGTGGGTCTCTCCTTCCAGAGCCTTGCCGCACAGCGCTGTCTGCTGGCCATTGTTGGAAATGCCTGCCATGCAGAAAGTTGAAAGAAAACTTTGTCAGGCGTTCTCATTAATTTCCTTGCACAGAAATTGTTTTGCACACCTACTATGTGCCAGCCTTTGCATTTGACCATATTCCTGCCCCTAAGGAGTTTATATTCCTTAGTACTTATTTCTCTAATTGGAGGTGACAAGCTATAGTATAAGTAATCTGTGACTTTAATTCTGAGTTTAGGTATATGAAGGTTCTATGTGTTTTAGATGAAGACTGTAGTTAGTTGTTTTTCCCTGGATTAAACAGGCCTGTCTTGAAGTCATGGTATTTTGGTAATTCCAGGCCTTTCTATTCCCCATCCCAGCTCCATTAGGGGAGTGACTGAGAGCATTTGTTAGCTCTTATAGGTGGTTTCTCGGGTTGTGCAGGCTGGTTGGGGGTAGGGCCAGGCTCCCTGAGCTGCCTCTGTGGTTCCAAGAGCCTGCCTGGTTACTGCTGTAGGGTGACATACAGGGGAGTACCCTTGAAAGCTTTGTAGCTTTTCTTCTAGAAGGGTCCATCTTGCTCTGAAGATGTCAAGGGGGAGAGGAAGGAAATATAGTTCCATTAAAACAGATACGGACACATTTGGAGCAGAATACACTCTTAATGTTTAAGGAAAAGTGTGAAGCTTCAGAGGCATCTTGCCTCCCCCCAACTTGGGGTGCTGTGATTCATGGGGTCGCAAAGAGTCGGACATGACTGAGCGACTGAACTTGGGGTGCTGTTCTCCCCAGATTCCCTTCTACCCTATGTCACCCTATCTCTGTGCATGTGTTTTTCTTCTATGGAAACATTTGAACAGCGTTGGGAGGGTAGAAACATCAGGCTGCCTTTGACAGTCTGCAGACACAAGGTAGTGTTGTCTGGGGAAGCCTTGGCAGAGACTTCCGGGGTTTAGGATTCCCCATAAATTGCACACAGAATGTTGGATACATGTGTGCATTTCTCTGATAAGAAGGTCCACGGCCTCTATCAGACTCTCTTCCAAGCCTGTGAGGTCCCAGAAATGTTGAGAGGGCTTCCCAGGTGGGACTAGTGGTAAAGAATCTGCCTGCCAATGCAGGAGATGCTGGTTTGATCCCTGGGTTGAGAAGATCCTCTGGAGGAGGAAATAACAATCCACTTCACTATTCTTGCCTGGGAAATCCCATGGACAGAAGATCTGGTGGGCTGCAGTGCATGAGGTCGCAAAGTCAGACACGACTGAACACGCAGTCAGAGATGTCAGAAAGCTTCAGGGAAAGCCTTGCGAAGAGCCCAGAGGGAGGTGAGGGAGATTTGCTGGCTAATGGGAATTCCCTTTGTTCCAGCAGACAGGGAGAGGCCCTGATTAGCTCCAACCACCGCCACCTCCAATCTCTTCTTTTCCTGCAAAAGGGGGTGAAGGGCCCACCCAGCCCTGAGGCTGCCAGCCTCTCTGAGCACGTTGAGAAGGGACCAGAAAGAACAGAAAGAAGCCAGCAGCCGGAGCAGCCATGGGGGGAGCGGGGGCGGGGAGAGTTGGCCTATGACATATTGGCTCCATGCTGGTGTGACCATCTGTCCAGTGTTCCCCGGATGGGGGGCTTTTGGTGCTGAAACTTAGAGAGCCACTGGCTCAGGGGTCAGTGCCAGCTGCCCCATCCCGGGGTCCCTGATGTGTGGACTGTGCATTTCTGTCTCCCCAGAGTGCTGCTTCACCAGCCACCAAAGCTGGAAGCTGAGGGGATGGGGCCTCCGGCTTCCACCCAAAATGCCTGGCATCCATTGCCAGGTACCTGGTGTCACTAATGAGCCACCTGCGAGTCTGACCTTTGGCCTCTGTTGGCCGAGGGTCTCATTGCCTTCAAGGGTTGTTGCAGCCAGCAGCCCCTGCCTCAGACACGTCCAGTCAATAGGGGCCCAGTTGTTTTTACCACTTACTTGTAGGGGGCCTCAGGGCGATGGTGGCAACTGAGAAGCTCAGCCTCCACCCCACCTGGAGTCCCTGCCCAGGGCATAGCCATGTGGGAAAAACCAAGTGCCATGGAGGGCTTCCTCTGCAGTCTGTTTTAGGAAAAGCACGTGGAAGTGGCCCTGAGAGCCCGCGTGTGACCCAGGGAGGGGCCGCTGGGGAAGCACCTCTGCTCTGTGTTTCCGGGAGGTAGTGGGAACAGGTCTCATGCCTCGTATTTTTCTTCCATTTCCTCCAGACATTTCGGCATTTCCACAGGCAGCGCCGTTCACTGATGGAGCGGACAGTTCCCGGTAGGCATCGTGTGCTTTCTTCTCCCTGGGGACTTGTTAAAGCTGGACCCACATCCCTGACCGCCTCCTTCATCTACTATTATTAATATTGTTTTTAACATTTTATGTTGCAGTATGGGCGATGAACAGTGTTGTGATAGTTTCAGGTGGACAGCAATGGGACTCAGCCATACATATTCCGTGCATCCATTCACCCCCTGCCCCAAACTCCCCTCCCATCCAGGCTGCCACGTAACCCTGAGCAGAGTTCCCTGTGCTCTATAGCAGGACCCTGTTCTACCTCCACATTTAAATCTCTGACCCTCTAATTTCAGACCTTACCATGGACCTGGGCAGCCAGATGGAGCACTCCCTGGGCTAATTCTCCCTGTGATCCAGTTAACTCAGTCCCAGGGTTTTAGTTGCCTCTTATCACCACAGTCAGCATTGGGTGGGGCTGCCTGTGCAACAGGAGCTGTCTAGTGACCCAGGAGAGCTGGGCGAAGGGCACCCAGCCTTAGAGAAACCTGATAACACAGCTCCTGTTCATGACGCTCCTTGGGTGTCAAGGAGCCCTTTCTCGGTCAGGCCACGCCGACCACTTGACTCACCTTGTTTTGTAGAGGTCTCAGCCAGGTGTAAAGTAGGTGTTGTCCTTGACATCTGGATGAGGGAATTGGCTCAGAGAGGTTAAGAAATTGCATTAAGTCACACAGCTTAGGGAGTAAGGGAAGCAGTCCTCAAGTAGAATTATAAATCCTGTGCCCGTGCTTGGAACCCCATACTAGTTGTCAGATTTGAAAGGTCCCTGATGGTCACTGTCTACTGCTCAGCTCCCACCACCCTCAAGTTCAGCCTGGGGAAGGCCAAGGCTGGAGAAGGGAAGTGGGGTCTGGCCTTTGGCCTGCTGTGTATTTCCACAGCATCCAGACAGCCTTTCCTGTGGCCAAGTGGGTCAAAGGAAGGGTCCAGGCCTGGCACCCCTTTCTCAGACCTCACGTGGGGAGTCTCCTGCCCAGCTGGGAGCCGAGTGGCCCAACCTCGGGGTCTCCTTGACAAACCCTGCTTTACTCTTAGGCTTGACGACCAGCCAAAAGCAGATGTGTCGGAAGATCATGAAGTGGAGGTGAGTGATGGCGACGCGTGAGCCGTAGACAGAGAATCTCTTTCCTCTCTCCCCGGCTCAGCGCGTGGAGGCGTTTGGGAGCGTGTGGGCACCCGGCTCTGGTGGGGGCTATCCCAGGTGCCCACCTGCTGCAGCAGATGCGGGCAGTGTGCAAGGCAGCAAGAGCAGTGAGGAGTACCATGAAGCAAGCTTCCTTTTGCTTTTCTGTTTTTTGAGGCTAAAGTAAGCTCTTCATTCCTGTGGTTTCCACCTCCAGCTGAGAGGCCCAGGCCCCAGCCCAGGAGACTCTCCCTCAGTCAGTCTCGGGTGGGGCCAGGCAGTTGGATGTTATGAAATATTCCTGGGTGATTCTGATTGTAGCTGGGGCCAAGGACTGCTGCCTTGACCCTTGACCCAGTGTCACGCGAGCCTGGCAAGTGTGGTGGCTTATGGAGCCTCAGCAGACTGATTTACTCTTGCCCAGAGGAGTCACGGGCTTCCCAGGTGGTGCTAATGGTAAAGACTCCACCTGCCAAAGCAGGAGATGCAAGAGACATGGGTTTGATTCTGGGCCAGGAAGATCCTATGGAGCAGGAAATGCCTGGAAAATTCCATGGGCAGAGGAGCCTAGTGGGCCCCAGCCCATGGGGTCCCAAAGAGTCAGACAAGACTGAGCGACTAAGCACAACACAGCATCTCAAACTCTGTGTTTAAACAAAAGCTTAGGACTTTTCCTGGTTTTCCAGTGGCTAAGACTCTGCACTCCCAGGTCAGGGGGCCCAGGGTTGATCTCTGGTCAGGGGACTAGATCCCACATGCTGCAACTAAGTGTTCACATGTTACAACTAAAACTCCTGCATGCTATAACTAAAAACAGAACAGAAAAAAAGATACCACATGCTGCAACGAAGACCTGGTGCAGGCAAATAAAGTAAATAAGTATTTTTTAAAAAATAAAAGCATATCCAGAAAGGGTGTTAGTGTTCTTCCCCAGCGATTAGATATTGTTCCTAGGAGCAATGTCTTGGAACATTAGCAGGAAGAAGGGCCACGCTCCGTATTTTTTGGCTTAGGACATTGAAACCGTGTGGTGCTGAGTGACCCGTCCACTTTGCACATGAAGTCTGCACAGAGCTGTGACTAGAGCCCAGGCCTCCTGACCCCAGACCCCTCTGCTCCCTGACCTGGTGGGGGTTTTGGGGGAGGGAAGTCACCTGCCCCCAGGTCTGCCGCCCCTTCTATTCCCTCCTCCTCTCCTTCCAGGCCGAGGAGCCTGAGGCCGGCAAGTCAGAGGCCGAAGACGACGAGGATGAGGTGGACGACCTGCCGACCTCCCGCCGGCCCTGGCGGGGCCCTATCTCACGCAAGGCCAGCCAGACCAGCGTGTACCTGCAGGAGTGGGACATCCCCTTTGAGCAGGTGGAGCTGGGTGAGCCCATCGGGCAGGGCCGCTGGGGCCGGGTGCACCGTGGCCGCTGGCACGGTGAGGTGGCCATCCGCCTGCTGGAGATGGACGGCCACAACCAGGACCACCTGAAACTGTTCAAGAAGGAGGTGATGAACTATCGGCAGACACGGCACGAGAACGTGGTGCTCTTCATGGGGGCCTGCATGAACCCGCCCCACCTGGCCATCATCACCAGGTAACCCGGCCCCGCCCCTTTCCCGGGGGGCCTGGTTATTTGCATGCCTCTGGAGAAAGGCTTTAAAAATAGTCCACGTTTTTAAAAAATCTTAAAAGAAGAAACCCCCAAGATGGAGTCTAATTTCCCCATCATATAACCCCACTGACATTAAATAAATTAATTAATGAAAGGATACCTAAAGACAGAGAAAGTTAAAATGTTCCCGTAAAGTACAAAGTGAAAACCAGTCTCCTCCCACCCTACCTGGGTGATTCTGTAAGCAAAGGTGGGTACTCTAAACAGTTCTTATCATGCCTTCCATTCGAATCAAGGAATTTGTATACACTCATGTTTTTAAGGGCTTCTCAGGTGGCGCTAGTTGTAAAGAGTCCACCAGCCAATGCAGGAGATGCTCAGCATCCCTCAGACCCCAGCCTCGGTGCTGTCTGTCATTCAGCCTTCCGTCTCTCTCTCATCTACCCGGTCCCAAGAGAGATCTGAGTCTGCTTAAAGGGAATGTGGCACTAGTGGTAAAGATCCTGCCTGCCAATGCAGGAGACACGAGACGTGGGTTCAGTTCCTGGGTCGGGAAGATCCCCTGGAGGAGGAAATGGCAACCCACTCCAGTATTCATGCCTGGAGAATCCCATGGACAGAGGAGCCTGGCGGGCTACAGTCCATAGGGTTGAAAAGAGTCAGACACGACTGAAGCTACTTAGCACATCTAGTAAAAGAATAAAAGAACATTAACAAAACATTTAACGTGGCTGAGGGGGCTGGGACATGGATAAGTAACCATCAGCCGATAGATACTCCAGACCCTGAGGGTCGAGGAATCTTATCTCGTTGGAGATGGTTCCTAAAAATTAGCCCCTCCCTCAGATGGCTTAAGTCGGCTTCTCCCTAGAACAGCAGTGAAGCCACCCTTTTTCTCCAGGTCCTTGTTACTCCAGGTTTTGCTTTAAATATTTACGTATTTATTTGGCTGTGTCTGGTCTTAGTTGCCGCTCGCGGGATCTTTCACTGTGGTGTGCCGGCTTAGTTGCTTCATGGCCTGTGGGATATTAGTTCCCCAATCAGGGATCAAACCTGAGCCCCCTGCATTGCAAGGCGGATTCTTAACCACTGAAGTCCCTCACCCCAGGTTTTAGGAGTCAGTACAGGTAGGGACTCCAACATGCAAGCCCCTTATCTAATATACTCACTCTGACACCGCTGATGGCCGCCCCCACCCTGCCCCTGCTCCACTGCACATTCTGCCTTGTCATAAAAAAACCCCATGATCAGAAAACAGCACGATCACGGAAGTCAGTATGGAGATTCCAGAGCCCTGACGCTGCCTGGGTATAACCTGAAAAGGCCAGGTTCTTCCCTGGTTGACTTCGAGTGGGCGAGTTCCTGCTTCGAACCATGAGAGCAGGTGGACTGCTCTGAATGTGGGGCTCAGCTGGTAAAGAATCTGCCCACAATGCGGGAGACCTGGGCTCAATCCCTGGGTTGGGAAGATCCCCTGGAAAAGGGAAAGGCTACCCACTCCAGTATTCTGGCTTGGAGAATTCCATGGACTGTATATCTTAAAGAGTTGGACACAACTGAACAATCCTTAAACTTAGTGAACTATTTCCTGTTCTATGGTGGGTGGGCTAGAGGTCTCAGGGGATGTGTGTTCTTGCCCATTCAGGCTGGGCCTCTGCAGCAATGAGCATCAAGGGGACTTCCCTGGTGGTCCAGTGGTTAAGATGCAGCGCTTCCATGGCGGGGCAGGGCTCGATCCCTGGTCCCCATGTGCCATGAAGTATGACCAAAATAAAACAAAGAAGGAATGGCATCAAGTTGGTCAAGAAAGATTCTGGCACCCAGGGTCCAGGGGATGGAGCTGGTGGACACAGCTCTCCCTGGCTCCACAAGTGCTGAGGTCAGGCTGCATGGGCCCTAGATCTCTGCCTGACTCTCTGCTCTTCACAGCTTCTGCAAGGGACGGACGTTGCACTCGTTTGTGAGGGACCCCAAGACATCTCTGGACATCAACAAGACCAGGCAGATCGCCCAGGAGATCATTAAGGTAAAGGTTCCAGAGCTCCTTCCTAGCTGTCCCCCAATCCATCTGCCGGTGTCAGGCTGGTGGTGGTGGCTGTTTTGTCTCTCCCTTTAGCTTGGGTGCCTCGTGGATGGGACCTCCATCTCCTTCCCTCCTTCTTTGTCTTGTCTGCTGGGAACTGAACACACTGGAGAAGTGCAGTGGGCTATAAAGACAGATGGACTGAGTTTGAATCTTGGTGATACCAGCTGTGTGACTTCGGGCAGGTCGATTAGCCTCTCTGAGCCTCGGCCTCCTCCCCTGTAAAATGGGGTTGCCTGCGTCACCTCCCTCATTGGATTGGTGCAAAGGTAAACTGCAGTAATCTGTGGAGAGAGCATTGAGCACTGGGCCACTAGCGCTTGGTGAGAGTCTGTTAGAACTGATTAAGGTTTGGGGCAGGTGTTCTGCCTTAAAGTTCCTGAATCTAGGTTTCATGCAGACAGGCCCTCAGGCTCAACTCAGGCAGCCTTTTTTCTTTTGCTTCCATCTTTTTCAAGTAATTAAATGAAAGTGAAAGAAACGCTTATTTATTTCTTTATTTAGCAGCAGACAGGGTCTGAGAAAAACTCCATCAAGGCTGGATGGGCTTCCTCTTACTGGTTCTTGTTTTTGCAGAAAAGCTTTCTCTTAACCAGTTCCCATCAAGTTTTTGTCCCTGTCCTGTCTTCAGTTTTGCTTTTCTTTTTTTTTCTCCCTCCCTCCTTCCATCATGTATGCACATCATTGGAAAGGAAAAAATAAAAATCTCAGTGACATTTTGGAACGCCAAGATTTCTCCGTGACATTTCCACACAGCAAAACGAATGCATGGGCTTCCCTGATGGCTCAGGGGTAAAGAATCCACCTGCCAATGCAGGAAACGCAGGTTCAAGCCCTGAATCGGGAAGATCCCCTGGAGAAGGAAATGGCAGCCCACTCCAGTATTCTTGCCTGGGAAATCCCATGGACAGAGGAGCCTGGTGGGATCAAAAAAAGAGTTACACACACAAAAAAGAGAGACACAGCTTAGTGACTACACAATCACAAATGAATGCATTAAACTTTTGCAGCCCCCCCAAACCAAAACATCACATGTACGCCTTCATCTGTAGTCTGTCTCATCACAGAGAAGTTGGAGGGAGCTGCAGTGTTATACCTCCTCTGATATCCCCAAACCTGCTGGGCCCTGCTCCCCCAAACTGTTGTGTCTCCTTATTGTCAGGACACTGGGGGAGTCTGGGTGCTGAGTTTGGCTGAGTTCGGCTGAATGAGTCATCTGGAAGATTCCAGGGTAGAGCCAGAAGTAAGCTCTCTGCTGGCTCATTTATCTTCCCCATCCCCCTTCTTCTGGGAACTTCTAAGCCACTTCCTTTTGTATGCATCTCTGATACTTGGAGGCTCAAAATATAATAATGGGGTCTTGACCTTTGGTTCGGAGAAGGCAATGGCAACCCATTCCAGTACTCTTGCCTGGAAAATCCCATGGACGGAGGAGCCTGATAGGCTGCAGTCCATGGGGTCGCTAAGAGTCAGACATGACTGAGCGACTTCACTTTCACTTCTCCCTTTCATGCATTGGAGAAGGAAATGGCAACCCACTCCAGTGTTCTTGCCTGGAGAATCCCAGCAACAGGGGAGCCTGGTGGGCTGCCGTCTATGGGGTTGCACAGAGTTGGACACGACTGAAGTGACTTAGCAGCAACAGCAGACCTTTGGTGAGAGGGTTTGGGGGGCCACCCCTGACGTGCTGTGAAATTATAGGAAGGGAGGAGAACTTGTGTTCCAGACCCGGGCACTTTCTATCTCGTCTCTGGCGGTTTGAGGCTGTGGCACCTGTTTTATTAACAAGGCTCAGAGAGGTGCAGCCCCTTATCCTCAGTCACACAGCTGGCTCCTGCTTAACCCAAAGTGTGGTCTTTGGCTCTCTTCGGTCACTGGGCAAGCCTTGTGCCTTGGTTTGGTTTGGGAAGTGGGCAGATATTTTAAGGGGGCTTGTCTTACATTCAGGATGGAGTTTTGGGAGAGAGTAAGTCACTCTTTTAGAAAACTCCCCACTTCCGTGGTGGGATGACAACCCTCAGTAGGCCTGAGGGAAGTGGCCACAGTGAACCCCACAGCCTCCCATCTCTTACAGAAGAGCATGACTGTGTACATGCTTCTCTGATGCGCTCCGGCCCCACTTGGTCCAAGCTCTGGGCTTGGCTGAGTTCTGTCTGCTTCTGCCTCGCAGTTTGTTCCTTCTCTTTCCTCACTGGAACTTGTTCACCTCTCCCCTCCTCACCCCGAGACACCTTTGAAGGCAGGGAGATTTTTCACATGTGAAGCACCCTTGACGTGGGAGGTAGGGAGGTGGGTTTGCATGTGCCTCTTTCTGACCTGGCAAGGATAACCACTTTAATTGTGGCATCGTGTACCCCTTCCCTGTTCCCAAGCACATCAGGGTACCCAGGAGTCCTCGGTTTGGCCTTGGAGGAGACCATGCCTGCATCAGGTCACCCACGTCCCGTGTGCCTGGCCAGTCAGTGTTCGGTGCAAATAGGGCATTGGTTAGAAATAACCCAGCCCTGACCTGGCACTTGGCAGATGAGGAAACTGAGGCTCAGAAGTCAAGTCCAAGGCCATACAGTGAATTAGAATCATCTGAGCTGGATTTCAGTCTTAGTCTAGGACTTCTATGGCAGCACGGGCAGTGGGACCACCTGAGCTTGGTGACTCCCTCTGTGGGAATTCCACTGTGTTCCCCACTCCCACCCCAAGCCTTTGCTCAGCCTGAGAGATGAGGCTAGCTGTGCAAAGCCTGCTGCTGCTGCTGCTGAGTCACTTCAGTCGTGTCCGACTCTGTGTGACCCCCTAGACGGAAGCCCAACAGACTCCCCCGTCCCTGGGATTCTCCAGGCAAGAACACAGGAGTGGGTTGCCATTTCCTTCTCCAATGTGTGAAAGCAAAAAGTGAAAGTGAAGTCGCTCAGTCGTGTCCGACCCTTAGCGATCCCACAGACTGCAGCCTACCAGGCTCCTTCATCCATGGGATTTTCTAGGCAAGAGTACTGGAGTGGCTTGCCATTGCCTTCTCCGGTGCAAAGCCTGACGAGCCCTTAAATCCTTAGGTCTTTTGTGACTTAACACAGAGGGTAAAGACTTCTCTGGAGGTCCAGTGGTTAAGACTCCATGACTCCAATGCAGAGGGCATAGGTTTGATCCGTCATTGGGGAAGATCCCACATGCCTCACAACATGATCAGAAAATTAAAAAAGAAACAAAACATGGAGCATAGCATCACAGCAAACCTTTATATGCTTCCTGACCACCCCTCCCCAGAACCCCCATTCCCCTTTCTACAATTCATCTGAGTTTAGGGTGGATGTTGGGCAGCGTGGTGACTGGACAGCAGCGCTGACTGGCCTGGACCTAGATCTCAGCAGTGCTGCTTAACTGCTGCGTGACCCAGGCAAGGGACGGCCTGTCTCTGAGGCTGGGTTTCCTCCTCTGTGAGAAGGAGACAGTCACACTGCATAGGCTTGCAAAGGTTAAATGAGGGGACTGGGGTAATGCATCTGCTCAGGGCCTGGCCCAGGGTAGAAGCTAAGCCATCATCGTCCATCTTCCCTCCACCCCTGATGTGAGGCTCTCTGTCTTCCAGGGCATGGGGTACCTCCACGCCAAGGGCATCGTGCACAAAGATCTCAAATCCAAGAACGTCTTCTACGACAATGGCAAAGTGGTCATCACAGACTTCGGACTGTTCGGGATCTCAGGCGTCGTGCGAGAGGGACGGTCAGTTGGCCTTGGGCACCTAGAGAGACTGGGGCAGTGCTGGTGGGCCCGAGGTCTGGGCACTCTTGCCATCGGTGGCCGAGGGCCAGCCCTCCGTATAGGAAAGGCCAGGTCTGCTCTGCTCCTGCTCTTGAGGTTCCTGTCCAGAATCAGATTTGGGTGACCTTGAAGTCCCTCGTAGTGCTTAATTCTCAGGCTGACCGCCGAGGAGGCTGGGTCCCCTCACTCCCATTTTCCCTGTATGCTCACTGACTTGGCAGGGGACCAGGGTTCCCGTCCTCACCGTGCAGAAGAGCGTCAGGTTCTAGTTCCATGAATCCTGAAGGAGAAAGGCCACTCCCCCAGCCTCAGGACCCCAGGAGGGAGAGCCAGCCCCAGGCCAGGTTGTGAGCCCCACAGGCAGTTCCCGTCTCCTGCACGGAGATTCCCTCTGCTCTCCCAGGGTAGAGAATCGGTGCCCTCAGGAGCAGCTCCCGGCCAATACTGTCTTTGGCCTGCTTTTCTAGAAGAACCTGCTTATCACTCCTCTGTAACATTCCCCCAAAGTGCGGGTGCCTTGGCAAGTGCACCATCGGTGTGCTGCTTTTCTGGGCCGTGCATGGGGTTGCAAAGAGTCAGACACGGCTGAGCGACTGAGCACACACGCACATGGTGGTGTGCCAGCCCCGGGGCAGACACATGCCCTGCAGGCCTCACTGCTGCCCACTGATGGCCCTGTTCCTGCCCTGGCTTCTGGCCTCCAGGCGTGAGAACCAGCTGAAGCTGTCACATGACTGGCTGTGCTACCTGGCCCCCGAGATCGTGCGGGAGATGACCCCCGGGAAGGACGAGGACCAGCTGCCCTTCTCCAAAGCTGCCGACGTCTATGCATTCGGGTGAGGAGGCGACTGGCGTCCCTCTTCCTGGAGCCTCTGAGGCCAATTGTGGCTGAAACAGTGGGTCCTGCTGGATATTGGGGGGGGGGGGAGCAGGGGGATATGCTTTGAGGCTGGTTCAGCTGCTTGTTTGGGCCAGTGACTGTGTCCTTGACCTTCTGTTTTCCCCACCTGTAAAATGGGATGAATAGAGCTCCTCCCTGGTAGAGCTGTTTCATGAGGACCGAGTTAGGTAATTGTATAAAATACTTAAGGGGCTTCCCAGGTGGTGCTAGTGGAAAAGAACCTGTCTGCCAATGGAGGAAACCTAATGAGATGCGAGTTTGATCCCTGGGTCAGGAAGATCCCCTGGAGGAGGAAATGGCAACCCACTCCAGTTTCCTTGCCTGGAGAATCCCTATGGACAGAGAAGCCTGTCGGGCTACAGTCCATGGAGTCGCAAAGAGTCAAACACAACTGAAGCGACTGAGCACACACGCATAAAATGCTTAACTCTGGGTGTCCTTCTCACCTGTTGCTCCCCAAGGACAGTCTCCAGAGCTAACCAAGAGCTGTCCTTCTGGGAGAAGTGGGCAGCTTCCAGCTGTGCCCTGAGAAGAGCAGGCATGCTGATGGATAGACACACAGAACTGTAGAAATAAAACACGAGCCAGATGCATAAAACCTTCTCTGAGCCACATTAAAAAAGAAACTGGTGAAATCAGTTTCAATAGATATTTAACTCAGTATGGCCAAAATATGATCACTTCAGCATGTAATCAAAATAAGAAATTCAGGAGATGTTTTATGCCACAGAGCTTTCAAAAATTTGGTGTGTTTTACACCTCAGTTCCCCTCCCCATGTTTGAGTTACTCAGTATCCTCACGTGCCCTCCACCCCACCCCGTTGGTCAGGGTGGGTCTAATGGAGATGGTCCTGTGCAGATAAGTTGAGAAAGGCTGGGGGACTTGGACGGTCAGAGCAAGGGCCCCATGCCATAATCTCTTGGGGGAGCCTTTCCTCTTGGGTGGTCTCTTCCTGCCATGACCCGTCACTGTCATTTCCTTCATGTGCCAGGCCCAGGGCTGGGCACTCCTGTCATTCCTCAGAGGACCTTGGCCGTGGGCGCCCACCCCACTGAGGCTGAATGGTTACCAGGATCTCTGCCCAGAGCCAGCGGTGCCTCAGACTGCTCACACACTGGGAGCATAGGGCCCTGGGAGGACTCAGGATGGTCCCAGAAGTCTGGTGGGTGAGGAAGGTGGGCCGGGGGTCCCGGGTCCTCAGACCAGGCTCCGGGCATCATGGCAGCAGGTGCCCCCCGCCCCCCCACGCCCTGCTAGTGTGAACTGAGCGGAGCCGTCCAGGAGCTCATGCTGTGTGGGTGGGTGGTCTCCACAGGACTGTTTGGTATGAGCTGCAAGCCAGAGACTGGCCCTTGAAGAACCAAGCTGCAGAGGCCCTGATCTGGCAGGTTGGAAGCGGAGAGGGCATGAAGCAAGTCCTGGCCTCCGTCAGCCTGGGGAAGGAAGTCACGGTGAGTAGCCGCCCTGCGCTGGGAGAGGGCGGTGGGGCTAGAGGGCCGGTGCCTGGCTGCCCTTAAAAAATAATTATCTTAAAAAAAAAATAGAAAGGAAATAAAGCTCATGGTTTTCTTGAATTATGAGAAAGATAATAAAGCCTGTATGTTACTTACTGAAAAGATAATAACAGATTTCACTACCTAAAGTACAAACAGTGGGGTTGTGGTAGTCTTTCTCAAGTGTTCGAGAACTAGTCAAGATTTTCACAACAAATTTGTTTTCAAGAGGCCAACTCATCATAGCTTTGCTGCCCTCGCATGACTGAATACCGTTAATGGTTTCTCTGCATCGCAGTGTGTAAGTTCACCCTGCCTGGCACCGTGATACGTGAAGGAGTCCAGGGGCGGTGTTTTCAGTGTTAGCCATGTGCTCATGAGTCAGGTGGGCCTGGAGCAGACAGATGCCATAAGGAGCTCCAGGGGGTTCCTGGGCAGCATGGCAATGGAGGCCTCGGGGGGGACCACCCGGCACTCGTCCAGGTGAAGTGCTACCTAGGCTGTGAGTGTCCTCGCTGGGTCCCCACCTGCCCTGTTGTGTGAGCACCTTCTGCCTGGTCGTGTGTGCACGCCTGTCTTCTACAGGAAGTTCTCCTGAACTGAAAGGCCGATGGGGGTACAGTGTGGATGAGTGGATCTGGAGAGTAGGCGGCAGGAGAAGGGCTTTGCCTTCACTTGGGATGGTCAAGACAGCTGCTCTGCCAGCTCACTGCAGCCCTATGACCGGTCTGTCCTGTCACTTCCGGCGTCCATTCCTGCAATGCCCAGGCTCCCGCCTCTGTTGCAGCCCCGCCTTGTACACTTTCTGAATATCTTGCGTCTCACCTGTCAACACGCTGCCTTCACGCTGTCTGTGATCTCTTTCCTCTGACCTGTCTTTCGGCTTTGTGACTGTTATTCCAGGGAGGTCAAGGAAGGAGGGAGGAGAGGCAGGCCCATGCTCTTCATTTTAACTGGAAGCCTGAGAGTGCTTCTGAAATGCAGTTATTTCTTGGCTGTATTCCAGCCATGGTTGGTCACCTCAGTGTCAGCAGGAGGGTCAGGGGACCACGAGCGTAGGGGCGGGGGTGCCTGGGAGCATCAGAGGGACCCTGGGCGGAGGGCCTCAGCTGCGCCCCTCTTGCTCCCTGCCAGCTCTCATGCCCTCCCATGGCGTCTCACCCTGCAGGAGATCCTGTCCGCCTGCTGGGCCTTCGACCTGCAGGAGCGGCCCAGCTTCCCCCTGCTGATGGACATGCTGGAGAAGCTGCCCAAGCTGAACCGGCGGCTCTCACACCCTGGGCACTTCTGGAAGTCTGCTGAGTGAGTACCCCTCGGAGCCAGACCTGCAGCCAGGTGTCTTGGGGATGGGGCACCATCTGCTCTGTCTGCCTGAGACTTCTACCTAGGGAACCCCTAGAACTGGTTAGCCAGAGGGGACTCATTCCCTTGCCCAAGGGGTACTGGGATTCTGTTCACCACATTTTAAAAAACTTTTTATTTTACGTTAGAGTATAGCCAGCTAACAATGTTGTGAGAGTTTCAGGTGAACAGCAGAGCAACTCAGCCGTGCATGTACATGTATCCGTTCTCCCCCCAAGCTCCCTCCCATCCAGGCTGCCACATAACATTCAGCTGAATTCCCTGTGCTATACAGTAGGTCCTTATCAGTTATCCATTTTAAATATAGCAGTGTATACATGTCCATCCCAAACTCCCTAAATCCCCTTCTACCATCCTTCCCCTGGCAACCATAAGTTCATTCTCTAAGTCTGCTGTTCACATTTATTTTGGAGACTCTTCCATAGGCTGTGTCTCCCGTCCTCCTCTGTGAAAACCTCCATGTCACTATTACCAGCTCAGTGCTGAAGCTGGGCCCAGGCTAAGGCCCCAACAAGAAGTTTCTGCCTGGGAAAGGGCAAAACAGAGCTTCACCAAAACCAGCAGAGTGGCTGTTGCTTAAAATGGCAATCTCCCGACAGAGCTTTCAGCCCCCTGAGCAGCCACCTGTTACTGGGGCTGCATCTCCAGGGTTTAAGTGCTGCTTAGACACTAGAGGCCCACCTTCCTTCTGTGTGATCCTGATCCTCAGCAGCCTCAGTGCCAGGGTGGTCTCCTCTCTTCTGAGTTCTGCCTCCTTTCCTTTTTTCTTCGTCCCTCTGGCTCTCTCTGCCAGATCCCTCATAAACAGACATCTGCTCTGCCTCTGTGAGAATCTGGGGAAGTCCCTCCTTGTTCTGGCCTCAGCTCCACAGCTGGACAGAGTGGAGGGGTGGGCAGACATGGCCTGAATATGGGAAACAGTTCAGCTTTTCAGGCCAAGAGGGAAACTTGAGTGACAGCTCGTTAGTGGGTCTGTGGTACACCCAGCAGTGTGCAAAGCAGTGACACAACTGCATACAATCTGTGTCATAGCAACTCAGTTCTGCTGTTTGGTGTGGGGGCAGTCACAGAACTATAAGCTCACGGGCTGACTGGTTCTAGTAAAACATTACGTATGAATGCTGAAACTTGAATTTCCTATTATTTTAGGCCATGAAATAGTCTTCTTTTGATTCCCCCCAACAATTCAGAAACATGGAAAAAAGAAAACAAACATTCTTGGTTTGTGGATTGTACAGAAACAAGTGGCAGGTCACATGTGGCTGGACTCTTGGGCAAGATTCATGACTTTGAACTTTCTTTTAAGGTGAAAGGCGCTTTCTAGAAGTGAAATATGCCACAGCCCCAGAACATGAAGATAGAACAGATACAGTGGGGCTTCTCTCTCTCTCTCTTTTTAAAATATTTATTTGGCTGCAGTGGCATCACCGACTCAATGGACATGAGTTTGAGCAAACTCTGGGAGATAGTGAAGGACAGGGAAGCCTGGCGTGTCATAAAGTGTCAGACACAACTATGCTGCTGAACAGCAGTGGGTCTGAGCTGTGCCATGTGAGATCCAGTTCCCTGACCAGGGATCGAACCCAGACCCCATTCCCTGGGAGCGGGGTGTCTTAGCCACTGGACCACCAGGAAGTCCCAAGTGGTGCCTCTCTTGATGGGAGTTGGAGGGAGGGCAAGAGCATAGCCCCGGAAAAGCTGCACCCAGATCTCACACCTGCCCACGTGAGTGGTAGTGTCAGTACCTCCTCCTTCCAGAATGAATGAGATATGGTCTCTGTCATACATTTTTTTTGTTTGTTTTGTATTTTTTACGACTCTAAAATGATCACTTTTTGTGGCCTCATTTGACAGACACTTAGTTTGCCAGGTTCTTTTTGAAAATAAACCAAACCAAGCTTTGAGTTGAAGGGGAGGAGAGGCCCAGGCTGGGTCAGCCCAGCAGTGCCTATGAGGAGAACTTGTTGAAGAAATGTGGCAACTGAAGCCCATTGTAGGGACGGTCTGAGGAATGACGATATGTGGTGAGGAAATACTGTACCTTATAATGAAGATTTGATTCAGTATTTTGCGCTTAATATATATAGTCCAATATAAATAGCGGGTGACAGGATGTTGCTGTCAGAGGTGTGGGTTTTTCCCAGAGATTGCTGGCAGCTGTACCACCCCTGAGGTCACATGCCAGGGCCGGGCCTCCACCAGCACAGAGCTGATGGTCTAATTAGGATAAAGACAAGAAGACGTGCGCTGTAAGCCCTCCAAGCAGGATGCTGTCTTGTCACGTCTGTATTCTCAGCTCCTAGCACAGTCCCGGGGGTGTAGTAATCACTCAATAAATATTTGGTGGATAAGGGGATGAAGGAAGGAATGATGACAACATGCTGAGTGCCAGGCAAAAACCCAGCCTCTGTGGGCATGCTGCCCTCACCCCGGGGAGCTTAAGGAAGGGTCTCCAGAAGAGAGGTCATGGGAGCTGGGTTTGGGTGGGAGCCTGGGGCTCTCGTGGTCTCCTAAGTTCAAGTATCTGGCCTGTCAGATGTTGGGTGGCTCGTTTAGCAAACCAGGCCTTGATTTTCTCCTCCCCAAAAGCAAAGGCTGCACTGAGC
This sequence comes from Moschus berezovskii, assembly GCF_049115385.1. NCBI lineage: Eukaryota > Metazoa > Chordata > Mammalia > Artiodactyla > Moschidae > Moschus > Moschus berezovskii. The sequence goes on from NC_142479.1 coordinate 31,263,003, forward strand.
AGGTGATGACATTCAGGAGATGATTCCAGATTCCTGAAAAGCCATGGAACCCCACCTTCTCTTTCCACACGTGGGACACAGAGTCACAAATAGGGATGTTTCCTGCCCAAAGTGATCAGTTTTAGCCCCTGCAGGGAAAGAATGCCAGCGTACCTCAACAAATCTGTATCAAAGCTTTCTGTTCATCATTTTTACTTCCACACACTCAAGCCTCTAATTCTCATTTTCTCTTTTCTTTCCCATCGATCTTGTTGCTTATTTTTATTTTTGGGGGTGGTGGATATGCTGGCCTGTCCTGTCATCTCCCCCCTCTCCTGCCATCCTGGTTGCTGTGGGCCCTCCTCCACCCACCCACGCTGGGTGTCCATCTCCATCACCTGCTGGACTGCGCTCCTCCCACACCTGGCAAAATGGTTGCGGGCGCTCGCAGGCGCTGGCGGAGCCGCTACTACGGGAAAGGACGTTCCGGTCACCCTGACTTTAGGAACAACTGGCCAGTCCTGGAGGAATAGTGTGTCTTCTGCCGTTTCCCTGATCCTCTGCCTGTTTGCATTTAACCATTTGCACATCCTGTTTCCTACTATCTCTGCATCCAGCTTCCCCTTCTTGGCGTGTGGTATTCCCATAAACAACAGTGATGCTCTGGCGGCTCACACGGCCACTGCCGAGGGCCCTGCAGTCTGTTTCTCTCCCCGGGCTGAGAGCCGACTCACAACGTGTGGCAGAGCCTCTGTCCACAAGCCGTGGCAGAGGATGGCTTGTTCGGGTGTGGGCGAGAACTCAGATTGCTGGCCTGGGTCCCAGAAGTCACTCTGGATGGATCTTAAAGAAAAGAATAGAGGGAGCAGACAGGAGCCGTGGGCCTGCTGGTCAACCTCTGTTCAGCACCCTGTGGCCATGTCCCGGAGAGTGTGGGGGAGGCTCTCTATGCCAGACTCCCTTCCAAGCCTGCTCTACTGCCAAGCCTAGACTGGAGTGGGGATGGCCTTTCCTCTGTCCACAGGGAAAGAGGGGCCCCTGCCCTGTGCCCTGGCCAGGCCTCAGCCACGCCCCCTGCCCCCTCCCCGCTGTCTCAGGCTCTGACTCTGCTCTCTCCCCTCTTGTCTCTCCTCCTGTAGGTTGTAGGCCTGGCTGCCTTGCATGTTCGGGGCTTTCTTCCTCCTAATCCACGCTCGGCACTGCGACTTCTACTCCAGCTCAAACAGCGCTGCGGGCACTAACCCAGGGAATGCGATCCTGCCGCCCCAGCTTCTCTGCTGAGACTTCTTTCTGCTTTGTTTGTTAAAACTGGCCCTCGCCCCGGCCTGTGGCCCTGTGTGTGCCTGAGTAACAGCTTTCCACGGAGGGTCTCCCTAACAGCACCCTCCCAACCCGGAACCGCCTCCCTGGACGCGACTTCATCTCTCTGTAGCACTTATGTGGGGCGGTCCCATCCCCCTACTAACAGCTCAATGAGAGAGATCCCCCCTCTCCCGCACCCCGCAACATACCGGCCCTTCGCAGGGTGTGTCCCCGGGACAGGGGGCGGTTTGCTTGGCTCTTAACCCACGGGGATCTTGTCCAACAAGGAGTGGAATGATTTCAGAGCTGCCTGCGGTCCCCTCTGGCGGGCTGCTGGTGTAACATCACAAGTTCTATTGCCGTGAAAGACACCAGCCGGAAGGGGTGTGTCCTCGGCCGCACAGACACCTGGGAAAGTCGTCCCGAAGCAAGCGGGTGGGGCCTGTCTCCAAACAACTGTGAAACAGCTTCCGGTCCATCCCCCAGGCCCCACAGCATCACTCCCCTTCCACCTGCCCTGTGTAAACAGAAAGTACCAGACCCCAAGCCAGCATTTGGCAAGAGTGTGGCTAACAGGTCACACACAGGTCCTCCATGGCTTACCAAACGTAGGTTCCTGACCCACCAAGACCTGAATCTGGGTGTCTGGAGGCAGAAGCTGAGAACCTGTATTTCAACCCGCTTCCCAGATGGCTCTGATGCACCCCCATGTTTGAGGACCATTTCTAGAAGGAGCAAGCAGATATCACTCTCAAGGCTGGGGCTGAGTTTCTTTTCCCTCCCAGTTCCACTCGGAGCAAGAGCTTTGAGAATGAGCTGCCAATGAGAATGAGCCCACAGCAGTTAACTAGGCACGCGGGGTGCTGGGGCTTTCGAGACAAACAAGCCACCGCCCTCCAAGAGGGAGCTGAGGCTTAGCACCTCTACCCCCCACCCCCACCCCCGGCCAGGTGTGACCAGGAGCAGCTCTGCCAAGGCCACTGGCCTTATCATCACTCCCACTTCTTGGTGCGGCCGAGTCCTCTAAGGAGCTTCTGGAACTGGCCTGCTCATTAGCTAATGTTGCCCAAATTCTGATCAAAACCTGCAGGGCTATAACTCTTGTTTTTGTTCCTCTTTTCAGCATTAACAGCAGCAAAGTTGTACCCCGGTTTGAAAGGTTTGGCTTGGGCATCCTGGACTCCAGTAATCCGAAGATGTAGCCTGCTGTACAGTTTTTCTGACGATGTATTTCTTTCTTAAATGTGTCTCTAAAACATCCGAACCACCACCACGACAAAAAAAAAAAAAATGCTCTTCAAAATGCCAGCCACCCTCCTAAGTGCCGCAAACGAGGAGCACGAGGCCTTGGTTTAGACCATTCATCTTCAAAAACACTTGGGTCCTGGAGATGGAACTGCGTCTGCTGTTTCTTAAAATGACATCACCAACAACCAGACCTGTCCTGACAGGCAGCAAATGTTTACATGTATGTCCATGCGGAATTGGACTCGAGGTTGTACAATAGGTAATAATAAAACGGCTGTGCAGAGGTTGCTGGCACTGTGGGCCAGGATGGCAGAAGTGGCCCTCCCCTCTGGAGGTGCCCACACTGGGCCAGAGGAAGAAAAGCATCGTGATTGTGGCTGGTCTCCTGGCAGGATGGGCAGGGGTTGGCGGGTGGCAACCACAGGGTTTGACCAGGCTTCTGCTTTGGCCCTGAATCCCATCACCCCTCATCCTATCAGAGAGGTGCCGTCTCTTCCTCCTCTTGCAGGTGAGACCCTGACTGGGAGCTGAGCTGGGTTGACAGGGTCAGGAGTTTGCAGAGAGCTTGAGTTCAGCTTTGACCCCTGTAATCCAGTCCATATCTGCTGGAAAAGCAGAGACAGATCAAATCCAGATAACATCTGGACTGATCCAGTGGTTCCCAGCCAGGGTCTCCACTGCCTATGGAGGTGTTTCTTTCATGAAGCTCCGAGCGGGGCACCTGGGAGATGGGGGTGAAAGGCTTTAGCTGTTTAGATACATCCCTGTCCTTAACTAACATTTGACCCCAGCGCTAAGGCCCAGCCCAGCAACCGTGTACACCGTGAAAGCTTGATCCGTGAAAATAAGGAAGGTAGAAGGTGGGGGAAGAGGCAGGCAGTGTCTCGGAGCCCACTCTCCCAGTCACAGGGCGCCCTAGCCCTTTAGAAGCCCATCATCGATCTTGCCAAAGTTCTGTAACTGCCTACCCGTGAGTCCTGTTGAAACACCTTAGCCTGCTCCTGACTCCTCCGCTGCCCATGTTCAGAGCTCTTAGATAAGGTGGGAGGTGTGTGCCCCGCCTTTCATTTAGACCCAGCTAGCAAGCCCCTCACCTTCAGAATCTCTCCAAGCACCAAGGCTTGTGTCCGTTGGAACCAGGTTTGGGAAAGTCCAGGATATGAGAGGGTCCTGCCTGTCCTCATTAGAAGCAGACTCCTAAAGAGGAAAGTTCCAAATGGCAGAGAAGCCCTTGAGTGAAGGTTAGGGCGTATCAGGCTCCAAAGCCAAAAATGACCCAGGGTGATGAAAGTGGAGAGGAGATGCTCTTCAGACCCAGAACCTATGTCCACATTTGGAGCCAAGACAAGAAGGCACGTGGCCCTCCTACTGGGTTTATGTACACCTGTCTAACCAGGCTCCGAACCTGGAGTCTGGCCAAATTGTCACGTGAAATGGGCCGCTTGGCCTGGAGACTGTGGGCCACCTTCCTGGCTCTGGGCTGAGCATCCCTTGGCGGCCCTGCTGGGAGGGCACAGCTGAACAGCTGTGCTGGGTACCCGGGCCTCCCGGCCAACAGCACCTCAACCCTGCCTGATGGGTGTGTGGGGAGGAAGATGGAGAAGCTGTAAACCAGCTAGACTTGGCTCAGGGGGTCTTTTGTCCTCTGTGGGACGCTTGGCCTCTCCCCATCATCCCTTTGACCTCCAGGTCAGCCTCTCCCCTGATCTCTGCACTCCACGTGGTATGTGACTCCGCCTCCTCTGGTCATCAGGCTCCTCCCACCACATCGGCTCCTTCCCAGAGGTCACAGTTCATGCCTCTCACGTTTCCCCTCTGAACCCTTGGACGAGCAGCTGACCTGAGGGGTGGGACAGCAGCTGAGTAAATGGGACTCACCCTATGGCCCACAGTCAGTCTGGGTTTTTTTTCCCTTGAAGGGTGTCACACTCTTGGGTCAGTTCAGGAAGTTTTCTTTGAGTGCCTACTGTGTGCAAGTGCTGGGGGCCCAGGAGGGGAGCAGTCACAGTGCCCGCGTTCAGGAAACTGATGATTTGCCAGGAACCAGAAGGGTGGGACTGGGGGCCACCACCTTCCTCTCCTAGGCCCTGGGATGCAGTCTGAGCCTCTGACCTGCCTGTCATTGAAGAGAAGCAACTGAGGAGCTCCCCAGGTGGCCCCCATCACCCTGTCTCTATTTAAGTGACTGTGAATTGAGGTTAGGAAGACACGCCTGCCCTTCCATGTGCTCCCCCTGTTTGCCTTGGAAACACATGAAGGACGGCAGATACTGTGAATTCAGCCCTCACAGCCAACTGTGAAAGGGATGGAGAAGCTGGGAGGCCTCCTGGACAAGATCTCAGGGGCTGCAGAGGTCCCCTGGGGTCTGAGAATGGAGCCCAAGTTTCAACCTTCAGCCCACCCCCCACCCCCCACCCTCCACTTCCCAGCCTCACCTCCAAACCCCTGAGATCTGTTCCTGATGCCTTTAAACACCAGAGCCACAACCCTTGGTCCCCATCCAACCCAAGGTCTTGAATCCTGAGTTCCCCACCAGTTGTGAGTGGCGCGTAGCCAAGATGACGTCTCCATACCAACCACCAAATCACAGATGCGTACAGGGCCTGGAATCCCTCTGTCCTCTCACAGCATTTCTTCCTGCGATCACTGAGGGGCATGGTGTGCCCTGTAAGCCCCTGGTCGGGGGGGGGGGTTGTCTGTGTTGCTTTGGGGGCCAGGTGGAGATAGAAATGTGAAGCCAGTTAGGGAGCTTGTGCGACGCTGCAGTGTCAACCAGGATTTCATCTATGTGTGCAAGCCCAGCATCTTCAGTGGCCACGAGGCACACACTTGCTTTTTTGAATGTGATGTAAAATTTGTATATTAAAAGTTTTTATATTTTCTATCAACTGCATTTGTCTTCCAGAAATGCTATTAATTTAAATTAAAATGGTTAGTATTAACGGACGTGCACTATCAGTTTTTGTGGGTTTTTTCTTTTTTTTTTTGCCATTGGCAAGAACACTGTGCCAGGCCCAGCCTGGGTGTCTAGAGTCTGTGAATAAAATTGTACAAAGGTTTCTGGGCCTTGTGTCTGCTTGGGTCCATTCCAGATGAGTGGGGCAGAGGTGGGGAGCTCTCGGATGGGTGGTGTAGGAGAGCAGGAAGGAAGGGGGCAGGGTGTTTGGCCCCCATCTGGGAGCTCCCTCCAGGGAAAGAAATTTTTCCTGGACCTTGGAGGCAGATATTTCTAAACAGATGAAGGAGTAGAGATAAGAGCATCAAAGCCCATGATGTACAGAAGAAGGTTATCCTACCTCCAGCAGTGACGGCCTGGTAACATACTCAGACCCGTCACCATCTCCTCTGCTGGAGGGCTCTTGGACTTATGAAAGCCTTGAGGGGAGGGAGTCTAAATAAGATTCATTTGAATATTATTTTTATGAGCCTCTCCTTGCCAGTTATAAAGAGAGAAATGTGAGACTTCCCTGGTGGTTCAGTGGTTAGAATTACACCTTCCAATGTAAGGGGTGTGGGTTCAACCCCTGGTCAGGGAGCTAAGATTCCATGTGCTTCGAAGCCAAAAAACCAAGACGTAAAACAGACAATATTGTAAAGACTTTACTATTCATTGGTTAGCTCTATAAATTTTCTGGTGGCACCTTTAGGATTTTCTATGTATAGAATCATATATACAAAGGGATATTACTCAGCCATAAAAAGGAACACATTTGAGTCAGTTCTAAAGAGGTGGATGAACCTAGCGCCTCTTATACAGAGTGAAGTAAGTCAGAAAGAGAAAAATAATTATTGTATACTAATGCATATATATGAAATCTAGAAAGATGGTACCAATGAACCTATTTTCAGGGCAGCAGTGCAGATGCAGATGTAGAGAACGGACTTGTGGACACAGTGCAGGAAGGAGAGGGTGGGACAAATTGAAAGAGTAGCAAGGAAACATACCTTAACCATATGTAAAACAGCCAGTGGGAATTTGCTGCATGATGCAGGGAGTTCAAGCCCAGTGCTCTGTGACAACCTGGGGAGGTGGGAGGGAGGTTCCAGAGGGAGGGAACATATGTATGTGAGCGTTCTCAGCTGTGTCCTGCTGTTTGAAAGCCTATGGACTGTAGCCTGCCAGGCTCCTCTGTCCATGGGATTTTCCAGGCAGACATATGTATACCTGTGGCTGATTCTTGTTGATGTATGGCAGAAACCAACACAATATTGTAAAGCAATTATCCTCCAATTAAAAATAAATTTTAAAAAAGACTAAAAACGGTCCACATTAAAAAAAGTCTTTTAAAAAATTCTTTTTTAGAATAAAAAGAGGTAAGCAGGAGGTTGGGGTAAGCAAAACAGATGGGGGCCAAGGGGAAGCAACATCCTCTGAGCCAAGGAAGTGGTTTCTGCATATCATCTTACCTTAATCTAGTCCTCACAGCAGCACCCCCGGGGTAGGAACTGTTGTGATGTTTCAGCTGAGGCTCAGAGAAGTTAAGATATCTACCCAAGATAACACAGCTGGTCAGTGGCTAGTCCAGGACTTGGGCCACAGCTTGACTCCAGAACCTCCCTCTCTTCAGAAACTGGGGAATTTATTGGCCAGACATTTATCGAGCACCTCTGTGTTCAAAAGATGGTGCAAAGTGCTGCTGCTGCTGCTGCGTCACTTCAGTCGTGTCCGACTCTGTGTGACCCCTTAGACGGAAGCCCACCAGGCTCCCCCGTCCCTGGGATTCTCCAGGCAAGAACACTGGAGTGGGTTGCCATTTCCTTCTCCAATGTGTGAAAGTGAAAAGTGAAAGTGAAGTCGCTCAGTCATGTCCGACCCCCAGCGACCCCACGGACTGCAGCCTACCAGGCTTCTCCGTCCATGGGGTTTTCTAGGCAATAGTACTGGGGCATAGGAAAGAGGTAGCACCCTTGGCTTTAGCCGGTGGCTGACCCAAGGAAGGAGTCCCTCAGTCTGTCTAGCAGGCTTCATGGAGGAGGTGGCCTTGGAACTGACTTGAAGGATGAATAATATGCCTGTTGCATGTAAGTAGGAGGGCTTCCCAGGTGGTTCAGTGGTAAAGAATCCACCTGCCAGTGCAGGAGATGTGAGTTCGATCCTGGGTCAGGAAGATACCTTGGAGAAGGAGATGGCAACCCACTCCAGTATTCTTGCCCGGAGAATTTCATGGACAGAGGAGCCTGGTGGGCTACAGTCTGTGGGATCACAAAGAGTCAGACATAGCTTATCGACTAAACAACAACATGGAAATAAGAGGAGACTGTTTTACTTTGAGCAAAGGTTTAGAGGTCTGGGAATACAGAGTGTGCTTGGGATATCAGAAGTCATTCAGCATTTCATTGTGAAATGGAACCCAAGGAGTAGAGGGAACCTGGAGAGGATTCTGTAGGTGTCAAGCTAGGAGTTTAGACTTTAACATGACACCCCTGGGGAGCCATTGATTGAACCTGGGCCTCCTGCAGTGGAAACATAGAGCCCTAACCATTGGACCACCAGGGAAGTCCCTGAACTACTGTTTCTCAACTGCTTCTCCTTTGTTTCTGCATTCCTTCACTTCCCTAGTTAGGAACTGCTTGAGTCTGCTTTTGTAACTAAAGGAAGTCCTAGGAGACTAAAGTCTTTTTTTACAAACAAGAAATGAGGGGTCACTTTTTGTGATATAAATAAAATCAAGTGGTTGTTAAGAAAATTAAAACGAACAAGAACTTAATTTATAGTTTCCCCTAAAGTGATCATTTTTTTTATGATGGAAATAAAATCAAGTGGTTGTTTAGAAAATAAAAAAAAAAAAGAAATGGGGGACACAGAGGGGCTTTTGTGCCCGGGAGGGCCCCGCAGGGTCTTTCTCAGTTTCAGCAGAGGTGCAGCAGACTCAGGTCTCTGACACCTGCCATGAGAAGGTGCCCCCAGGTCGAGCCAGAATGCAGGCTTCCAAAGTTTTCACCTGCAACAAAGATGAAAAAGACTCCAGTTATCAATTTATCTTTTGAATTTTTCCATGGTTTCCCCCTGTAAGATTTAGAGTATCTCACAGGGAACCAGAGGCTTATCTGGGTAGGTGTGTCTGCCTCATTTCTCGATTGCCAGGTACGAGGGGAAACTCAGGCCGTGAAGGCAGTCTTCACCACCCAGGCAGGTGGAGAAGCAACTGACCATGAGGAACAAACATGCGGAAGTAGTGAAGTTGTGAACAGCTGTGAAGTTGGGGGTGAAGTGGGGCTCTGTGTGCACATGCCGGGATTATCTGCGTGGCAAAGGTTAATGAGTTTGGAAGCAAACCTTCAAGACATGTTGGCTGTAGACGTGAATGAGCCAGGGTGGGAACTAGGAAACGGAGTCATCAACACTGGGAATGCACGTTGAGCATCGATTCCGCTTTCACAGGACACATTCCTCCACTCGGATGAAGGATGATTTGAATGATTCTCAGAGAGGAAGAAACTGTATTGCTGAATCTAACCATTTTGTGAGACTTAAAATGTTTAGGGGTTACTGTGGACAGAGAAGGTGTTTGCAAAAGATTTATATGTTTTCCTTTAAGCTGCAGTGGAGGGTGGGCTTCCCTGCTGGTGCTAGTGGTAAAGAATCCACCTGCCACTGCAGGAGACACAAGAGATGAAAGCTCAATCCCTGGGTCAAGAAGATCTCATGGAGGATGAAATGGCACCCAAGCCCAGTGTTCTTACCTGGAAAACTCCATGGGCAGAGGAGCCTGGAGGGCTACAGTCCTTGGGGCCGCAAAGAGTCAGACATGAGTTAGTTGACTAAACCAACCGACTGGCCTTTGGACTTTTTTCCTTTCTCAATAGGTTATTTTTATCTTTTGAGGAAGCGCTAATCAGTGGCAATGGAAACCTCTTTACCCAGGGCCTGGGTGTAGTTGGGGGAAGTTGACGATTAACCAGGGCAAATTGAGGTCCTGGTGGGAGTTCCTCTGTCCTTCTGCTCATCGAAGCTTCCAGACTGACTTGAAAGCAGTAGCGGGAAGGAGCTTTTGGCAAACAAGGCTCTGTCTTCAGCCCACTGTTTCACATCTAAAATCTCCTAGCTACCTCTATGCCCTGAAACCCATCTTTAAATGTTGTTCTATTCAAGCAGGTGATATATGTAGGGCCTGATGATGGGGCTCCCAGGCACAAGGCCTTCCTGTATCTCCCATTTCTTTGATTATAGGAAACAGCCTTCATTTGGCCTCCATGACCTTCCCTGAGTTCCAACTATAAGAAATAAAAACTCAAAATGGCCCATTTTCAAGGACAACTAGCCTAGAGTGACAGCCTGCTGATGTAATAGCCCTTAGGATACTTGCACAGGAAAATCCAGACAAAGGGAGAGCAATAAATCCAAGTGACTTTTTCGGGAAGATTATTAACCCTGTAGTACTTAGCCAATAAGGAACCGGGGGAGGGACTTGCATGCTGAGAGTATAAAAATCCCATTGACTCTGGGTCTACAGCCTTCCCACCAGACACCCGATCTTGCAAGACTGTCATTAAAGCCTTACTTCTTGCTGCACTTTGTGTCTCCAAGTCTATTCCTTGGGTTGGGGCTGGTGGGCTTTATTTTCCACACAAGGGAAATTCAAGATTGAAAACTGCAGATTCAAGCAGTCGTTAATTAGGGAACGGAGAGGATTGAAGACCAAGGAGAAACAGTCAAGAGCAGCCTTGGGACAAGGTCCTGTTTCCCCATCAACAGATACATACCATAATACCTTTGAGCTGTTTTGTAGCTACTGAAACTCCTTCCAGGTGGGAGAAGTTAACAATTAATGATGGTATGCTGACCACAAGTATGTAGACCCCAGACCAGTTGGACCTGAAATCTACTCACCTCACCACCAACCCATCAGAAGAATGTCCATGGACTGAACACACCCTCTTTGAACTATTACCATAAAACCTTTTTTATACTAATAAAAAATAAAAGTTTTTTTATTCCTCACTATTTTCCCCAAGTTGGCACACATGGTTTTAAGGGTGTTTAGCCCACTGTGGCCCCCTTTACCAGGCAGAGAAATAAAGCTACTGTTTTCTACTTCACTCAAAACTCTGTCTCTGAGATTTGATCTGGCACCGGTGTACAGAGAAGCTGAGCTTTTGGCAACACAAGTGCATGTCCTCTGCAGGAGTAGATGGTTCCAGATTTGGGCACTGGAGAGAAGACTTCCCTGGAATATACTGGCGAGTGGGTGTGGTGCTGGTGGGTGCTTTGGCTGGTCTATGGAGAAGAATGGAGACACAGAACCACCAGCTGCCAAGATGAAGATGACAGCTGGTAAAAACAAAATTCCACTGAGTCAATCTGAAGATCTAATTGGCTTTATTGTTCAGTGATTCATGAATCAGGCAGTGTCTGATGTTGTAAATAGAAACTGAAAGGTTGTAAAAGAAAAAGAAGAAAGAAAGGGTTTTAGAGGTAGAAGGAGGGTGGGGAGTAGGAGATATTAACCAAAGCTAACAAAGGACTGTTTCACACCCAATCGTCTTCTTTTGGAAGCAGGGCAATTGTCAGTCTTGTAGATTGCTTCTTCCTCCCAAGGATGGAGAGGGCCCAGGAGACAGATTACCACCAGGGTGCAGACCAGAAAATTCCAGCCTGGATGATTAAGACTACGTTCCTAGGGGGAGTTCCCTGGTGGTCCAGGGGTCCCAGCTTCCACTGCAAGGGCCATAGTTCCAGTCCTTGGTTTTGGAATTAAGATTCCCCCATGCACAAGAGAAGACTACACATGGACATCACCAGATGGCCAACACCGAAATTAGATTGATTATAGTCTTTGCAGCCAAAGATGGAGAAGCTCTATACAGTCAGCAAAAACAAGACCGGGAGCGGACTGTGGCTCAGATCATGAACTCCTTATTGCCAAATTCAGATTTAATTAAAGAAAGTGGGGAAAACCACTAGACCATTAAGCTATGACCTAAATCAAATCCCTTATGATTAAACAGTAGAAGTGAGAAATAGATTTATGGGACTAGATCTGATAGACATAGTGCCTGATGAACTATGGATGGAGGTTCATGACATTGTACAGGAGACAGGGATCAAGATCATCCCCAAGAAAAAGAATGCCAAAAAGTAAAATGGCTGTCTGAGGAGGCTTTACAGATAGCCGTGAAAAGAAGTGAAAAGCAAAGGAGAAAAGGAAAGCTATACCCATCTGAATGCAAAGTTCCAAAGAATAGCAAGGAGAGATAAGAAAGCCTTCCTCAGTGATCAATGCAAAGAAATAGAGGAAAACAACAGAATGGGAAAGACTAGAAATCCCTTCAAGAAAATTAGAGATACCAAGGGAACATTTCATGTAAAGATGGACTCAATAAAGGACAGAAATGGTATGGACCTGACAGAAGCAGAAGATATTAAGGAGAGGTGGCAAGAATATACAGAAGAACTGTACAAAAAAGATCTTCATGACCCAGTTAACCACAATGGTGTGATCACTCACCTAGAGCCAGAGAGCTTGGAATTTGAAGTCCAGTGGGCCTTAAGAAGCCTCACCACGAACAAAGCTAGTGGAGGTGATGGAATTCCAGTTGAGCTATTTCAAATCCTAAAAGATGATACTGTGAAAGTGCTCCACTCAATATGTCAGCAAATTTGGAAAACTCAGGATTGGCCACAGGACTGGAAAAGGTCAGGTTTCATTCCAATCCCAAAGAAAGGCAATGCCAAAGAATGCTCAAACTACCGCACAATTGCACTCATCTCACATGCTAGCAAAGTTATGCTCAAAATTCTCCAAGCCAGGCTTCAGCAATATGTGAACTGTGAACTTCCAGATGTTCAAGCTGGTTTTAGAAAAGGCAGAAGAACCAGACATCAAATTGCCAACATCTGCTGGATCATGAAAAAAGCAAGAGAATTCCAGAAAAACATCTATTTCTGCTTTATTGACTATGCCAAAGCCTTTGACTGTGTGGATCACAATAAACTAGAAAATTCTGAAAGAGATGGAAATACCAGACCACCTGACCTGCCTCTTGAGAAACCTGTATGCAGGTTAAGAAGCAACAGTTAGAACTGGACATGGAACAACAGACTGGTTCCAAATAGGAAAAGGAGTACTTCAAGGCTGTATATTGTCACCCTGATTATTTAACTTATAATATGCAGAGTACATCATGAGAAATGCTGGGCTGGATGAGGCACAAGCTGGAATCAGGATTGCTGGGAGAAATATCAATAACCTCAGATATGCAGATGACACCACCCTTATGGCAGAAAGGGAAGAAGAACTAAAGAGCATCTTGATGAAAGTGAAAGAGGAGAGTGAAAAAGTTGGCTTAAAGCTCAACAGTCAGAAAACTAAGATCATGGCATCTGATCCCATCACTTCATGGGAAATAGATGGGAAAACAGTGGCTGACTATTTTTTTGGGCTCCAATATCACTGCAGATGGTGATTGCAGCCATGAAATTAAAAGATGCTTACTCCTTGGAAGAAAAGTTATGACCAATCTAGACAGCAAATTAAAAAGCAGAGACATTACTTTGCCAACAAAGGTCCGTCTAGTCAAGGCTTTGGTTTTTCCAGTGGTCATGTATGGATGTGAGAGTTGGACTATAAAGAAAGCTGAGCACCAAAGAATTGATGCTTGTGAACTGTGGTGCTGGAGAAGACTCTTGAGAGTCCCTTGGACTGCAAGGAGATCCAACCAGTCCATCCTAAAGGAGATCAGTCCTGGGTGTTCATTGGAAGGACTGATGTTGAAGCTGAAACTCCAATACTTAGTCACCTGATGCAAAGAGCGGACTCATTTGAAAAGACCCTGATTCTGGGAAAGAATGAGGGCAGGAGGAGAAGGGGATGACAGAGGATGAGATGGTTGGATGGCATCACCGACTCTCTGAGCATGAGTTTGAGCAAGCTCCGGGAGGTGGTGATGGACAGGGAGGCCTGGCGTGCTGCAGTCCATGGGGTCTCAAAGAGTTGGATGGACTGAGCAACTGAACTGAACTGAATAGCCCTCCTCAAAGGATCCGGCTCCTCTGCCTGACTGTTAAACTAAAGTGCCTTTGTTCAGCTCATAGAGATAAACTGACCCTGCCCACCTGTGAACGGCTGCAAGGGAAAGAAGAGATTTACACACCTTTTCCAAAGGCTGGCCCTTCCCAGAGATTTTTGCAAGGCTAGAGTGACTGAACTGAACTGAGCTGAGTGGCCCTTTTCATTTACTTCCTCACTGCCTCTCCCTTTCCATTCTGCCGTTTGACTTTGGATCCTCACTGCTTTTCTCTCCGATTCTTAAAAGAACCTGGCATCCAGACCCCTACAAGATGGCCATTTCGAGACATTTTTCAACCATCTTCTCAGTCAGCTAGCTTCCTGAATAAAGTCCTGTTGTTACCAAGTCCGAGTTTGTTCTGTTTGCACTTGACAGACCAATGGATTGGAGATGAGGCATTGACTCAAGGAATACAACTTTGGAAAGCTGGCTGACTGAAGAAGATGGCCGATTAATGTCTCAGAATAACCACCTTATTGGGCTCTGGATGCTAGGTTCTTTTATAGATCAGGGGTGGGGGAGGTGAGGAAACAAAGTAAAAAGACCATTAATCTTACAAATATCTCCTAGAATGGCAAGCCTCAGGCAGGGAATGTGTTAATTTCTTCCTTGCTGCCTCTTCTACAAGTAGACAGGGTTCTGAACAAAGGCTCTTTAGTTTAATAGTCAGGCGGAGGGGTACAATTCTCCAAGGCAGGCTATAATATGACAAAAGCCATGTAAAACAAGTTAAAGAAACAGTTCCAACATGGAGTCAGAATTGGCTTTTCCCTGCAACGGTATTCCTTGCCTCAGCATCTTGTCTCTCAGATTCATTGGCCAGTTGTGCAGCAGGCACAGCAAGCTTGGACTTGGTAAGAAATTTGGCTTAGCCAGCCAGGAGCCTTGCTGTTCATGGTTAGCTGGCCCCAGTCAGGGAATGTTGGAGCAAGGCTCTAGCAGCTGCTGGGACAATTTGTCCTGAAGATCCTTCACTCAAGATTCCCTGAAGTGGCACCAGCTGCCCCGGCACTTAGCAGCTCAAACAAGGAAATGTTAGAGTCCGGAGTCGCCCTTCCCTCAAAGGAACAGAGGACACTCACAATAATGCAAGACACACAGCGAGGTTTATTTCCAGCTAGCTGGGGTCCAAGTGTCCGCCCGACGCAGCGGGTTTCAACAAGGACCCCAGCTAGCTGGAAATAAACCTCGCTGTGTGTCTTGCATTATCGTGAGTGTCCTCTGTTCCTTTGAGGGAAGGGCGACTCCGGACTCTAACAGAACCAACAGGGTTGACAGACTCAGTTTTGTCGGTAAGTCTGTGTGTCCTTTTGTGTTGTGACTCAATGTATTCCCCCCTCAATATGTGGAGAGAAGAATTGTTAGACTCTACCTGAGTCAGAACCAGTTTATTGGGGAACTAGTTCTTGTGGGGATAATCCTACCCTTGTTGACACTGGTTCATTTGTTTGTTCAGTTCAGTTCAGTTCCAGTTCAGTCGCTCAGTCGTGTCCGACTCTCCGCGACCCCATGAATCACAGCACGCCAGGCCTCCCTGTCCATCACCAACTCCCGGAGTACACTCAAACTCATGTCCATCGAGTCGGTGATGCCATCCAGCCATCTCATTCTCGGTCGTCCCCTTCTCCTCCCGCCCCCAACCTTTCCCAGCATCAGAGTCTTTTCCAGTGAGTCAACTCGTCGCATGAGGTGGCCAAAGTATTGCAGTTTCAGCTTTAGCATCGGTCCCTCCAATGAACTTCCAGGATTGATCTCCCTTAGAATGGACTGGTTGGATCTCCTTGCAGTATAAGGGACTCTCAAGAGTCTTCTCCAACACGACAGTTCAAAAGCATCGATTCTTCAGCGATCAGCCTTCTTCACAGTCCAACTCTCACATCCATACATGACCACGGGAAAAACCATTGCCTTGACTAGCCGGACCTTGGTTGGCAAAGTAATGTCTCTGCTTTTTAATATACTATCAAGGTTGGTCATAACTTTCCTTCCAAGGAGCAAGCGTCTTTTAATTTCATGGCTGCAATCAGCAT